>NC_138890.1:101687587-102135087 GCF_965194825.1 Balaenoptera physalus
AAAACCTCATACACAAGTCTCTATAGACACAATAAACATATACTGTTTACCTATCATGTGCCTGTCCCCATATACGTAACAGGGAATCCAAGATCAATGAGACATTTACCCTCCTACCTTCAAAGACCTCAGAGTATTGTTGTTACTTCACTTACATATAAAACACTTTCAACATCTCTGAACAATTCCTTATGACTGATTCCTAGAAAGGGAGCACCTTGGGACTTCCCTGGTGGTACAGTGGTTAAGACTCCACGCTCACAATTCAGGGGGCCTGGGTTTGATCCCCGGTCAGGGAACTAAATCCCGTGTGCCGCAACTAAAGACCCGGCGCAGCCAAATAATTAAATAAATATTTTTTAAAAAAAGAAGAAAGAAAGAAATGGAACACCCTTAATACTCTGTCACCTCCATACACTGCAGCTGGCATGTAAATACCTCTTATGTCTTTGAGGATTAAATAGCTGACTTTAATATTCGTTATTGCAAAGATAACACATTAAACAACTGGATCCTTTACAGTGTGGGTTAAACAAACAATCTGTTTCATTTTGATGAGTTCCCAAACTTCTAAACATATTTGTTCTCCATGTTATTATCACATTTGTTTAATCTATTTTTATTGCCTGCTTTTATCTTTATCTATAACGGATGGAGTTACCTCTTTAAGCATAGCTGATAAGACTTCCACCTCCAGGCTTGCTCTGTTCAGCCCATCTAGAGGCCTGGGAAGTCAGCATGTAAATGGGTTTATCTTTCAAATAGCTTCTTCGTATATTTAACTTCTTTCTCTTTTCTATACCTAAAGCAAACGTAAATGTAATAAGACTTTTCTTTCTGCTTGATTGTAGCAATCAATCTTCACTATTATCCTAATGCAAAGATTAGAACATGGTGGTGACTACTCAGCCCACAGTGGAAATACAATTTGATACAAGTTTTCTGGAGAGCAATATAATAAACTGTATCAAAAACCTTAAAAATATTTATGGCCCTTTATCCAGCAATTCCATTGCTAGGAATCAATCATAAGGAATTAATCAGAGCTGCTGAGAAAGTTTTATATGCAAGGGTATTCATTGAAGCATTATTTGTAAAAGGAAAACATGGAGATAAACGTCTCACAGTATGGAATTAGACAAATCACCTATGGATTAGCCATGCGATAGACTACTGTGGCGTCGTTAAAGAGGTTGATTTTGAAAAATATTAAATGACAAATCATTGTGATTTATGCTTAAGGGAAAACTGCAGGTTAGTAATGTTGTAGTAATCAAAGCCAGCCCAGTTTTTAGAGTGATAACTGTGAACTTGACATGCCCAGTGCTTCATGTACATTATCTTTTTCAAACCTCACACCAGTCTTTGAAATAAGTACTCATGTGCTTCTTTCATGGAGAGTAAAGTGATGTGCAGGTAGCAACTTTCTGAAGAGAACAAATCTGGGAGGCAGACTCTGAACCTCGGCTTGTCTGCTTCCAAAGCCCTAGCTCCTGACAACTGCACCTCCACCTTTCAGAGGGAGAGCAGTTCAGGGTGACGTTAACAGTCATGCAAGAAAAATCTAAGATTGTCAGTTATTCATTATGTAAAGTCTCTTTATCGTTCAACTTGCAGGAGCCCTGATATACTAATGTATAGTGTTTATCTCCAAGGGAGGGATCTAGTATGCAGATTCCCCAATCTTGCATCATATGGGAGCCCCCGTTTCCCAGGGGATGAACAATTATTGCAAGATAGCACACAATTGAGAAGTGTTGAACTATGCCATACTACTCTACACATAGCATTTTAAAAGTATAGAGAAAAACAAATATTGAAAGGATATAAAAACTCTGTGCTAGAGAGCTTATAGTTTACATGTTTATATGGTAGGATTGTAAGCAACTTTAATTTTTATCTGGGCACTTTCCAAATTTCCTATAATGAAAGCAGGTTAATTTTATTAAGATAAAAAAAATTTTAAAGGAAAAAGAAACCTCATTTTTTTAAATGCTCTTTGATTCACATGTATTACCCTGTAACCTCTCTACAGAGGATTTCTAGCTCTGGACACTTCCTTTACCCCAACATTCTATGTCCGGCTGCCCATATTTCTTGAATGACCCACTGTATTACTGGAAACCCAGCATGATCTCTTCAACAGATCCTTCTTTTCACTCTTCCCTTGTCCCCTAACCATGGTGTCTTTTCTATAAGGAACATATCATTCTTAAACACTTCCAGGGTAGAATCTTGATTCTGCTTTCCATATTGACCTGCTTGTTGCCTGTTCCTACTGTATTATCATGTTCAATTGATTCGTTCCCACAGTTCTCTTAGAACCAGTCTTTCTCTACAACACATTGCAACAATCTTGGTCCATCTTACTATTATTTAATATGTTTTAAAAACTGTTTTCGTTAACACCATTCTACTGCTCAAGGACCTACAGTAGCTTCTGCTTCTCCCACACTGCCTGGCTTGTTTCCTGGAGCACCCAACACTCTTCTCTGCTCCAGTTGTCAGTCTTCTCTCTTGTCTTTAAGACACAGTTATTCTACAATTTTAACTTTTATTTATTGCTTACTCTCAACTTTGAGCCTTTATTTATGTAGTTTTCTCTCCTGAAATGCCTTTGGTTCTCTCTCTTGCCTTTTTAAATTCTCCATGCAGGTACAGTATGAGCCCTTCTACCCTGACTTTCTGACAGTTATTCTCTCTAACAGTTCCATATAATCTGCACAGAAAGACCTGATCCATGTGATTCATGATCCAACATGTTCAGAACAGAGGAACCCAGGATAGCAATAAAAGTAGTTTCAAAATAACTCAACTTATTGATTTGCATTTGTCAAGCATTGCAATGGGAATTCCTAGACCACCATCATGTGACCTTAAAAATCTTTACCTTTCCATCCATTTCCTCACATAAATCAGCTGTTTCTGTGTGTTTTTCACCCCCAAATTATCCTCCAAAGCTCCATTCCTCACCTTAGCAACTAAAATGAACTGTTCAGGGAAATACACACGGGTTGAATGATGATAAACTAAAAATATATTATGCTTTTTTTTTTGGAAAGGGTGAGGATGAGACTAAAATATTTAATATTATGATGTATCTTAGTAATTTAGTCACCTATTTGCTCATTTATTTACACCTGTGCATTGTTTCAGAAAGATTTAAGTTGGCTTTTAATAGTATTAAATATATTAAGATAATGAATTAAAAGTAGGTGAGAAGGAAGAAACAGAGCAAGGAGGACATGAAATTAAGACTTACAATAAGAGTTAGAGATGCATAAATAGTTGTATGCACCATAAATTTGTCTATAGGGTTACTAGAGAATGCCTAACCAAGTATATAAATTGGTAAAAATAGAATTTTTCATGTTCTCCTAGAACTCCTGGAATAGAGTTTAGAAGAGTTTGCTTTAGGGAAAATATATGTATTTTCAAGCAATAAGTAAAATATACTATATTCATTATCCCTAGCAGTGTTACAGGCTAACAATGTGAGCTGATTTAGAAAGGGTAATCAGTTTCATGCTAGATTAAACTAAAGCATGTGGAGAATATATTAATCTCAGTGTTAATACTATGACAGCACACTGTACTTTCATATAAATGTTCAAGAAAGAATACTATCTTAGTCAATTATACTGTTGCATTATAAAGTTTTTTTAATTATTTTCCCAACTTTCATCATCTTGTGGTTCTTTCAGTAGTTCCAAATACTTTGCAGGTCTTCCTTAGCTAAGGAGGTCATAACTGAACACTGAATCCAAGTAGCATAATCAGTGTGAGTAAACAGTCCATTCATTTCACACTGCTCATTTTCTTTTATGATGACAACATGATGTTTTGATTCATGGCCAGTCCATTCTGAGCTGTGGATATTTCTTTCTACTATGCTTTTGTTTCCATTATGGTTTTACTCAATGTAATCCCGTTTTGGATTTATATGCTTTTTTTTCCCCTCCCTAAATATTAAGCTACCTTTGGCTTCATTCTATTATATGCTATGTGGGTCTTCCCATTTACGCAGTTTACCAAGATGTGTTCATTCATTCTTTTGATAAATGCATTTTAAAATTTTTCTCCAAGTAAGACGTATGCTAGGTATAAGTGGTGAGGGAAGAGATAGCCAATAAAATTTCTCTGTCTCCTTTGCAGGTTCATCTACTTTGGCCTGGCCATTAAAAATTGAACATCTTTAGCATTCTATCATAGAACCTTTTGTAGATGAACTCACACATGTCTTGGTTTCATGTACTTTTTAAGTGCCCCCCAATTCAAATCTCTGCTTTTAATCTCTTCCAGGACTACAGACCTATATATTCATGGGTGTGAATCATACATGAATGTCTTCTTCAGGTTTATACCTGGTGAGCACAGAGACACCTCAAACTCAACATGACCAAAATTGAACTTAGGATACTCCCTTCCAAATTGATCCTCTTTCATTTTCCCCCATTTTGATTAATTGTACCTGCATGTGATTGTGTAAGGCAGAGACCAGAAGGCAACCTGAATACCTCCCTATTTGTCTTCTACTGGATCCAGTTCATTACTGACTCGCGTTAATTTTAGCTCCTAATATCTGCTCTCCATAATACCACCTTCGCCTTAGTGCATCACCTCTCTCCTGACTACTGCAATGACTCCTTGGTTTCCTCCCGTGTTGACTCCAATATTCTCCAAAGTATAGCCAGAGACTTCTCAAACCAAAGTCTATTTTCAAAACTAAGTTTTATCATTTCACACTTATAACTCACAGCCCTCCATGAATTCTCCTTTATCCTTAAGCATACACAAAAAATTTACCATGGCCTGTAAGACCTACATAGATGTGGCTTACCCTCCTCTGCAAACTCTTCTGATACCACACTACCCTGTGATTTTGCTCCTCACACATTAACCTTTTTTACATTTCCTTGCCATGAAATGTTCCATTCTGCCACAGGATCTTTGCACATGCTTTTCCCTTTCCCTGAAAGGTCTTCTTCCTCTTTCACCTAGTAATGTCAATGTATCTTCCTATCTCAGTTCCAGTGTGACTTCTGTAGGGAAGCCTTTCATCAACACCAAAGACTAGCTTACTTCTTCTTACTATATCTTCTAATAGCATCTTTTGCTTTTTCTTGATTGAGTTTTTATAGTTGTAATTTTATCTTTATTTGTATGACCATTTAAACCATGCATGTATTCCCTGCTAAATTCTGTAAAAACAATGACTGTTTGTTTTTTACTTACTGTTGTGTCTCCATGGCCTTGCACATAGAAATCAGCCAACAAATATTGGTTTAATGACTAAGTGAATTAAGGAACAAATGAGTTATTGTAGTATTGTTTCAGATATTGCCACATTCAATGGTACTTTTCAAACATTTGATCTGAGTGGTCAAGCTCAGTGATGGGAAGGAAGCTCTTGTTGGGGAGGTGGCTTCTAGTATCCTCAGGAGTGAACATCTGGGGAGGAGGACAAAAGAGAACTTTTGTCTCCCAGCTGCTGCTGTCAGGCTGTTCCATAGGACTGAAGAGAAAAGTTTAGAGAACTTGTACTCTGATGAGGTGCCAAGCTTTGACCTGGAGCCAACAGTCAGGGGAGAAGTAATGGGAGCTTTTGAACACCAAAGCTCTAACATGGCTGTTCCAGAGTGTGGATGGACAAGCAGCTGGATCTTTGAAAAGATTTTCAGAGAAAAAGTCATATGTTTGTAGAGCAGTTACTAAAAGAAGTGAAAATGTCAAGTGAGCTGGTTACTTGATATAGCTAGATATTTCTACATATCTTTCCTTTTCTATTATGGTTTAAAGGTATTATATAAATAAGAATATAGCAATGGAACCAGCAATGAGATAATAAGAAACAACTGTAGGTTTTCACATTAGACAGACAGGTTTTGCAGACGCGTATAGTTTTGTGATCTTGGAAAGTTAGTTAAATAGTTTATATTTTTGTGAGGAAGTTGAGACATAAATACAGTATGATCTTATTGATCTACTTGAAAACAGCACATAATACCTTTGTCTACTTCCCCCATCTTGAAACATCTTCTTCCCTTAGCTTCTGAGATATTCTCATGGCAGAGTTATGAGGATTTAATTAGCTAACGTGCCTACAAGGCACCCATCACGTAAGTGCTTACTAAACAATCATTCAGTACTGCTGTGTTAGTAAAGAGCTGTATGTTTCAGAAAGTGGCAGGTCTTATCAATTATCCAAACATGTTAAAAGGACCAGCTCCAAGTATGATAAAGTGGAAAGAATATTGAACTACTTTCTCATTGGATCTCTGCACTTATCAGAAGTGTGATGCCAGGGGAGACCTTTCTTGAACTCCTGTAACAGGATATTTATTATCTGGTAGACAAGGACCAATAATAGTTAAAGACTCCAGAGAGATAACTTCTGCTCCTCTAAAGGGATGGTTGAGTGATTTAGTAGTCTCCAGTGTCTTATTGACTCAGGTGCTAGAATAGCACTTCTGGGGGAGTCCAAAAGTGATGGTTGACATGTAATATCAACATTATTTTTTAAATTAAAATTAGATTTTTATGTATTTTTATAAATAAGGTACACTAACCTGTGTAACACTAAAGTGTGGAGCTAGGGCTATGAGTTTGGGACACTAATATATCTTTGGGTGATTTTTGAGAAATGGGGTCATCCCAAGTGAAAAAGTTTAATTTACTAAAATCAAGAAATAATTCACATCCTCACAGGTTGAATGCCTATCCTTTAAGTTGCATACCAGGTAGTGTGGATACCATCAACTCTGAAAAAATGAGACTCTTTAAGAGTATCAGTTTACCTCAGTGGACAAAGTTATTAAAAATCAAGGCAAATCCTATATATAAACGTGCAGGTGAACCCTGTCTTATTTCTATTTATTGAATCATCTCTAATTATAAATATCATAGAGACTTGGCTATACCCATTATAGAGATTAAAATGTATGCAAACATTTTCAATGTTATAACTACATATAATTTGCACATTCTTGATGAAAGTGATGAAGAAAATACTTTGGGTTTTTTGTTTCCCCCCCCTCAGCTTTTTTCCCCAGGTACTAAAGAGAAAATGTTAGAACTGTTTTAAATATTTGTCTTCCTAGAAAGATTTGGAAGGATTAGTTTTGGAAAGGCAAAAGTAGTATAGTAGTATGGAGCTTTTCCTCCTCTGCTTTCATTATCCCACTTCAGGGCTTTCACCCTCAGTTTCTCTTTAGTTATGCCCTTGCCTTTGTTCTCTGAATCATGTAACTTATGGTCTCTGGTATAAATTTGGCCCAGTAATCCATGACAGGAACCATCTGGTCAAAATCAGTCCCTAGATACCTTAAATAACATGGCTCCAATTTGGGAATCAGCCTTGAGACCACAAACCTGAGTTTGAGTCAAAAACATGGTCTCCTCAATCAGGAGGTTGAATAGAGCCAAACATCCTCAATTCTGGAAAATGCAACTTACCCACCATATATCAACCAGGTTAAATGGAAGGAAACATGGAGTAGTGGAATAATCATGGGTTCTGAAGTCAGAAAAACCTGGGTTCAAAGTCCAGTTGCCATATTTATTAACTAAATGACCTTGAACTATTTTCCCAATATTCCTGAAACATACATTAAGTGAGATGAGTCCTAAGTGTCTCCATGCATGTCTTAATTTGCATTTCCCCAAGAAGCAGACCCTGAGACAAGGATTGAAGTGAAAGTACTTTATTTTCTAAGTGGACGAAACACTAGAGGGGAATGAGTAAGTGAGACAAAGAAAGAAAGACAGCAAATAAAGATTAGTGTAATCAAGCCAACTACCATAGGAGTAACTGGAACTTATACCTTCAGGGGAAATTCTTGGAGCCAGTGGGAAAGGCACATCTCCGAGTTTTCCCGCCAGGGCAACAAGGATACTGAGGAATTTATTAGCAATTTTCATCCGTCATTGGTTGAAGGTTGCTCTGGAGGTATTAATTTGCTGGCACTTCCAACCTGTCTTGCTGGAAGGTAGAGAAATGCAGGTTCTGACAGCAAAAGGCAGGCCATTGTCAACTGAGTGGTAAGGGCAAGAGGATGTGGGGACATTGGCATTTGTTCTAACCCTTGCACCACTGAAATCCACTCATTATTGATGTTAAGTTCTCTGGGCCTTATCATTGATTCTTCAAGGTGATGGCTGGTCAAAAAAAAAAAAAAATTTTATTATGGTTGAGTTAATGGGACAAGTTAGAGTGTCTCCTGCTTCCATTATTCCTGAGTCTGCAAATGCTAATCATCATTACATTCCTCTACCACTTATTCTAGATTCCCCTTACCCTCGGTCATCACATCTGCTGGCGTATGTTGCTTCCCCAGCATAGACACAGACCTTCATCCTCGAGATGTTGAACCATAACTACCATTCCCTTATCAGAATGTGGTTACTTTGGTCACCTATTTACGGTTATTACCAGTCATGAGAGCATCAAGAGATGCCCTGGTGAATCCCTTGAGTTACAGATATACTCCTCCCTGCTCCCCATATGCAGTAGAAACCCTAGCTACTGGGTTATAATCAGGGTTATTACCCTTACCAATATAGTAGCTCCTTTCTTTGCCTGCTAGACTGCTGGCATGGGAATCCAGAAATAAATAGAAAGCAGCTTTAACATTAGCTTTAGTGGAATTCTTAATGGTCCCCTGGTAGAGGTGTGCATTTCTCAAGTCACCCCACCATGGAAACCAGGACCTCCACTCCCCCAGAGCCTATGGGGAGTTATGGGAATGGAAAACACAAATTCCTAGTGGATAATCAGGAACTCTGGTGAGGAGGTGGCTTCTAGTGTCCTTCGGAGAGAACTTTCAACCATGGCTCCTGGACCCATATGGTTTTTCTCTTAGGGACATAGAACCATATAATGGCTGTTCATTTAAAGTAAATATCAAGCGTTGAAGAACAGTGCCCAACACTGCTCGGTGTTATCCCCAAGCTGTGCATTTCAGAGTCCATTCCAATGTTCCCCTAGTCTGACAGCTTCTGCATGTTAAGTATATGGTAGGAGCAGTGACTCCCATGGTCATGTGACCTGAGCAGCGCGGTTGCTCTTATTGCAGAGTCTGAACCTACTACCGAGTCTTTTCTTGCCCTGTGCCCCACACACAGCTGTGGTTGGAAGTCAAGCCATAGTGCACTGACAGGGCTAAGGTATTTTAAATTTTCTACTGCAGTGTGAACACATACTAAAAAACTGCAGAAATTACAAGTGAACTACTTGATAAGTTTTCATAAAGTAAACACACCCAAATACAGCCAAGATTTTGAACAATGATTCTATAAAAATAATTTGTTAGTTTCATAAACTAATAATGATTGAACCCCAACATTGCCTGGATTTGAAAAATTCCTTAGGCCTTTCCATGCCCCAGAAGTGCAGCACTAATTAGAGTATAAGCCTGATATAACCGAGCCATAAATTTGTACTGTCTCATAATACAAGATTTAGGCATTCCAGTGGATTTATAAATTTTGTTCTCTTCTTTGTATTATAGTGGAAGTCAACATGTACATATTTGATACATATATACATATATTAAAAATTTCCTTTTCTGTCATTTTTTGTAAGGCTAATCTCACTTTCACAGCTCCACCAGCTCAAAGGATGAGGGAACATATGCTTCTCCATATGCCCAGTGCCGACTCCTCAATGCATTTATTACTTGGAGCTTAGTGATTGAGGAATGTTTGTAATCTTTTATTTTTCCTTATAGTGAGTCATTCTACTGTACATTTCAAAATCTGTGATAAGTCGGAAGATCCAAGAATTGAGGTACATTTCAACAAACAGCTTCCCATCTGGTAAATGAGAGGTTTTATTTATAACCAGGTATTCAAATAAGTGGTATGAAATGACATTCAAATTATTTTGTCTTATTACACGTCTAAAGGACTGAGCAAAAACACAACCCTCCCTCCAATTCACTCTCCATACTGCAGCCAGGTCAGGAAACTCATCTGCCTTAAATTCTTCAACAGGTCCAAAGTCCCCACCTTGGCTAATGAGGCCCTCTATGAACTGGCCCCTGTCTTCCTTCTTCAAATTGTCTCTCAACAATCCCCCTCCTTTTCTAAACTCCATCAAACGGGATCTTTCAGTTCATTAAATGTATCCTTAAGTCAGCACTCAACTCAAGCAAACTACATAGGTAGGAAATGTTCAAAAACTTAAGTCAATTTTAATACACAGCTTACTACCAACTAGCTGCTTTTCATCTACCAGACCCCGAGCAAGTTCTTGAAGTCCGCAGTTGGGGTTTAGGATAGAAACAGGGACAGCCATTGTGAGGATCTGCTTCAGTGTTTCAGTCCAAAAGGCTCACCTAGTGGATTCTTCCTTTGGCACCATGTTTGGAATTACTGCAAGAGCTAGACCAATCTGGGAATACCCAAAGGAATTCAGAACTGCTGAACTGACAGACCTGTTTCCTCTGGTCTGAGGGTTAAATAATTCCCCGCTTCTCTCTCCACCAGTGTTAGCTAGGGCACAAGTTTTCCTAGCTAACACTGCCTCACCAATTGCCAGGGAGCTTCTCTGTTTTGAGTTATGTTATCAGAGTCTCACATGGGAAGCCTGAGTTGGTCCAAAGTTCAGGTGATCTTGTGCATTATAAGGTTGCGAGATATTCCAAATGCCCCAAGCCAAACCAAAGGGGAGATGCTTCGAAATTTCATTTTACATCTTCAGATCCTCTCACTTTTGTTTAAACTAGCATTTTGACAAAGCATCCTCTTTTTTTTAAGAGTTTATCTACCCATTTATGAGCATATGAGTCAATCAGCTAACATTTACAGAGCCTTAAATGTGCTTAGTTCCTTGGTAAGAGCTTTGGGGTGTAAAACAAGTGTGCTCACAAGGCTTGAATCTGAGTGGAGAGATAAAGCTTTAATTGATGAAATAATAAAGTGCTAAAATCTGCATACTTGCTATAAGTTCTTTAATTCAGAGTGAGATAGACTGCTATGGAGAGAAAGTTCTAGTGAAGACTCTACAGAGAAAGTGATATTTTTGTGGCAAATTGAAGGATGGGTAAGATTAAGTATAGGGTCATGTGGAGGTTGCTGCCCAGGTGGCAGCCAAGGTGGACCTGTAATGGGCACAAAGGCACAGAGGCAGGAAAGGTAATACCAACTAGGCCTATCCCTGCTACCTGTGCTCCAGAAAGCACTGCCTTCCACAGTGGTTCTCAAACCTTAGTGTGCATCAGAATCTCCTGGAGAGGGCTTGTTAAAACACAGATTTCTGGGGCATATTCCCAGAATTTCTGATGGGGTAAGACCTGGGAATTTGCATTTTTAACAAGTTCTCAGGGCTTCCCTGGTGGCACAGTGGTTAAGAATCCGCCTGCCAATGCAGGGCACACGGGTTCGAGCCCTGGTCTGGGAAGATCCCACATGCCGCGGAGCAACTAAGCCCGTGCGCCACAACTACTGAGCCTGCGTGCCACAACTACTGAAGCCCGTGCTCCTAGAGCCCATGCTCCGCAACAAGAGAAGCCCCCGCAGTAAGAAGCCCACGCACCGCAACGAAGAGTAGCCCCCGCTCGTCGCAACTAGAGAAAGCCTGCACGCAGCAACACAGACCCAAATGCAGCCAAAAATAAATATATAAAATAAATAAATTTATAAAAAAAAAACCAAAAACAAGTTCTCAGGTGATGCTGATGCTGTTGGTCCAGGGCCCAAGCTTTGGAAAGCTTTGGTCTAGACTATGATGATGGTTCACCACTCAGTACATTTCATCTGGAAATGATGCTGCAAATCGTCTCTCTCAGCGATACTCTTTGTTCTGCTTTCCTCCACGCTAAAGCATATGGTCTTCTCATTCACACCTTTACATTTCTCAATCTCATCTTTCCTTCCCAGTGCCACCCTAGTCCCACAACCCTTATCTCCACAATCAGATTGAGTTTGGTCATTTCCTGCCCTTTTTTTGTTGTAATTGTAAGCTGATGTCAGATGCTGTGACCTTTAGTCAGTCTAAACCTTGAGACTTTAGAAGGAAAAAGTGAATAATGTTATCAGTGTTCAGTTTCTACCTTATTTCCTTATCTCTTGCAGATTCATTGGTAAATTAATGTGGTGATGTGGGGGACCTGATTTTAATTTTCTATTCAACACTGATTATAATTTCCCAAGTAGAAGCTTATTTGCCTTGGAATTATTTCTCTTTGATAAACTGATTACCCAAGTAGGTAGCAGTGTGACTGTTAGAGTGGTTCTGATAATTGCATGTTGATTTAAGGCTTTACATATTAAATAATTAGATTATGGTTGACCTTTGACAGAAGCTTTGAATTCCTTTCATTTTATCAGCAATCATAGTACATGGCAAATTAGTAGCCAAAACACATTGTAACTTCTCTCCATGAAAAATGAAAGAAGTTAATAGCACATAGTAGGCACTCATGTATTTGTTGAATGAACAAATAAATGCATTAAAAAATGCATAAATAATTTTTATTTGCTCCATGAAGCTAAAACAGACATAGTTCCATGAAATATACACATGGTTATTTTGTATCAGTTTTAAATTTGGCAGGTTACCAAATGTTAATTTGCTTTTAGCTAGTAGAGATTAAATGTAATTCCTTCCCTGAGCAGCCCTAAAGTAAGCAAGCATGAAAGCATTTTCACAGTAATCTGGGAGGAATTGACATTTAAAGGAGTTAGCATTACATCTGTACTTTAAAGCTATTAATTTCATAGATAAATTAACTTCATTACTCCATCTTTATCTTGCATTTTGAAAGGACTCCATCAGCTGGACGATTGACAGCCGAGGGTCAATTGAAACTGCTCTTATCCCAGCCAGGCTGTAATTGGAACCTGCTTCTGGAAACTCTACTGCATCATGATGGTCTTTTACTGAGAATCTTGCTAAAGAGCTCAAGTGAGTATTTGTAGTTATGAGAATGTCCTGAAAAAACCCAGTCATTGCTCAAGTTGAATGGAATTTTTTTTCCTACTTGAATGTTGGTAGAGGGATGAAACCAAATGCATTATATCAATAGTCAGGGGGGTTAGCAGCAGGCAAAATATTGAGTAACTTTATAAACCTATTGGAAAGATTTTTTTCAGGGATTCTGAATGAGGGCAAAAAATATTTTTATATAATACTCTCCTATCATAAACTATCATAATATAGAAATATATCAATATATGGGGTTTGAAATGCCTAAGAATATTATGGGAACACAGTTATATGTCCAAAACAGAAGTATCAATTAGACCTGAGAGAGCAAGAGAGAGAGAAAGGGAGAGAGAGATTGCTTTAGAGCCACATTAGACATTTCAGTGGATCATGAAGAATGCTTATATAACTTATGAACAAGCAAGCATGGCTTACAGCCATATCCACTGGGGCATGGAGAAGTAATCATGAGAAAATTATGAATGGAAATTGAGGAGTAATAGAAGACCATACTTCTCTTAATTAGACTTTCTTTTTTCCCCTGTAAGTACTATTTTAGAAAATGGTAAGTAATGCTATGCCAATCTCATAGTATATCCTACTGCTCTCCTGCTACATCTATAAAGAGTTTTCTAACCATCTTCACATACCCCTACACATTTCTTCTGTTCTATACTACACGTGTAGCCAGATTAATTTTTAGCAATCACTAGTTTCAGTATAGTTTTCTCTAATCAAAATCTTTTTTCTCTAGTTCCCCATCACCTACAGGAACAAATCCCTGTCCTTTGGCCATTCAAATATGGCCCCAGACTAGTTTTGTAAGCTTTTTCCCCACTATTCTCTTGTGTGTGTGTGTGCTCACGCACACACAATCACACACACACACACACACACACACACACACACACCCATTTCAGCCATTGTCCCCAAAGCCCCATGCGCATGCTCCTTCCACACCTTGGCTCACCCATTTTTCCTACTTGAAAGACCCTCCCACCTTGGCTCACCCATTTTTCCTACTTGAAAGACCCTCCAACCCAGCCTCCACCAATGGGCAAAGGCCACTGATGTTCCAGATCTCTGAACACTGTAGCTCACGCTGATGTGTCCCTCCCTCCCCTGAACTTCACAGTGTCTGTCATGGTGGCTGCTGCCCTTAGCTTACTCTGCCTTGTATTCTTATTATATCTGTATATGAATGAGGCAAATGTTACCAGGCCCGACCAGCCTGTTGGTATACAAATGAGGTTCATAGCATTCCCAGTCCAGATTGTTCCAGTCATTTCTGGAATTTGTGGTTTCTCAGATCTGCTCATGACCAGTTCCCCATATTCTTCTCTTCCGTACACCTTGACGTTTGCTTCCCAAAAGCCACTTAGGGGAAGTGCCTCACTGCTGAGCCCTTTGCTTCTCTCCAGGTGCTCTCAAGTTCATAAAATCTTGTGGTGCCAAAGGTCACTACAACTCCTCCAGTGTCACTGTGTTCCAAGGAGAAGTTCAGAGGTTACCTCTCCTCGAAACCCTGAATCTGACTTTATTCTCTTAGCCCCCAAGCAGTACTCTGTGGGCCTTAAATCTTACAGAGTTGAACTGAAACCATTATCTTTACCTTCAATATCTATAACTCCACTCTCCTAAAGGGAAAACAGGTGCTAGGGAAACTAATTGCTCAAGTAGCCAACATATATTGTTTACTTATTAGGTGTCAGGCACTGTGATTCTTAAAACCTTATAAAGTAAATATAATTATTTTCGTCATGTTAAAAATAACATTAGAGTTTTAGATAATGTTATTTGCCAAGAGACACATATAGCTGATAAATGGTGGGTAACCCAGGATTCTGAACCCAGCTGGAGCTTTCTTTCCCCTACCCTTCTGTACAAATACTCTTGCAAATTAAATCCTGGAGTGGACCAGGGGTATCTGCAAGAACTGTAATCTGTCCACTCTCAGGTTGAATCAACCAGGACACCCCAGTGCACATGCATTTAACTGTTCTTTCCAGCTAGGTAATTAGTGCTGATCATAGATTTTTATTTTCATATTCCTCCTCAAGCTAACACAGTGCTTTTTACAGAAAAAGTCCAGTGATTGGCCAGTGATCCATTAGAATATAAAATATGGAGCTTCCATTAAACTTTATAATCTGAGCTTTCAGGCAAGGTGACTACACAACACAGATAGTATCTGACATGGCTGGAGAGTTACTCTAATATAACTCATGAAACTCATGGGCATGGTCCCAGAAGAGAAATGGTTTCCTCTTGATAGAGTTATATAGAACAGCCTGGAAAAACAATTGCGATCAAACATTGGACTATACTGATATAGCCACTAAGTACAGGAATAGCAACTGTGGTTAAATGAATATTTAACCATGTTTTCTTACAAAAAAATTCCACATTTACTTACCAAAAATATTACATCTACCTTTTGTACGTATAACCTGATATTGTTTTTGAGGGACTTACAGGTTATTAAAGGTACTATACTGTATCTCCTTCAGTTCTGGTTCTTATGGAATACGGAAGTGTATTTACCCAATCTGCTCAAATATCTATCAGTTTTTGCAAAGGTTGTTAGATGTTTGATCAGGGTTACATAACTGCTTTGGTATTGTATTGAATTTTATTAGCTACTTCAAATACTGTAAGGATGAAGTGACAGAATTTACTAATCGATTGATTGACTGACTTATTAAGCTGCAGTAGAAACCTTGTCACTTTAATTTAGAAACAGTATATTCAGAGAATCTTATTAACCAGACTAAGATGGAAATTATTATGCACCTAAAAATACATACATAATATTTTTTCAGAGATTTTGTTTTCATTGAATACCATTTGGTAATTTAGAGGTTTGATCATATTTTTAGGAAAGCAAAATTTTAGAGTAAAATATGCTGATTAGGTGTTCCAAGCATCATAACTATTGGGCTTTTTATGTGAGAGTTTTCCTTTACAAATAGTGTCTTTTTGGTCTAATTGATAAAATTTAACTTTAGTTAAATTGGCTCAGGAATAAGAATAGAGATTTTAAATACATATTTTTATTTTTATTTATTTGGCTGCATCGGGTCTTATTTGTGGCACATGGGATCTTTGTTGCCGCATGTAGGATATTCATTGCAGCATGTGGGCTCTTAGTTGCGGCGTGTGGACTCTTTAGTTGTGGCATGCATGCGGGATCTAGTGCCTTAACCAGGGATCGAACCCAGGCCCCCTACATTGGAGGCACGGAGTCTTATCCACTGGATAACCAGGGAAGTCCCTAAATACATATTTTTATTGTACATATTTTAAAACAAGGTCCTCTTCATCCAATAAGCAATTATTAAATTATGTTAGGTAGAGAATTTTTCTTGATAGACAACCATATATTATAAGATTAAAATATATGAGGTTTATCTCTTTTATATCTGTAGCTTTTGGTCTTGCTCTATGAAAATGATTTATCAGAATTTCTATTTATTTTAAAAAGAATCAGCTGAGCATATATGGAAATAACTTTCTTGTAATATGAGGTACAACTTCACTGAAGGTCAGAAGATAGTAAAATTTAATAAATGAATGAATAGTAAAATTTTAATTTATTCATTAATAATAAAAAAATCATAGGCTGCAAGCTTCTAGGAAGCTTGGATAAGGTTCAATGGGCATGAGAAGGTAATGTTTGTTGGTTTTATTTTTAAGATGGGCCATCCTAAATTTGAAGGAAAAAAACCTCTCAACTACAAATGTTTATAGAAAATTTTAAATTTGTAAGACACTATTTTGGATTAGTGACATTAAAAACCCAGGGCAATTGTTTTGACATTACCTCACTGAGGCCACATGACCTTAACCAGTTTCTTGTGACATCAAAAGAACAAATATTTGGCAATTTTCCAATTGTTAGCAGGTGGCCTTTTCCTGCTAGTGACATTTGAATGAAGTGTAACTAACTTTCTTTCTTTTGCCCATTGCCTCAAGAATGATTCTCAGTGAAACTTCTTGGCTTCTGGTGATTTTCAGTAATAACATAACAACCACAACCAACTAGCAAACACGTAATATTTAACATGTTCTAGACACTGCTTCTGAGTCTTTAAATGTGTTCACTCACTGAATCCTCAAAACAAACTCTGTGTGGTAGGTACAATTATCATCTCCATTTTACAGATGAGGAAAGTGAGACACAGAGAAATCAAGTCATTTGTCCAAGTCACACAGCTAATAATCAGCAAAGCAGGATTTGATTCAGACAGCCGGTGTGCAGAGTCTGTGCTTTCACCCACCACACCTGCACGGCATCCTGGCAGAGCCACAGAAAGTTTACAAAATTGCAGGGTTGCACAGTTTATGAGAACTATCAGGAACCTCTATCGTGGATAATTTTGCTAGTACAATCTGTACTTTTCAACCTTGTAACAATGTGCCAAAAGATAGTCAAGAAACTGACCTACAGAGAATTCTAAATAAATGGCTGCCACCACTACAAAGGCTTGGTTGACTTAACATGAATTAATCAATTCAAATTCTCTGACTTTATGGTTAATGTTTTCTTGATCTCTTGGGTAATGAGGAATATTGTGGCAGAAGCTTGGTGTTTTGTTGTACATTATGTGTGTGTGAGTTTCATTTTATGCTGTTTCATGACTGTCTTGAAGGAAGTGACCAAAAGTAAAAATATGCTCCCTCTTGGTATCCTTAGTGCACCTAACTTCAATGTCCTTGGCTGCTTTCACTAGTGACAACATCTGTATTCTTACTTATTCAATATTTTTTTGTTTGCTGGATTTGTACCCTGTTCTTAGCAAGAACAGTAGAATCATATTTGTGTGTTCTCGCCTTAGTCTTTCCAACCAAGGATCCTATCCGCGAATGATGACAGACTAGCCTAGAATATCAGTGGTCTCCATAGAATTACTACAGTCCCAGAAACAGTTATCATCTAGGGTCTGTGCTGAGTCTCCATGAGGGTAGGGTGGTTGTAGGGTGTGCTTATGTAAAGCAAGGCTTCTGGACTTTACAGTGCAAAAACATTACCTGGGGAGCTGGTTAAAACTGCAGATTCTGGTTCAGTAGGTCTTGGGTGGGACCTGAGATTCTGCATTTCTAACAAGCTCCCGGGTAATGCTGCTCCTGGTGCTGCTAGCCCCTGGACCACCTTTTGAGGAGCAGGGCCATCGAGCAAGGTATCTGTTGCTCTAGATGGCAAAAAATTTGGGTATGTGCTTTGTCTTTCCAATGTATTATGCTTTTAAAGAGACATGATTTACTTAAGATTATTTATAATCCATTTTATCAGAACGTTCACAGAAGTCAGAAAGCTTGGTCTTATTCAAATACAGAACTGATTATGTCACTCCCCTGCTAAAAACCTTTAGTGGTTGCCCACTACTTATAGAGTACAGACCCTAATCCTTAAGACACAAGCAATGCCCGTTGTGCTCTGCCAATGGCTGACTTGTCCAGCATCGGGTCCGTGCAAGCTTAACATGCATATTCTGGTCCAGGTTGTGCATCTTAGATTTGTATATTTATAATAGCAATGTCCCTGTAGAAGTATCTTGAGAAAAGAGGGAGATGCTCCAACACCAGTGACCTTTCAATTAATTGGCCCAAATTCCACTTCTTTCCTGTTACAGAACCTTTGAAATGTTATTTTTTTGAGCCTAGAATCTTCTTCCTTTTCATTTTCCTGGCACCTGATAATCATCTTTTAGCTTCAGTATTACTTCCTAGGAAGTCATCTTTGATCATCCCATTACGTCCCACCATAATTCCTTTCGTAACACTCGTCACAATTTTAAGTGAAAGGTTAAATGACATAGTTCCGTATTTAGTCCCTGTGTCAGCCGCTGCAAGCTCCAGAAGGGCAGGGACAGCTCGTCATTATTCCCCGGTACTTGGCTTGGTTCTCGACACTTGAGACAGGTACTGAGCACATAGAAGGAGCATAAAAAGTATTTGTGAATGAATGAAATTTCCAGGAAAAAATTCTACTTCATTCATTAGCGTTGTGATCTGTCTAAACTTCAGTCTCCCCATTTCTAAATTAGGGTACTAATAATGACCTTATGTGTGTATTTTGAGGTTTAAAAAAGTAAATAGGGACTACCCTGGTGGCGCAGTGGATAAGACTCCACGCTCCCAATGCAGGGGGCCCGTGTTCAATCCCTGAACTAGATCCCACATGCGTGCCGCAACTAAGAGTTCGCATGCCACAACTAAGGAGCCCGCCTGCCGCAACTAAGGAGCCCGCCTGCCATAACTAAGACCCGGTGCAACCAAATAAATAAATTTAAAAAAAAAACCTAATTAAAAAAAGTAAATAAACATAAAGCACCATTTTTTGACACCTAGTAGGTACTTAATTTCTATTAGATTCTTTTCTTCTTTTACACTGTCTAGAAAAATTTGCTTGATATATTTTTCTTCTCTCATCACTCCTCCTGTGCTCTCCATGCAGTGGTCTCTCCCTCAGCTTCTCAGTAACTCTCCCCTCCATCCAAGCATAAATTTGTCTCCAGGAGGCGGGTTTCCCCTTTGACATCTTTGGCCTGAAAAGATGTTGCCTTAGCAGCTCTCATGGGTGTGAAGATGAGAACTGGACCAAATAAATATTCCCAAGTGTTATATATTATAGCACTTCTTGAGAACCTTTGTATATAGCTTGAGAGGTTGGTAATATGAATTTTGCTATGATGCTTCACCTACACAGAATCAGATCTAGTTTGGCTTGACAGTGGCTGAAATTTTTTATATTCTATCTCTTCCTGGCACCTAGAAAATGTCTAATATATCTATAGGAACATGTTTCGTCTTCAGTAGTTAATGTGCTTCTAGTGTTAGCATGTAAATGATTTGGCATTATATTACGAGTGATATTATTATCATGAATTTATGTAGTATCTTTTCCCCAACAACTCAAAGTGATTTAACATATTATTTCATTTATGATCCTTGGATCATTAGAACTTTTGCGAATGAGGAAACTTAGATACAGAGAAATTGAGCAAATTGCGCACTTGGTGTTTAAGTGGTCCTTGTTAGAAGAATGAAGAGCTATTATTTCATGAAAGTATATCTATTGTTTTTAAATAAATTCTAAAATGAAAACATGAGGCTTTGTGGAGACATTTATTCCTGGAAATGAGAAATAATATCCTTCTGAATTAATTTCTAAAAATGTTGGGTCACGATTTTGTAAACACATTCTCTATTCAACTAGTATTTAATGGGCATCAACTAGATACAAGACACTGTTCTCAGCTGGAGATATAGTGGTAAACATGACGCCATATTGCCTTCATATTCTGGGGGATTAATTGCTGGGGAAACATGGGGAAGACAGACCTTATAAAGTAAAAAATATATATAAAAATTAGATAAGTTCAGTTGCTAGTAAGTACCATGAGGTGCTTTTCTAAAACAGAGTGACTGATAAGAAATTGATGGATTGGGTGATGAAGAAAGGCTGCTTGAAGAGCTAACACCTACTTTTGCTTGTGAGTTATTTGGGAATAGACAGAAGATGTCCTTATGTAGTATTAGATGTTTGGAATATATGTATGCTTTCTTCCAGTATTTTGGAATAGGAGTCAGCAAACTTTTTCTATAGAGGGCCAGATGGACTATAGATAGAGGGCTTTGTAGGCCACACAGTCTCCATCACAACTACTGACCTCTACCATTATAGCAGGTACAAACCATACATAGGCAAATGACATGGCTGTGCAGGGGAGGAAAAAGTTTTTCTCAGCTTTCTTACGGTCACTGGCTGGGTTTGAAAATTAAACTGACAAAGAGAGAGTAACAGGATAAAAGCAAACAAATTTATTTAATATAAGTTTTACATGACACAAGAGACTTCATAAGGAAATGAAGATCCAAAGAAACAGAAAATATCTTTATGCTAGGTTTAATGAAGAATGGACAGTTGTGGAGAAATATGATAGGTCAAGGAGTATGAGGTTAAGTGTAACAAATTGGGGGAAACTTAGCAAGGCTTATTTGCTAGGTTTCTTCTCAGCATCGTTTCGACTTCAGAGATAAGGATGCACCTTTCCTCCAGGTATAGGGCGGGCACCTCTGATGTGAGGGTTTCATGACCTGTTTCAGGGGAGAAGGGCAGCGGGAAGGTCAGAGCGACCTTCCTGCTTCTGCTCTTTTCTCAAGCTCCTTCAGCTTAAAATATTAAATATGCCAAGGTGCCATATTTTGGGGTAGCATTCCTGAACCCCATCACCAGTATTCCAATGGAACTTTATTTATGGACACTGAAATTTGAATTTCACATAATTTTTGTGTGTCACAAATCATATTCTACTTTTGATGTTTTTCAGCGATTTGAAAATGTAAAAACCATCCTTAGCTGTGGACCTTACTGAAACAGGCATCAGGCTGGACATGTCTCCTGGGCTATAGTTGCCAACCCTTGTTCTAGAATATTGTGCAGCACCCAAGCGCCCACAGTGGCTTTATCACTTCTCTGCAAGGTGGTCATTTGGCATGAGGACTTGCACCTAGACCTAGCATGGTGCTTTTTTCGGAGACTATGGGAGAGAAGTTAAACAACCCATTCTCTTTAACTTAAGAAGTTAGAGGGACCATTCCTGCTGGAGAGATAGGCTTGGTGTCTGCCTTACAGAAGGAATTTCTCTTTGAAATAACTTTAACTCAGTTTCACATTCTGTGGACTTTGTGCTTATTCAGGAGCACAGGTGGAGCTCAAAACTTGCCCCTTACTCCTTAGGGCTGCCAGTTGCAGAATTTGGACCAATAGTGCACTTATGCTTAGTGGTCTTTTTTTGGCACAGGCTGCTTAAATGGAGAGTGCCCACTGAAGAGTGAAAAGTGCTAAGATGTTAAGTAAAAACCAGGCCATGCCTTGCTTAAATAAACTGGGTATGTCTAACTTGGAGAAGAAAAGAACTAGAGGAGGCAGGATAGCGATCTTCAAATATGTTAAGTCTTCACATAAAAAAGAAAACAATAATAGGCTGTCCAATTCAGCACGTGGACATGCTTGGGAATAAGTTAAAAGGAAATGGATTTTGGCTGTCAGTCTGTCAGTCAAAAACCCTGAATTGTCATCCCTAATGATAACTGAGGAAGTGCTCTTCTTTTCTCTATTCACTAAAGAGACTTGCCCAGATTTCTGTAGTCCTTTCAGATAAGTGCTCTCGCTATATTTTTTAAATGCAAAACAGTTTGGTAACTTGAGCTGTCCAGCAGAGGGACGGCTGCCTTGAATGGTAGTGGATATCCCACCCCTGAAAGTATTCAAAAGCAAGCTAGGTCACCATTGTCACAGATGCTAGAAGACGTTTTATTTATCCACTCAGCAAAGACTTATTCATTTATTGACCAAATATTTACTGACCTCCCTGTGAGGTGCCTTCCAGCCATATAATCACATTATGTTTCTTAATCAGTTAGAGCTTGATATAAATCTGTGGGGTAAGAGTCAAAGTTTTAAAGACCTATTTTGGCTGTGCTTTGTTAGTCTTGCCAGTGCCTACTGCTAAAGCAAAATTCCTCTTGCTCCACAAATGATGCTTTTGAATTAAAATTAAATCTAACTTTGGTGACCTGGTTAGTAATTTCTTTTCCAATTGACAATTTTCTTATGCAGAATAGCCCTTTGTGCTTCTACCTTGTTCCTTTTCCATTTGAACTGCTCACGTTGATTTGCAAACCTAAATGGCTTAAAGATAATGTAAGAGACTCTTTGCAAACATGATTCCTAGATTCAGTTTTATTGAATAGTAATCTTGCTAGACACAATACTAGAAAAGGGTTTCATGGTCAAAAATACTTAGAAACACTATGTGTATACTAAAATACCTTCGTAGAGAGTCACAGAGCTCATGAATAATTAAAGGCTGTGAAAAATCCTGCAGAAAACAAAAGTGTTTACTATTGTTGGAGCCAGCACTTCCAGGATATATGTGCTACCCATTAACATCCCACAAAACACACTTTGGAAAATCTTGCCTTCTAAAAAGCATGAGGAAGAATCCTAGTAGATACAGGTCCATACAGCCAGAACTGTTTCAAAGAGGTTTGCCTATCTATGTTTACTAATATGTAAATAACACAAAATAATTTTTCAACATACAGAATTGCCTGTGTATGCCATGTACTGATGATCGGTTTTCAAGGAACTAGAATCAATTGCTCAGTTATTAATCTTTACTGAATGTAGCTATTTTCTCGATTATTCATAAAATGCTTTTTTTTCTCCTTTATTCATTAAGGGTAAGCCTCTTTAAGAGTTAGCTTCTTCATTTGCCAACCCCAGTTTTAGATGATAGAAGAGAGAGAGCTATAGAAAAGACAGCCCACAAGGCACCCTGAAACCAAGAAAGCATGGCTATAAGGAAGTTAAGAGAGACGAGAGTTTTCAAGGAGTAGGTGAAAAGAAAGGAAGCAGTGGATATGAGGAAGATGAGGCTTGCGGGGAGAAAATGACATTTGAATATTATGACTAGGAGGTAAATGTCATTCCAAAAAAACCAATTACTAGATGGACCAAAACCCAACAAAACTACTCAAGAGATTTATTTCTTTCTCCCTTCCTCCCTTCCTTCTTTCTTTAGTATTCGAACATTAGTTAAGCATGTAGCAGTGTTCCAGATGCTGTGGGAAGATACCTAAAGACACCAAGATGCACATCCATAGAAAGTCCACTAAGGAAACAGTACTAGAGAGGTAATGAGGTCATATATGTGAAATTGTAGAAAGCTACATGAAATTGAGGTATTTTGTATGAAGACAATAAATTACCACATACCAAATACCTGGTTTAGACTGAGTACTTTGCATTCAGGGGTTATCAACAATAAAATGTCATAGCAGCCTTTGAGAAATTTGAGATTATAGTTTAATGCAAACAGCACAGGCAAATTCTTAGTGCCTCTGTGATCTTGGGGCAAGTTACTTAATTTTTCTCAATTTCACTTATTCATCTGTAAAACTGGGATAACCGGCACCCATTCTGTAGAGTGTTAGGAAGATGAAATTACACTTAATGCAGCTCATGTGATGTTCAGCCTAGTGTAATTTTTTTTTTTTTTTTTTTTGGCATGTGGTGGACATTTGGGAAATACCAGTGAGTGAATGAGTGTGTGGGCTATTTATTTATTTTCCTGCTGAATTATCTGACTCACGCTTTACCCTCAAGCTAAACTTTGGTTTTTGAAAAATTATTTATTTATTTATTTTTGGCTGTGTTGGGTCTTTGTTTCTGTGCGAGGGCTTTCTCTAGTTGCGGCCAGCGGGGGCCACTCTTCATCGCGGTGGGCGGGCCTCTCACTGTCACGGTCTCTCTTGTTGCTGCGGAGCACAGGCTCCAGACGCGCAGGCTCAGTAATCGTGGCTCACGGGCCCAGTTGCTCCGCGGCATGTGGGATCTTCCCGGACCAGGGCTCGAACCCGTGTCCCCTGCATTGGCAGGCGGATTCTCAACCACTGGGCCACCAGGGAAGTCCGCAAGCCTACTGTAATTTGTGGGTAGTAACTTTGTTTTTACGGAGTTGGTATAAGTCTCAATTCACAAACTCAGATATAAAAGGAATATCTAAGTCGCTTACTGTCTTCAAATCAATTTTAAGAGGATTCTGAGCGCCTCCTGCCTGGCTGGTAGGACATTTAACTGTAGCTATTCTTAGAGCTCCCACCCTTACCCCAGGGTCGTGCAGAAGTCCCTGTGAGACTGTTTTGATCATCAGTTATCTGGTCACCCTAGTTACTGTAGAAATACCCTTTATCCCTGTCCAAAGACTCCTGCCAAGCACAGCAGCCAGGTGTGGCTTGTAACCTTTGAGACTGAGAACCTGTGTCAAGGATCCACTCAGTGCCTCACCCAGACAAGCCTCCCTGAGCTCTGCCTTCCAGCAAAGCCCTTGCAACCCACAGATGTCTCTCTCCAGTCCCAGAGGTCTCCTCTCTCTGAGCCCTCATGACCCTTGCCCCTGTCCACCTGCCAGACACATATGATTCCACTTTGGTATCATAGTACCAATATTGGTACCAATATATAGTACTAATATTTTTTGGCCTTAAAAAATGGTTATTTCATTTAGTTCAAACTAATAACTATTCAATGGATTTAGCTTTTTTTTTTTTTTAAGTCTGGGCGGGCAACTGACTTCAGTCTATTTGTTGCTTTCCAAATAGCAAAAATCCCTGAGGCAAGTAAACAGACTACTTTTTTCGAGGCAAGGGAAAATAGAGAGAAATAAAAAATATACACTGAAGTATTTTGACACATTTATATGGTAATAACAACAATGTTAATGCTAATAAAACTCATTATTTTTATTATAATATTCCTCATATCCATCCCCCTTTCTCCATCTGTATTGTCAGTGCATGATTCATGGGGCCTTAGATTATTCAGGCTGTGTTGATTGTCTAGCTTTATCTCTCCCTCCCACATACCATTCACACTTCAGCCGTGCCACCCTACCAGCAGCAACCTGTCTTCTCACCATTGTACCAACTCTTCTGTCTTCCTGGAAAGCACCTTTCCCACCTCAACCTTGTCGTGCCAGTAAATTTCTACTCCTCCTTTAAGACTTCGCTGAGACATGATCTTCTCTGTGACTTCTCTGCATTCCTCTCCCAAAATTTACAACATCATCCTCTATATTTTCATAGTACCTTATACTTAAGGCACTTAAACTTAAGGTGATCGAATAATTCGTCATTCGAACTGGGACACAGTTTAAGAGTGAAAGAGGATGCTGCTACTAATTACACCAGAACAACAGACATAAACCAGGACTGCCTGAGGCTAACCAGGATGTACTGTAACCCTACTTATCTTTACATTGCTGTAATGATTGTTTACATGTCTATCATTCCCACCCCCCCACAACACACACACACACACACACACACACACACACACACACACACAGAGGCAGTGAATCCCTGGAAGGTGTAGGCCTTAGCATCTAATATGGCTGCTGACATAGTAATTGACTGATTAAATCTTGGGAATTTTATTGGAGCAGAACATTCTAGACTAGTGAAGTGGTTGAGACAAACAAAAGGCGATGGGAGGGAACACGTGCAAGGAAAGCAAGTACACCGGTTTGGGAGGAGCAGATGACTGGGGATTGAAACATAATTTGGGAAAAAATTGTGGAAACTCTTGATTTTCAGGTTCAGGAATTTCTAACAAAGTGTAGGAGCAGGGGAAGGTTTAAACATGGGGCGATGACATGAAGGATAACTGATAGTTGAATGTAAGCTGAATCAGAGGGAGGGAAACGCAGAGAGGACCGAGGAGACTGTTTGGATAAAAAAGATGAAATTATGAATGCCTGGACTAGGACTCTTTGTCATTTAGCCTTTTGTGCTTGATGAAAACTTAGGACCCTTTAGATTGCAAGTGACAGAAACCCACATTAACCTGGTTTAACCCAAAAGGGAAATTTATCAGCTCAGCTAACATAAGTATACAGGCATTACTGGATCCAGTAATGGATCCACTGGTTCTCACACAGTGTCATCCCATCAGGACTGTTCTCTCCATCTCTTGGTTCTACTTACTTTATCGACTTCCTTCTCAATGGAGTTCTCCCCAGAATGGACATCAGTAGCTTCCAGCCTACTTTCTACCAGCTTAGCAACCCCAGTACAAAGAGAACATCACTTTACCAATAGTTCCAGCAAAAATCCTGCAGAAGGCTCTCTAGATCATGAAAATCAAATCACAGAAATAAAATTATCAAGAAGAACCATAGAAGCGATGAGCTTCCAAATGAGCAAGAAAAGGAAATGTACTCATTCCAAAATGATCTAGGTTATATTTTTTCAATATATTTAAAATATAAGAAACTTTGTGAGAGTCATTATCTTTAATTCAATAAATATTTGTACATATTATGATACTGGACATATGCTAATTATCTAGACAAAATAGAAATTATTTCACCTTTTCAGTCCTACCTGTAGATGCAACAGTATAGGAACTGATCTTTGAAGAAGTCATAATGGAGCCAGAGGAGGACAGAAAAGAGCTATTAAAATGGCTCTATCTTTGTGAGAATTCCTATTTAGTTTTATTGAGAAACCAGCTGATAAACCTCTTCATTCTGAAATGGCAGGATCTATGGGTTTGAGAAACACAAATTTATTCGTAGAATTGATAGCATAATACTGAGAACACTATAAATGTGAATTTCCTATGAAATTTATGTTCTGAATAAAGGGTATAATAATGTTCAGAACACAAATCCCAAAGAGAGATACAAAGATTCATCTAGTTTTAAGTAGATTTTCAATAACAAGAGCGCACATATAGAATAATTCTATTTGGTGTTCAAGTTATACATACATATACTTATTTGTGTATATTTGTATATAATATGAATGAAATACTGCACCAAATATAGTAGCTATCACTGGTTGGTAGGATTTGGTACAATTTTAGTTTTCTTAGTTTCTTAGTCTGAATTTTTTACAGTTTCTAGAATGAACGCGTATTACTTTTAAATGAGAAAAGAAATCAAAAAAGTTTCTTTAAGAGGAAAAAGAATTCTGACATAAAGGGAAACTAGCACTGCCCTTTGAAGTGATGTCATGTGGTCCTTCTCACAACTTTTTTTTTTTTTTAAAGTGACAGTAGCCAGGACTGTCCAGTTTTTTTTGTTTTGTTTTTTTGTTTGTTTGTTTTTTTATAAATTTATTTATTTATTTATATTTATTTTTGGCTGTGTTGGGTCTTCGTTTCTGTGTGAGGGCTTTCTCCAGTTGTGGCGAGCGGGGGCCACTCTTCATCGCGGTGCGCGGGCCTCTCACCGTCGCGGCCCCTCCCGTTGCGGAGCACAGGCTCCAGACGCGCAGGCTCAGTAGTTGTGGCTCACGGGCCTAGTCGCTCCGCCGCATGTGGGATCTTCCCAGACCAGGGCTCGAACCCGTGTGCCCTGCATTGGCAGGCAGACTCTCAACCACTGCGCCACCAGGGAAGCCCCTTCTCACAAGTTTTTACCCCACAAATATCCAGGATTATCTCAGAAATTATATTGAGTTTGATGGACCATTGATCTGAAAGACTGTGGCGTTTCTCTTATTATGTAAATATTAATCAAATACATTTTTACAATATTATGCTAGAATAAGTGAAGAGAATGTAATCATATTTATTGATACCTACCTTACTAAACCATTTTTATTCCTTCTAAGAACGCACCTTTCAAGAACAAGGTTCTGATACAGAAAGTAATCTGAACCAAGGATCCAGCTTGATAGAAGCTATCTTTAAAGTATTGTACCACTGCAATTTTTCTCCACAAACATTTGGAAATGTTTTTGTGAGCTACATGGAAGAAGAACATTTATGGGACTTTTTATATAACGTTCCAGGTATGAGAAATTTTCTATTTGAAAAAGTAGTGTTTTATAGATACTTAAATATATCTTTAGAGATGTTTTAAAAATTTTATTGATGTCAGTTTTGCTGAATCTGTTATTTGTAAAGGATTATCTTACATTTTTTCAGTATAAAGTCTTCTTTTGGGAATCATTAACCATTACTTCCTGTCAAAATTTAATATACTTGGGACAAGGGTGAGGGGAAAGTTGAGGGGGAAAATTATGCAATGCAGATTTTTTTTTATTATTAGGTAGTGTTCTCTCATAAAAATTTAATATTTACCACAGATTATGTTTTGCTATTGAGCATATAAGAAATTAGTAAGATGTGAAAAATACTTTGTGATTCTTGGGTGCTTTTATTAAACAAACTGATGGACAAAACTGCTGGCCAATTTTCTTCAAATGTAAAAGGCATTTATTATTATGATTATAGTGCATCTCTCTCTACAAGGCAATTATATCCTATCATTGTTCTGGGGACAGTATGTGTTTTCCCCAGCCGTATTGTTCTCTTGCCCGCAGCTAGAGTGGATACTAAAGACAGAATGGGTTGCATATCCGAATTGGAAATGTTCATGGGTTACCCCACCTTCAGGACCAGGTGTAAACATTCTCACGTTGTTTTATCCTTAATATTCTGCCTTTAAATCTCTATACTTAATGTCTTGGGAAAATGAAGGATGAGGACTTAGGGGTTATCCTGTTAGTCCATTAACTATTTAAATCATTTACCTTTGGCTTTCAACCTATATGCTTTCTTATACACTGTTTTGGAACCGACTGACATTTCCTTAAAATATTTACTAGAATCCATATAAAAAATCTAACTGGCTCATATCATGGTTTCCTTCTTCCTGTACTTTTAAACTATCCTCCAGACATGACTTGAATACCTTTTAAACTATTTTTAAGTCATTATGTTACATCTTCTCTTGGTCATTATCCCTGCAAAGTAGCAACAGATAACTTTATGTAATGATTTCAAAACCCTGAATCTGTCACTTAAAGACTCTGTAATAATTATCTCCTTTTAAAGTCTTATTTTCTAGTTTTCATGTATTCTCTCACTGTTTCCTTTTAACCCTCAAAATGGTCAGTCTTCTAAGTTTAAAAGACTGCATTATTTCTGATGTAGATTTTATTGAACTGAAAGAAAAACAACCTTGAAAGCCCCCTCCACCCCCTGCTGGTTTTAGTTGTTTCTGGTCAGGGTAAGAGCGGAATTCTCTCACAAGATTATAAAGAATTGGTGAACCACATGCTTCAACCATTATTTATCTTTCAGTTCTTAAGTTCTTGAACCATCTGTCACTCAGCACAAAACTGTACTGAAAATGACTTAGAAGAGATCAATGGGTTTCAGGTGGTGGCCTGAGAAAGCAAAACTGCTACTTGCTTCTAATTAGTCTTCTCTCCCATCTACACATTGAGCAAACCCGCCTCCTCATGGTCAGACAAGTCTGAACAGGAACAGGAACAAGTAGTACACATATTCATAGAGCCCGAATTTTGTCGAGAGGCTCAAAGGGGCAGAACTTCAAACTGGTGAAACATCCCTGGCCTTTGTACAAGTTGTTTCTCCATCAACATTAAATATTCTCTGGAACCTAAGACCTTGCAGTGGTCGTGAGGGACAGTGCCTTTGTGTTTTCTCTCCTATTTAGGTCTTTTCAAAAGTTTTCCTTTTCTTCTGTTACCAATCACAGGTATCTTAAAAATGCTATTAAGATAATAAAATATACTAATTCATAACAAAATTAAGCCCTTTACGGTGGTTTCTGTTTGACTTGAAAATATGACAGGTTTAAAGGAAATACAGCTGAGACACATCATAATCCCACAATATTTGCATTTTACCGCTAATGGATCTATGTGTCAGTAAATATAATTACCCAGATCGACTGGAGTACATTATTTAAAAACTGGTGTATTTTCTTTCTCCTGAAACACTGTCTATGGTTTCTGTATAGTTTATCCATAATATATCAGTCTTATGATTTTAGGGTATAAAGGTGAGGATGAAGTAGGCAGTATCCTCATCTTATTGCTAAGTAAACCAGGGTCAGAGATGTTAAGAGACTTGCCTAAGATTATCCACTGATTAAATTGCAGATTCAGAACAAAAAAAAACAGAATTTCTGATCACAGGCCATGTTATTTCTCTTTATTTTTTTCTATTAGACTAAACTTTTTGAAACATTTGCTTTATGAACATTTGAATTCCGTAATGAAACACATAATTTGATTTAATAATTAGAAATCCAACACATAACTCCTTAGAATGAACATAAGCTAGGGGGGAAAACAAGAGTAGAAATATCCATTTAAAAAAAGATTACAAACGATAGAAATACAGAAAACAATTAAGTTGGGGACCTCATGTGGGCATTTCAAAGGCCAATACAGTATAAGTAATAGATTTGGTAGCAATCATTTCAGGCCTGTACTCTCAAAGTAGGTCAGCAATCTTTAGTTGGGCAAATGAAAATATCAAAGCGTAAGTTACTTTGACTGTACTTCAGTCACACTATTCCTTAACTCCCTTTTTCTTTTAAAAGAAATAAATGTCTTTGACACATACGGTGAGTTAAACTTTATAAGAAACTACTAAACTGTTTTTCAAAGTAATCCTGTCTTTTTACGTTCCCACCAGTAATGTAAGAGAGTTTGGGTTGCTCTATATCTCACCAACACTTGGAATTGTCTTTTTGCTTTTATTCATTCTAAGGAGTATGTGCTATTATCTCACTGTGACTTTAATTTACAATTCCTTGGTGATTAATGACATCAAACACCTCTTCATGTTCTTAACAGTCATTTGAAAAAAATTCTTTTGTAAAATATCTGTTCAAAACTTTTCTTCATTTATTAATTGGATTATTTGTCTTACTGAGTTGTAAAGAGTCCTTTATATATTCTTGATACAAGTTATTTGTCAAGATAATGTATTAAAAAATTTTTCTCCCCAGTCTGTTGCTTACTTTTTCATTCCCTTAACAAGGTCTTTTGATAGGGAGAAGCTTGAAATTTTGATGAGTCCAACTTATCAGTTTTCTTTATAGTAGTGCTTTTTTGTGTCCTAAGAACTATTTGCTTATCTAAAGAGTGCCAAGATTTCGCCTATGTTTTCTTCTGGGAATTTTGTAGTTCTAGTTTTTAGTATTTAATTCTATGATTAATTTCAAGTTGTTGCTTTTTTGTGTGGTGTAAGTGTTGAAATTCATACTTTTTCATACAAACATGCAATTTTCCCCAGCATCCTTTTTAGAAATCACTGTTCTTTCCCAGTTGAATTACTTCAGTGTTTTTGTCAGAAATCAAATGAACAATTGATTAAATGCATATCTAATTGTGGATCCTCTATTCTAACACTTGGAACTACTATATTGTAGTGACTATATTGTTATTTGCTTTCTGCTTGTCCCACCTTTATTTTGGTCTTCTTTGGATTAACTGAGTATTTTTCAATATTACATTTTATCTTTGCTAATGGCTTATTAGATATAATTCTATTTATTTTAGTAGTTGTTCCAAGGTTTACATCTTGTGATGAGTATCTTTAAGTCATCACAGTTTACTTTTTACTATTATACCACTTTTATATCTAATCTAAGAACCTTACACAGTATATTTCTATTTACTCTCTCCTGTTCTTTATGCTAGTGTTGTCGTGTAATTTCTACTAATGTTATAAACCCCACAATCTACTGGGGTTTTTTTTGTTTTAGTCAGTTACAGTTTAAAGAAGCTAAAAATGAGAAGAAAGTCTTTCATATTTGTCCATCTATCTACCATTTCTGGTACTCTTCTTTTACTTGTATAGATCTAGGTTTCTGATGGATATCATTTTTTTTCTACCTGAAGTATCAATACTTCCTTTAACATTTCATGTACTACAAATTTTCTGCCATCAATTTATTTTATTTTATATATTTTATTTGCATGAAAAAAGGGCTTTGTCTTCATATCTGAAATATTTTTCATCAGACATAGACTTTTGGGTTCAGAGATTTTTTTTGTTGTCTTTCGTTTTCCTTTTTCACTCAGCACTTTGAAGACATTATTCTATTTTGTGGCTTGCGTTGTTTCTGATGATAAATCGGTATAGGTTTTAAAGTGTATGTTTCCTTTTATATAATGTGTCTTCTTTTTGTTTTTCATTTTAAGATTTTTCTCTTTATCACTACTTCGCAGCAATTTTATTATGATGTGCTTTGTTTTGGTTTCCCTTGTATTTATTCTGCTTGGGGTTTGTTGAGCTTTTATATCTGATGATGTTTAGTTTTTATCATATCTGTAAATTTTTCAGCCATTCTCTCTTGGGATATTTTATCTTTTGTTCCCCCTACCACCACTTTTTTCTGGGATTCTTATTATTAGACCTCTTGGTATTATCCCACATATCACTGAAGCTGTATTCTTTGATTTTGTTCTTGTTCTTGTTTGGTTTTATTTTTTTGCCTTTTTTCTCTCTGTGGTTTGGTTTGGACACTTTATATTGTACCTTCAAATTCAAGGATCTTTTCTTCTGCAGTGTATAACTGCTATTAAGACTATCCAGTGAATTTTTTTATTCCAGATATTTTTAATTTCTAGCAATTCCATTTAGTTCCTTTTTATATTTTGTATATCTCTCCTCATTTTAAAATCCTTGCACATATGTATGAAGTCTGTTTTAATTTAAACCTTTGTTAGCTCATTCCATCATTTCTATCATTTTTGAGTGTATTTCTATTGGGTGATTTTTCTCCTGATTATGGATCACAGCTTTTTTCTTTTCCTTTTTGTTTTTTTATGTTATGGAAAAAATGCCAGATGTTAATGAATGTTACATTGTTAAGTGTCTAGATTTTGTTTTTGTCCTTTACAGATTTTGTTTTCACTAACAGTTGTGTACTTACAGATTTTCTAATGTTGAAACGGCCTTGCATATCTTGGATAAATCCCATTTGGTCATGGTGTATAATTCTTTTTATGCATCGTTAAGTTCAATTTGCTAATATTTTGTTTAGGATTTTTGTGTCTATGTTCATGAGATATATTGATCTGTAGCTTTCTTTTTTGGTAATGTCTTTGTCTCGTTGGTATTCAGGTAATGCTGGCTTCAAAATGAGTTAGGAAGTAGTCCCTCTGTTTCTATGTTCTGACAGAGATTGAAAGGAATTGGTATAATTTCTTTTTTTAAATGTTTGATAGAATTTCACCAGTGAACCCATCTGGGCCTGGTGCTTTCTGTTTTGGAAGATTATTAATTATTGATTGAATTTCTTTTATGGATATAGGCCTATTCAGATTGTATATTTCTTTTTTTGTGTGAATTTTGGCAGATTGTGTCTTTCAGGGAATTGGTTCATTTCATTTAGATTATCAAATTTGGGGAGCATAGAGTAGTTCATAGTATTCCTTTACTATCCTTTTAGTGTCCATGGGATCTGTAGTGATGTTCCTTCTTTTATTTCTGATATTAATAGTTTGCATGTGCTCTCTTTTTTTCTTAGTTAGCCTGACTAGAGGCTTATTGATTGTATTGATCTTTTCAAAGAACCAGCTTTTAGTTTTGATTTTCTCTACTGATTTCCTGTTTTCAGGTTCATGATTTCTGCTCTAATTCTTATTATTTCTTTTCTTCTGCTTAGCTTGGGTTTAATTTGCTCGTCTTTTTCTAGTTTCCTAAGGTGAAAACTTTGACTCTTGATTTTAGATCTTTCTTCTTTTCTAGTATATGCACTCTGTGCTCTAAATTTCCCTCTAACCATTTTCGCTACATCTGACAAATTTTAAGTTGTGTTTTTATCTTCATTTGGTTCAAAGTATTTTACAGTTTCTCTTGAGATTTCTACTTTTACCCATGTATTATCTAAAAGTATGTTGTTCAATATCCACCTGTTTCAGAATTTTCCAGTTACCTTTTTGTTATTGATTTCTAGTGTAATTCCATTGTGGTCTGAGAACAAACATGGTATGCTCTATATTTTTAAAAAATTTGTTAAGGTATGTTTTATGGCCCAGAATGTGGTCTGTTAGTGAATGTTCTATACGAGCTTGAGAAGACTGTGTATTCTGCTGTTGTTGGATGTAGTCCATAGATGTCAATTATACCCAACTGATTGATGGTGGTATTGAGTTCAGTTATGTCCATAGTGATTTTCTACTTCCTGGATCTGTCCATTTCTGATAGAGGGTACTAAAGTCTCCAACAATGATAGCAGATTCATCTAGTTTTCCTTGCAATTCTATCAGTTTTTGCCTCACATAGTTTGACACTCTGTTGTCAGGTGCATACACATTAAGGATTGGTATGACTTCTTGGAGAACTGACACCTTTATCTTTATGTAATGCCCTCCCTTATCTCTAATAACTTTCCTTATTTTGAAGTCTGCTTTGCCTGAAATTAATGTAACTATTCTTGCTTTCTTTTGGTTAGTGTTAGCATGGTATATTTTTCTCCATCTATTTGCTTTTAATCTATATGTGTCTTCATATCTAAAGTTGACTTCTTATAGACAACATATAGTTGGGTCTTGGTGTTTGGTCCCCACTGATCAATCTCTGTCTTTTAATTGGTGCTTTTAGACCATTGTTGTTCAAAGTGATTATTAACATAGTTGGATTAATATCTACCATATTTGTTACTGTTTTCTATTTGTTGCCCTTGTTCTTGTTTTTCTCTTTCACTATTTTGTTCTGCCTTTGTTGGTTTTAACTGAACATTTTATATGATTCTATTTTCTCACTTTTTTTTAGCATATCAGTTATACTTCTTTTTTAACTTTTTTAATGGTTGCCCTAGAGTTTGCAGTATATATCGAGAGACAGAGTTTGCAACTAAGTCCACTTTCAAATAACACTATACCATTTCACAGATTGTGTGAGTACATTATACTAACAAAATAATCCTAATTTCTCCCTCCCATCCATGTATCATTTCTGTCATTCATTTCACTATACATAAGCATATATAAGAATGCTATATACATAAGCACACATAATTAAACACATTGCTGGTATTATTATTTTGAACAAACTGTTTTCTGTTAGATTAGTTATGAATAAGAAACATAAAAGGTTTTATTTTACCCTCACTTATTCCTCTTCAATGTTCTTCCTTACTTTATGTAGATTTCAGTTTCTGACCTATATTGTTTTCCTTCTACCTAAAGAATTTCTTTTAACATTTCTTACAAGTCAGATTGACCAGCAACAAATTTCTTCAGTTTTTGTTTGTCTTGAGTAAGTCATTATTTCTCTTTCACTTTTGAAGGATAGTCTTGCAGGGTGCAGAATGCTAGGTTGATTTTTTTTTTTTTCTCTCAACACTTTAAATATTTCACTCTACTGTCTTCTTGCTTGTATGGTTTCTAAGAAGTTAAATGTAATTCTTATCTTTCTTCCTCTATAGGTAAGGTGTTTCTATGTTCTGGCTTCTTTCAGGACTTTATCTTTGATTTTCTGTAATTTGAAAATATGCCTAGGTATAGATTTTTTTGGTTGTTGTTGTTCATTTTTTGTTTGTTTTGTTTGTTTGTTTTTTAGCATTTATTCTGCTTGGTGTTCTCTGAACTTCCTGGATCTGTAGTTCGGTGTTTGACATTAATTTAGGGAAAATGCTGAGTTATTATTGTTTCAATATTACTTCTGTTCCTTTCTGTCTTCTCCTTGTATTCCCTTTACAAGTATGTTACACCTTTATAGTTGTCCCATACTCCTTGGATATTCTCTTCTGGTTGTGGGGTTTGTTTTTTTTCAGTCTTTGTTCTCTTTGCTTTTCAGTTTTAAAAGTTTCTACTGAGACATCCTCAAGCTCAGAGATTCTTTCCTCAGCCATGCCCCTTCTACTAATAAGCCCAGAAAAGGCATTCTTCATTTGTTACAGTGTTTTTGATTGCTAGTGTTTCTTTATGTTTCTTTCTCAGTATCCATCTCTCTACTTACATTGCCCATTTGTTCTTTCATGCTATCTACTTTATTCATTAGAGCCCTTTACATATTAATCACAGCTGTTTTAAACTCCCAGTCTGATAATTCTAATATCTTTGCCATGTCTGTTTCTGATGCTCGCTCTGTCTTTTCAAATTGTATTTTTTGACTTTTAGTTTGTCTTGTAATTTTTTTCTTGAAAGCTGGACATGATGTTCTGAGTAAAAAGAACTGCTGTAAATAGGCCTTTATTAAGTGGTGGAGAGGTGTAAAGGAGGGGAAGCATTCTATAGTTCAATGTTTAGATCTCAGTCTTTTAGTGAGCCTATGCCTCTGTGGTGTACTTAACAAGCATTTCAATTTTTTTCTTACCCCTTCCTTAGGTCTGAGAGTATGGTTAGAGTGGGCTGGAGCTGAGTATTTCTCCTGTCCTAGGACAGTTAGGCTCTGAGAATATGCCTAGTGGGTTAGGCTCTGTTTTAGTAGTTTCTCCTAAGGGCAGGCCTTAAGAAAAACAGGGTGTGCTGGCATATTTACAAATGTTTCTTTTTCCCTCCTCTTGCTGGAAGCACTAGAGGATTTTTCTCTGATATCTACTGTGGAAACCTAGTCAAGTTCCTGGAGGTAAAACTCACAAGAGTGTAACAGCTCCCCCATGAGAGGGTCTCCCTAGAGTTTTAACTCTCAGACTTGTCTACACTGAGCCTCCAGCAATTGATCAGTTACAGCTGAGATTTTCCTACATTGGTTCTGGTTCCCAGGATAGTTTCTGCGTGTGAGTCTCTACTCCAGTAAGCTGTGCCTTGCTGTATTTGCCTGTCTGTCTCTCCAGTCTGGGGGGCTGTGGTTTGCCTTGTGTCCTCACCTCTTTTACAGATCCAGGAAGAGTTGTTGATTTTTTTTTATCTGTTCAGTTTTTTACTTGCTCTTAGAATAAAGTAGAAACATCCAAGCTCACTGTATGCAGAACCAGAAACCAGAATACCCTGCCACTTTCTTTTCTCTGTTCTCTGTTCTCCATTTCTTCTTTCTTACCTCTACCATCGGCATCTGTGGATATTGATTAATCTTCCCTATAGTAGTATCTAGTGCTCAAGGTGTTTCAGAATCCTGCATCAAGAGAACACTGGGCACCGCAACACTGTACAATTGTAATTTTTCCAGAAAACTCTTATCTTAGGTAATAATAATAATAGCAAATACTTACATAGTGCCTACTATATGGTAGTTACCTTACACAAATTAATTCATGTAATTTTAAAATAATTCTTTGAGATAAGTCTATTATTTTATCATTTTCAATTCCTTGATTTTATTTTAAAAGGAATAAACATACCCTTTTAACAAAAGGAAATAGAGGAATTCCTGGCTTCCTAGAATTTTTAGATATCTGAGATGCATTTAATCCATGACTCCAAAGAGTTCAACCCAAATGAATGTTAATTACTGATACAGGAAGAAGGCTTCTTTATGTCCTTCAATGAATTAAAGTCTTGAAACATCATTAAAAAGACAGACAGCTACACCGTCCACCATTCACATAAAGAGCAACAAGTTTACCTAATTGATGATTATGTCATGCTAAAAAATAAAACTCTCAACATTTGATATCACCAAGATCCTCTTCACCATGATGTTGTTTTTTTTTTAATTGAGGTATAGTTGATGTACAATATTATACAAGGTTCAGGTGTACAACATAGTGATTCACAGTTTTTAAAGGTTATATTCCATTTATGGTTATTATAAAATATTGGCTATATTCCCTGTGTTGTACAATATGTCCTTGTACCTTATTTATCTTATACATAGTAGTTTGTACCTCTTTGGGCATCCTTGTCTTGTTCCTGATCTTAGAGAAAGTGCTTTCAGCTTTTCATTGTTGAGTATGATGTTAGCTGTAGGTTTGTCATATACGGTTTTTATTATGTTGAGGTATGTTCCCTCTATGCCTGCTTTCTGGAGAGTTTTTATCATAAATGGATGTTGAATTTTATCAAAAGCTTTTTCTGCATCTTTTAAGATGATCATATGGTTTTTATTCTTTGATTTATTAATGTGGTATATCACATTGATTGATTTGCAGATATTGAAAAATCCTTGCATCCCTGGGATAAATCCCACTTGATATGGTATATGATCCTTTTAATGTATTGTTGGATTCAGTTTGCTAACATTTTGTTCAGGGTTTTTGCATCTATGTCCATCGGTGATACTGGCCTGTAATTTTCTTTTTTTGTGATATCTTTGTCTAGTTTTGGCATCACGGTGATGCAGGCCTTGTAGAATGAGTTTGGAAGTTTTCCCTCCTCTGCAATTTTTTGGAATAGTTTGAGAAGGATAGATATTTGGTAGAATTCACCTGTGAAGCCATCTGTTCCTGGACTTTTGTTTGTTGGGAGTTTTTTAAAATTACTGATTCAATATCATTACTGGTAATTGGTCTGTTCATATTTTCTATTTCTTCCTGGTTCAGTCTTGGGATATTGTACATATCTAGTAATTTGTCCATTTCTTCTAGGTTGCCCATTTTATTGGCGTAGAGTTGTAGTCTCTGACGATCTTTTGTATTTCTGTGGTGTCAGACATAACTTCTTTTTCATTTCTGATTTTATTGATTTGGACCCTCTCTCTTTTTTTCCTTGATGAGTCGGGCTAAAGGTTTGTCAATTTTGTTTATCTTTTCAAAGAACCAGCTCTTAGTTTCAGCGCCATGGTGGTTTTAACAATGGGTTGTCATTTGAGAAATATCACCTTGAAATTTGAGGGCAAAAAAAATCATATAGTTGCTCTTCTCTATTGATTCAAGTGATGGTCCCTGGACTTCCCAGTCATTTTAAAAAACAAACAAAAATTTTTATTGCATTTATCACACAAGTAATACATAATCGTTGCAGGTAATACTTATTATTGGAAAGAAGGGAAGGAAGAAAGGGAGAAAGAAAGGAGGGAGGGAGGGAGAAAAAGTAAAAGAAGAAGAAGGAAAGGAAGAGGACAATCACCTGAAATCTCATTAGTCATTGATAATCACCATTAACCTTTTAGAGTACATCTTTTAATTCTTTTATAAATGTATGTAGATATGTATTTTTTAATAAAAATAGTATCTCATACTCTTTTCTAACCTACTCTTTTTTTTTAAGGGTGAGCTTTTTATTTTAATATTTTTACTTTAGACTCATCCCACTTTTTTTGTTTTTTAATATCTTTTTTGGAGTATAATTGCATTACAATGGTGTGTTAGTTTCTGCTGTACAACAAAGTGAATCAGCTATAAATATACATATATCGCCATATCCCCTCCCTCTTGAGCTGCCCTCCCACCCTCCCTATCCCACCCCTCTAGGTTGTCACAAAGCACCGAGTTGATCTCCCTGTGCTATGCAACAGCTTCCCACTAGCCATCCATTTTACATTTGGTAGTGTATATATGTCAGTGCTACTCTCTTACTTCGTCCCAGCTTCCCCTTCCCCCTCCTGTGTCCTCAAGTCCATTCTCTACGTGTGCATCTTTATTCCTGCCCTGACACTAGGTTCATCGGTACCTTTTTTTTAGATTCCATATGTGTGTGTTAGCATATGGTATTTGATTTTCTCCTTCTGACTTAGTTCACTCTGTATGACAGACTCTAGGTCTATCCACCTCATTACAAATAACTCAATTTTGTTCCTTTTTATGGCTGAGTAATATTCCATTGTATATATGTGCCACGTCTTCTTTATCCATGCATTTGTCAATGGACATTTAGGTTGCTTCCATATCCTAGCTATTGTAAGTAGTGCTGCAATGAACATTGGGGTATATGTGTATTTTTGAATTATGGTTTTCTCAGAATATGTGCCCAGTAGTAGGATTGCTGGGTTGTGTGGTAATTCTATTTTTAGTTTTTTAAGGAACCTCCATACTGTTCTCCATAGTGGCTGTATCAATTTACATTCCCACCAACAGTGCAGGAGGGGTCCCTTTTCTCCACACCCTCTCCAGCATTTATTGTTTCCAGATTTGTTGATGATGGCCATTCTGACTGGTGTGAGGTGGTATCTCATTGTTAACCTGCTTTTTTTTTTTTTAACTAATCAATAAATGGCTTTACTGTGAAGATGGATATACCTAAGCTAACTAAACAAATCCCCAGTTATTGGACATTTGGATTATTTCCCAATTTTTCTTTATATTATTTATATAATCATAATTAATTTCTTAGGATAAAGTTCCAGAGAAGGAATAAATGTGTTAAAAGGTAAGTAAAGTGTTAAAGCTTTTACTATTATTGTCAAGTTGTCATCTAAGAAGGTCATACAATTTATATATCCACCAGTAGAGTCCCCAAAGTACCAGCAAATGCTGTTATTCACTGTTATTTTAACTACCATTCCCTTTATTACCAAGCAGTAACTTTTTTTTTTCAAATGTCTATGGACCATTTATCAATTACATGATTTCTAGGCTAAAAGCAGCTTTCTTTTCCTATAGCTTTAAACTAGATTATTGAGAAGCTGAATTCCCAACTGAACAGGGCACAGAATATTTCAGATTCTGCTAACTGTAATATGCTGTCTGATTTTAAAGTCTCAACGTGCATGGAGTCTGAGGTAGAGGTCATCCGATGCCTGAGACTGGCACTGACTGACGCCGTCAAGGACATTGTGCAGCAGATAATATCTGTGCTGAGCTCTTGGAGAAACTGTGAGACAAACCTAAACAAGCACAGTGTTCTTGAAAGTCTGCGTGAGAGCATTCCAGAAGAATGGAATTATATTCCAAAAGAAACCAAAAGGAAAGAATCAAGCAAAGGTACATTTGTTTTTCTTTAAGAACATATCCCTGAAGAAGCACATTTTCTAGGTTATGAGAACAAGTAAAATTATAAAAATTATAAAATTTGTAAATTATATTAGTCTTCTTTCCACCATGTATATTTAGGATTCCTAATTTTTGTTACTGTGAGCCATATGATCAAAAAAAAAAAAAAAACCTAGAAATGAAAACGACTCAAATGGTTGATAAGTGATATCATAGGATATAGGTCTTTTGCTTTCCGAATTACCTCATGTTTTGTGATTATCTCCAGGCTCATCTAAGGTGCCTCAAAGAGCAGTGTTTCATTGTTTTCCATGGCTAATATTCCATTGTGTACATGGACCACTTCTTCTTTATCCATTCACCTGTTGATGGACATGGACTAACTACCAGTTCAAAATTTTTTGTGATATTTTGTGTTCATGTTAGTATGCACAGATTAGTCACATGAGTTTGACTAATTTCCCTTAAATCTATTGAGTAATCTAAAATTCATCCTCTCAGGAAGATTGCTCTGATATTCAGTTTAATTATTCTTTTTTTGAAGTTTTTCCTCTACAACTACCAATTATTACTTTCTTTCCTCTTGTTAATACACCTACATATGTAGCTTTTAGGTCAAAAATAGCACCCAATTTAGTAGCTGCACATATTTTTCTGACAGGGTATTTTTCCGCCAATATCTATGGTTCTGGATTCAGTGCATTGTTCCTCTTCAGGGCAATGCATCTATCAAGTGTATTTAAAGATTATCAGTTACCTGTATTATTCATTTATTTTATTAATCAAGTCCTTTCTTCTTAAATGGTTTCTTCCTACCTAGATGTTTATACTTGTCAAGAATTTCACAAGATTCCTTTGAATGTATCTTATCTGTTTGTATTCATGGATCTTCTTTAGGATTTTTAAAATAAAACTTTTCCCTTTTATTTTCATCTTTAAAGATGATTTTTTTTCACTAACTGTAAGGAAACTTTCAACAGTAAAATATTCCAGCTGAACCTGCTAAAGTCAATTGAGGAAACTAGCCTTTCTTTCATTCTTCTCCATGGAGATCCTAAATAATGTGGCTCTTATCCAGCAACCTTATATATAGACTCAAATCAATTATCCATCAGTGACCTTTCATAGTAATGCTTTAATTCTGTCCAAGCCCTATTAAACTGCCTTTGAATCTAGTAAAGCCATTTAATTGAAATTGGAAAATGTCAGATTTTCATTACTTAAGTTCTTCCTCACCTGAGTTGTTGCCACCTCTCCTTTCTAGTTTTGAGATATTTCATAGATTTTGAGCAATACAGGAAGCATGATCTATAGTTTATGTATCATGTCATATGAGTAGCACTGATTTGCTTGTGGCTTTCAAGTTGGTCTATTCATGAACAATTTTTTTTTTTTTCCTACAGGCATTTTGGAACTCTTCCATAATGTTTCAAAGAGCCTCTGGTTCCAAAAAATGCTTGCTTTGTAGATACCAGTTCTTGTGGTTTTCCTTACTAAATAATATTTTTTCATAAAATTATCACTAAGAGTAGAAGTAGAACACTTAGACAGCCATGAAGGAGTGCCAGATCACATAAATATATAAAAGAAAGTGGTGGAGGAAAGTGACCTTATAAAGCATTTTGTGCATTCCAGGTGGATGTAACAATAGGAGAATACCATTGTTCTTCATTCCTATCCTCTTTTAAACTGACAGTGCTCAACCTTTATTTTCACTACAGTATATAAGATAGATAATATGTACATGCCAGACACTAAGTCACTTATTCATTCAATAGATACCTACTAAGTCAGTTACTACTACATACCAGGTACTGGGGTTGGGCCAGGGATAAACTGTAAATAAGATATCCCCTCTTGGTGCTTGAAGACTAGTATAAATGTTTACAAATGGGTGCAAACACCTCAGGGGATGTACAAGACAATTCTCTGGTGTGTGAGAAGAAAGAAAGTAAAACTACTGAAATTTCATATGGGGTGTCACTGGAACTCTCCCTTGGTCTGTGAGTGAGCCAGTCGTGTGTTGGGGACAATATTGTTGGGGAGGGCATGAACAGGGTAACCTTACTTCTTCATTAGCTTTCAGCGTTCAGTAATCAATTAAGGTTGTCCTTTGTATTTCAGAATTTAGTTTTAACAAAATTAATCCTCACAAAACACACAAGTGGCTTTAACATATTCCTGTAAATCAACTGAGGTTTAAAACTATTACCAGGGGCTCCAAGGGAGAGCAAACAATGACAAAGTAAAAAAGCTCACACTTAGGAATATTTCTAACATGAGCTGTTTCTCAGCCGTATTATAAGGTAGAACATTGATAGTCTGATCAGATTTGGCCAAAAGTAAAATAAAATAAAATAAAAATGGGAAATGTGTGGGAAAACCATTTGAAACATGGCTTCCCATACATTGTTGTTAAACACGAATCCCTCCTAAATGAGTATTGTGCCTTGAGATAGTTAGAGATATCTAGCTAAAGATAGTTTGAAGTCATCTTGATTAGCCAAAGATTTCAAAACTAAGCATCCAAAACATGAAGATAAACCTCAGTAATCATTTTCAGCAATGTTTTAAGTCAATTGATATTTAATTCAGTACTTTGCACAATTCATCTAAGTAATGAAGTGTTTAGAGGCCTTTTTTTTTTTTTTGAGGATTCTAACTTAATAAAAGACAAATAGTCACTACCTTAAAGAAAAAATTGTCCTTCTTGACACAGTGAAAATAACGGAACATGGAAAACACTATGGTGACAAACTAAAATGTATTTCTTTATTTTTTGTCAGCAAATACATAGAAAACACTGAAGATTTGAAGAAATAAATAGTACAATAAATTATACAGCGTAAGAGATTTACCAAAGAACTGAATGGAAGTTCAGATGTTTCTGATATAGCTCAGCTTAGGTATTTGCTCCCGAAGCAAATACACAAAGAATTCGCTCCCTAAGAGCAAATACACAGCTAGTTGTTTTGTTTCTTTGACAGCAATTAAAGGAAAGATATACCAGAAAATATATTTTCTTACCAGTAAATAACTTTTTAAATAAAAAGAATACTTTATGGGGAAACTCTGGAGTAATTGTTTTAACAATGGATTCTGGAGAGGAAATAGAGGTAACACCACAAGGAAAATGTATTCAAGGCACCATTCACATGTGAATTGTTGAGAAAGAAACTGATGGCAGAAATACGCAGAGTGTTATCAGAAGTCCTTGAGATATTTTATTTTATAAAAACCAGAAATGTTCGTTTTATAAAAACCAGTATCACCCATAAAAATGTCATAGCTGCACACTTAAGAACTTAGAATTTTTTAACATGGTTCAAATATTCCAAATCAGAGTTTTGGTTATTTTTGAACACTTCTTAAAAATACGAAAATGAAATATATTTCAATTTATTTGCAAGAACAACTGATTAACGTAATGATGATGAATATTTATTATTCAAATTTCAACAACAACCTTTGCCTATTTGGTGGTTGAGATTGAAAAACGAGTGCCATGATTTCACAAGTTCCATGTGGGTCTATGTATATAGTCCATGTCACGGCTTTTTCACCTATGTCATCCATTAAAACCAAGTATTGAAACAAACTAAATTTATGACCTGACATTTGAATCAATGTATCATGAACTGTTAAAGCCCAGATTTTTAAAATAATAAAGCATATTAAATCACATTATCCTCACTCAATAATGTATTATTGACATTTTACACCACTAATAAAAAACATTTTTAAAGTTAATTTTAATACATTATTTGTCTTTACCTATTTCATTGTAAATTTCCTTCCTTTCTGCATGTTTTATAATCCCCCAAATATATTATTACAACCAGTAGTCCATGCATAGGAAAGAAGAAATGATAAATATATAAATATACTTCTCACATTGCATTCATTCTGAGACATACATTTTTTCACACTTTATCAGCTTTGAAATTGGGATGGCTCTTACAATATATTATATATATGTGAGTTAGAAGTCAACTTATTTAAATAAAGACAGAAAAATGAGTGTGTGGCATTTTTAAAAGATCCTTCCCTGGTGTGTTGTTAACATCACCATAGACTCAGAGACCCTGTGATTAGTAGAATGGATTTGTCATCAGCCTAAAGGTTCTGATTGGAATTTGCCTTAAGCTTTAATAAAGTAGTTAAGGATTTGAGTACCTGCAATTCTCAGATTTTATAAATATCAGTAGAAGTATAGTTGTGAAGAGAATTGCTAATCTTCACCTGGTATCTGCTTATATTATTGTCAAATGTTTACTCACTATGTGCAGTTAAGCCCTCTTTAGGATAAACAGAATATAAGATATAATCTTTTAAGTCAAATACCTGACAGCAGATTAGGGAATATGAGACACAAACACATAAAAACAATAAAACATTTAAGATACTTTAAGAACACTGAGAAGAGTGGTTTCTTAATTTGCTTTATCTATATTTTAAGCCTCATCTAAACATATTTATTTGAATAAAAAGAAAACATTTACTGAGGAACTATTTTTTACCAAGTATTGAACTAGGTGCTTTCATATTTATTATTTTATTTAATACAAAAGTCTTATGAGATCATTCAAATATATTTTGGACCCAATTTTTACAAACGTATAAAGACTGATCCAGTTAATTTTGAAAATGATTCTTAAGTTGTCATGAATTTCTGAGGAGTCACTAGACTAGACCTATGTTTTCCAAGAGCTTTGTACTTTTTTAGAGCAGAGTGACCTCTTTAAATGTCACAAATATCTTGAAAAATCTTTCACAGTGTTAAATTATTTTTGTTCAGTAAAAACAGTAAAAAATGTTTTTCTGAAGAACTTAAAGCTATCCTCTTTAGACGTCTCACTCCGTTCCAATGTTCAAATTCAATTGCATACATAGTGGATTAAAACACTTGTGCCGGGCTTTGTGGGATACTCAAGGAGTGAGGAGATTTTCTTCCACGCTCTTGAGGAGCTTTTAGTCTAGTTGTAAAGACAACTCATGAATATGAGGATACGGGGAGGGGGAAGGGTAAGCTGGGACGAAGTGAGAGAGTAGCATGGGCTTATGTATACTACCAAATGTAAAATAGATAGCTAGTGGGAAGCAGCCACATAGCACAGGGAGATCAGCTCAGTGCTTTGTGTCCACCTAGAGGGGTGGGATAGGGAGGGTGGGAGGGTGAGGCAAGAGGGAGGAGGTATGGGGATATATGTATATGTATAGCTGATTCACTTTGTTATAAAGCAGAAACTAACATACCATTGTAAAGCAATTATACTCCAATAAAGCTGTTAATAAAATAAAATAAAATAAAATAAAAGCATATAACATAAACAGTAATAGATAATACAAAAGATAGTACAACATGGCACATTATGGACCTAATTACCAACATAGTCATATGGGTAATATGTTCAAATAAATTCATAGGAGGCAAGGACTTTGAACCAAGAATTGAAGATTATGAGTGACCCATGAAGAGGGAGGGCATCCTATGTGAGAATAATGAGATATTCAGAAGGCTAAAAGCAAAGAGGATAAAATAAAGGTTCATAGAAACTGGCTGAGACTGGACTGTGGAGTGTTTTGTCAGCAACGCTCTGCAGACTGATCTCGTAACAGTGGAAAACAGCTAAAAGAATTGTAGCAGAGAAATTAGGTAATCTGGCTGTACAGCTGGGCATGGTCTGGAGCAGGGAGATGATAGTCCTACAATAGTCCAGATACCACTTGTGAGGGAGGGCTTGAATAGGTAGTAGCCATGGTCACAGTGAGGCAAAATTGGGTGTCAGATGAAGGAGTAGGAAGATTTATCAGTGCAGTCCCCGGTGTGGTATGAAGGATCAACAGGAATGTTTACAAGATTGAAAAGGAAGGAAGGACAGAAGAAAAGAAGGAAGGAAAAGAGGATGGGAGGGAGGGTCAGGAGGGCCAAGGCAGTCTGGGAGGAAAACAATGAATTTGGTTTTAGCTATGGTTTGAGCTAATGATGACTAGGACAGAGAAGTGGAATGCCCATGGGGGAGCTGAAGTCGTAGGACTGTTACCCTGGAGAAAGGCCAAGACTGAAGATTCTAGAATCATCTAGAAGAGTGGTTCTCAACTAGGAAGATGGGGACATTTGGCAATGCTTTAGAGACATTTTTGTTTGTCGTAATGGATGAGGATGCCACTGGCATCTAGTGAGTGTAGGACAGAGATGCCACTAAAACATCCTACAATGCACAGGTCGGCTCCTTACAATAAAGAATTCTCCAGCCCCAAATGTCAATAGTGCCAAAGTTGAGAAACCCTGATCTAGAGAGGGAGGATCAGTAAATCCTTCAGAGAAATAACACCAAGTAAGGGAGAGTAGAATCTTCAGTCAACAGGCCAAGGACTTAGCAAATACATTTAAGAGGTGTTAGTAGAAGTGGAACTAGCATGGGACACAAAGAAGCAGAATAATAGAGGTAAACATGAACCAGTTTGTTGACTCATTTATTCAACAAATACTTACTGAACAACTGTTATAGATGAGGTCCTAAGTGCTTGGGCTACAGGAATGCCTTCCTGGAGCTTATATTCTAGTGGATGGAGACAGATAGTGAAGAAATAAAGGAGATTATTGTTAACTGATGCTAAGTGCTATAATAAAGGCAATAAAATGGGGTCTAATAATAGGGAGGGACTGGGGGTTGGCCTGAGAAGGGCATGAAGGGACTGCTTTACATGGGATGGTGTGGGGAGGCTCTCAGAGGAGGTGACATTTGGGCTAAGAACTAAAAGAAGAGGAGCCAGTCCCAACAGGAGCTGGAATGATTCTGTCATGGATTCCAGGGGAAGAGGAGAAAGGCTTAAGGAAGTGCCAAAGGCCACAGAGAGGTCCAGCAGGAGTACCTTTGCATTTACTAATTAGGAGGACATTGGGCCCTTTAAACCTGAGGTCTTAGTAGATAAAAATATAAGTAATAATTCTGAATTTTCTAATCTTCATTTGTGGGAGGAAAAATTAAGTTTGGGATTTGGGGAATTTTTGGCAGTACTACAGAGGACCCCAGTAGAGTCCTGTCGGAATATGTCAGGAACTTGCTCTTCTCAACAATTTTCTCTGCAAAAATTAGACATCTCCACACAACACTCAAAGCAACACAGTGATGGAACACAAATGCTAATATTAATCATACCTTTTCTTTCTTTTCTTCCCCAGGCTGCACAAGGCTTGCTGCTCAGGCAGTGTCTATTGTAATCAGCAAGTTACCTACGGTGATTGCATGTTTGCCTCCCCCAGTTAAATACTTCTTTTTTCTGTCTGAGAGAAAAATGTCAGAAAACTTTGTTGAATTAAAGAAAGCTGGCCTGCTTGTCTGGAACTTGATTGTAATTATATGTCGGATATTTGAGGATGGAAACACTGTGGAACTTTTAACAGGTGCCTCCCTTGACAGATGGAGTAAAGAGAAACTCGGTTTAATCTGTGTGTGTTTGGAAAGCATCATGGGAGAGCAGACAAGTAGCCCTAATCAAATGACCCAAAAGGTCATACGGAGCATTGAGCAGCAAAAACCCAACTGGATTGAATGCCAATTGTTGAAAGCAAGGAAACTGAGCACCGAATGGTAAAGCGATGTTTTTCTTTCACTGAATTTCATCAAATACATTCACAAAAACAAAATCACCGATAAACAACCACCACAACCAAATATTGTCGGATAGGCAGCAATGGTCATTTTCCTAGCTTCATGGGAACTTTGATGAATACAGAAAAAGATAAATATTCCATTAAAAACTGGATTGTTAATGTTCCTTGTCTTATTAGAATTTGAACCCCATTGATACACTGGAACATTATACTTGTTTAGTCACCATCTTAAGGTTTCTGATTAAAAGGGTGGTAGTTAAACCCAGGAGAATTTGGTTTCACTCCTTTTCAGTGTGCAAACAGGTATCTAGTGGATAGCCTGGAGCGTTTCGTAAATGGATTGGCCATGGAGATTAAATTAAGAAGGAATTAATGGATATAAAAGGCTCTTTATTGCTTTCTGTGTACCTGATTGTCAAAAAGGTACACATTTTTCATCTGGTAATGTAAGAATCCCAGAAGGCAACTGGGGCATATCACACTCAAGCTATAAACACACCCAGCTGTTTCTGTATGAAAATGTCAGCCTTCTCATAGGTTTGTCACCAAGAGCTAAGTGATTTGTGGTATTGCGAAGACTTTTAAGGGTCCCTGATGAATTTAAATATGTACATAGAGTCCTCCTATCTTAAAAGTAGTCTTCAGTATAGAATTGCATGATATTGATACGGGAGTTATGGTTCATGTGGTCTACAGTTCACTAAGCCAGCCCCTCCTTTTTCTACACTCTCACACACACGGTCCCCCATTCTTTGAAAGTATATTCATATTGCTAGAAGATACTATTATCTTTCTGCCTGAAACAACTAAAAGTTGTTACTTTTAGTACATGGTAGTGATAAAGAGCACAGGCTCTGGAATCAGATGGACAAATACAAATCCCTTGTAAGTGGGCCATCTTGTGTGAGTAATAGAATCTCTCAAAACCTCATTTTTAGTGATGATACTAAGCTGGTAGAGTTGTTTTGAAAAATTAAATAACATTTGTAAAGTTCTTAACATCGAACTTAGAACTGGGGAGCATTTGTTATTTATAAACCATTAAAATATGTTGCACTCACTGGTTAGTCGTGTGATAACAAATACTCTTTACTGGTGTATATTAATCTGTAAGACTTTATAGTAATCCAAATTAATATAAGTAGTCATGTAAGTAATGTAAGAAACGCAAGTACTCATGATTTTCCTGTTCTTGTCATACGACTTCTAGAAATTTACTTGTGAGCATCCTGTGTGTAGGAATAACAATAGCAGTCAGGAAAATGCTTAGTAACATTGACAGTGACCTTAATCTTTACATTTGCATTTGATACCAATTTACAGGCTTTAATTCAAAGACTAAAAGATTAAGGCCACGTCATTATCCATAGCAGTGGGTGTAAAAGGGAGAGAAAAAAGCAGAGTAAAAATAGTGGATCTGCTTATAAAGTTAAATTTATGATACTGCTGAATTAGGACCCCCTCTATCAATAAGATCAGTTTAAAGTAATGTCTGTAATATACCTGGGGCTACACACAGGAATCCATAAGAAAAATTTTTCCTTAGAAGTTAATTTTCGTCTAAGTTTCTTATAAACAGCACTAACACATCTGGTTATCTCCTTTAGTAGGAAATTGTCTAGCTAATATTTGGCTGATTAGCTATCTGTTGTAACATGCATCCAAAATAATTATTGATTTTTAAAAATGTTTATAGCCCTCAAAGATTCTGAATACATATTATGTAACTTATAATTAGCACAGTGCTATGTCTTTCTCAATTTCTCAAATAATATCAATGTACAAAAATCCAGATTTAAAGTTATTTCATTTATTTGAGAAAGAGTTAAATTTGACTTATTAACTCACTTTAGGTAATCTCTTATGGATTTGGGTGCTATAGGAATATTTCATCTCGAGTTTGATTTCGAGTTGATTATCTGATATACACATGAACTTCCATCTCTATGCATTACTCACAAATTGATGATCATTTAGTTCATAGATCTATACCATGAGGAAAATGTATTTTAAACCATGATGTCTGTATACAGGTGGAGGGTTGCCTTGGCTTTACCATAATTTTTTTTTTCAAGTATGAGAATGTAAGCCCTTAAACTAAAATAGTTCTTCTGTTAAAATAAATGAAATCTTAATTCCTCATGAAGATTATCTTGTAACTACACAATATCATTTAGCTAGATTTCTTTCACTTGCACCCAGATTTAATTTTGATTTTATGGAAACTGTGAAAATAACTGCAGTGGAAAGGTGGCAGCTGTAAGCATTGCTTGTCTTGCATGCTGCCTGAAAACATTACTATTCATTAAAATAACCTTCACTTTGTAGTAACACTCAAGCTGTAAACAGTCAACTTAGATTCTGGAGAACACACAGGCCAAAAAGTAAAGAAACGTCTGTCTTTGCAAAGTAATTTGTCGAGTTGAAGATTATTGTTTTTCATCATGGTGACCCTGACTTGGCTGGCTGGGTGCATATACAGATTAAGATTAATGCAGTTATTCCTTGGCTAAGGTCTGCCTCTTTCAGGGCACATTCTCCCTAATGACATGATTGATAGGCAGTCCCAGATCCAGAGAGGAACTCATTAATCATAGCATTGACTGAATCCAATCATTTGCTTCACCTGCACAGTGATGGACAGGAAAGGATACAATTCAGGGGCTGACACTGAGACACTCTTTTGTCAGAGGGCCTCAACTTTTTCCATGTCAGCCTCTACAAAACCTGACAAGAAATTTTGCTTGCAGCCTGCATGCAGCTTCAAAAAGATATTTACAAACTTTTTTTTTATTGCAAAAAGGTCTTTTTTGTTTGTTTAAAGATTTACTCTAGCTAATAAATATCTTTAAGAGTAGGATTTGCTTTATTTTTTAGCAAGGCTTATATGATCATAAAGTTCTTTTTTTGTTTTTTTTTAGAGAAGGATGCTTTGAAGCTACATGTGGAAGCAATATAACAGTTAATGTCCAGCAGCTGGGTATCATTTGGTTCAGTCTTCAGGTCAGCGGCACTGACTCTTAGCAGAATGAATTTTATAATCATGGCAAAATCTCAGTAATGAGCTGCAGTATATAGCTGATTACACCACAGTAAATTTCATTTAGTCTGGGAAACAGTGGAAACCCCTGCGTTTTCTTAAGAATACTTAGACTGCAAAGACTAACGTGATCCTAATAGCACTTGTAAAAAGAAAATTAGTGTGGAATATATATGATGTAAGTTGAATATCGTGATTAATTTTACACTGGTACAGCTTGAGAATTTTTTAAAAATTATGTCATCCATTATTACTATGTAAATAATGTTTAAAATCAATAATAAGCGCATGGGTTCTTATAAAAGAAACCTTTCCCGCATGTAACTTGCACATTCCTGGTGTGGTTATAATAGACCCTTTTCCGGGAAGGGTAAGCAGGGTAGTGACTTTTGCTAAGTATCTGTCACCTAGAAGAACAGGAGGGGGGCATGTATTTTTAGAAGGCAACAAGTGTCAAAAGGCCAATTTAAAATACCCAGAGGTCAGCACTCCTGCAGGAAGCACCAGCCTATAGTTAGCATAATAGGCTCCCCCTTTTGACACTTGAATTAGTCTTTAGTGTGTTCTGAGACAGGTGTAAAGAGGAATCTGCAAAGGACAGAATACCAAAGCTATTTCTGGCATCAAAGATACTCTTTACCCTCAAAGAGAAAATACAGATTATTTCTTACATGTTCTTAGAAAGAAATGTTTTGTTTTCATCCCATGATTATAGCAATTTCAACAATTGCGGTAATGGGGAAATGTTTTATAGATAGGAGTATGAATGCAATAAAGAAATGTTTTAAAAGAAACGATTCAATTTTTAAAAATGCTTTCAGGTGCTCAGTTCCAAGGCGCTGTTTATGTGAGCTGCAGCCTTTTGGGAAGGCTTACCTATTTGAGCAAAGTCTTTATAGGTGCTTTGAATCCGAGATTTGCATCGACTCTCCACACTCAATCTCTTTGATTATTTTCCATCTTTACAGTTCTTCACCACTGATACTTGTATGCTTTCTTTGTATTCAGTGCATTTATGACAATAGAGAAAAGCACAGCCTTAGAAGAAGGAGCTATTGCTCTTGAACTGACTGAGCAGAAAATAAACATGATGGTCCTGGATATCTGCCACAAACCAGGTGGCAGCGGGTACCTGAGGCAAATTTATCACATCATGCGGCTCAATGAGGTAGGGAAACGGCCTTTTTACCGAGCAATTAGGTGTGTACTGGCCTGAGGCAGCGTCTGCTGGCAGCTAAGGGTTAGTAAAGGAGGTGATAATACTTCTTAAAGTCAATACCAAACTCAATATTGCATTATTAATAGAATCTATTCAGCCCCGGCTGTTCTGCATTTGTACAGCAGAAGCTTCACTGAGACAATGTCGGTTTTATTTATACGGTTTAAACAATAACACGGTTCATAAACTCAGTTCGGAATTGTAGAGACTAGAGGTGTAGTATGGGAATTGTGTATTTGTGACCATTAAGCTGATGTTAAAATCTGGTATTTGTGAAATGAATTTTCTGAAGAGAGATATAGCTCTTCTCCTGTAGACGTCATACTCGTGTTGGTGAAGTTGAATATTCCTTACATAATGAGAAACTTCAGAAGAATATCGAACCATATTCGGGAGCAACTAGATTAACCCAAGAAAATGCATTAATGTAGGGACACTGATTAGAACCAGTGTCATGCTTATTCACCTCTCTGCTGGGTTAAGCGTCTGACCTTGCATGTATCTGGCTATTTTAGCAAAAATTTAGAGTAGGTATCTCAGTTATTTACTTGAAACAATCCAAGTTTGCTAACTTAGGTTTTTAATTTGATCATACATATCTGGATTCGAATGTGACATCTAGTGTGAATTAGAATTATGTTTATATTTTCAAACACATGAATGTATTTTTTGGCATAATAAAAATTGTATAATATGAATAATGTTAAGATATAGTGTTTTATCTCCATGAGGTAGGCCTTAAAAAACGTACATTTCCAAGGAGTGAATTAACTCTACCACAGGATTTTACGACTCAGTTACATAAATGTTCTCCCCACTATTATCTATCTGAAAGTTACTTCAAGTAAATTTTGTTTTCTGGCTTGCAGAGAGGTAATCAACCAGTCAGCTTCAATGATCACCTGAGAAGGATGGAGGCCTTTGTAGCTATGAGACAAGGTCCTGTTCTTAAGGGACTGGAGCTCAGTAGCAATTGTTACAAAGTAACACAACCTGTTCATGCTTGCTAATGATCTCTCACAGCTTGTTTGAGGTTTCCATCTCCGGCAAGCAGGAAGTCGTGGCCTTGGCAAACTGAAAGACCTCCATTACGGAGTCAGGGTCTTCATGGGCATGTCAACCTGGCCACCCAGATTGGCCAAAGTAACTGTGGTGGTTACAGAGGAACAGATGTTGTAGTCAGAGTACCCTCAGAGCCTTAGTAAAGTTGAGTTACAATAATTCTGAGCACAACAATGGCGGGTATAGATTGCCAAACTGATAGAGGAGTCCTTTCTTTCAAAGTTCCATAACACGAGAAAGATCAGTAAATCACCAGTAAGCAAAATCAACAAAAATTAAGTTGGATATTTACTGGCCATCGGCCACCTGTTGTATTCAGGAAATCCAAAGGCTGTTTTCTCGTAGAACTCGTGGAACTCTGAGGAAGCGCTTCTGAACAGGTGTGCTATGAGAGCTGATGTACATAAGACTCTTTGCGGCAGTATCACCACATTTTGATTCAAAGTTACGATTTTTCTTTCTCTGCAACTGTATATACTTACTGTTATGGCAACATCTATCAGATGGGAAAGCAAGCTAAGTACTTGGTGGTTTATTGTGCTGCGTGAAATGCAGGGCTGCAAGGTTAGAGGCATAATGTAAGGTGAGGATAGAATCAACGAAAGTAGCGAGGCCTCTGCCTTGACTACTCAGACAAAGCAGGCAGTAAACACAAATAACACAAGGGTGACTGAGTGACTAGCATAATACTTATGGCTGCTTTTATACTGTGAGGCATCGTTATGCTGTAGGTAAATTGCACCGTGACGTTTGTTCATTTGATGAGTGGCGTCATGCCTTTAGCACTTTCAGGTGTGCTGCTAAATAGTGTTCGAAAACATAAATACAGAGCATTTACAAGTACAGGCCTGGGTGAGTGGAAGCATTGGTGTGCTATTGAGAGACAGGGAAGTTTTGAGAGAAGATGAGTTTTTAAATGTTTGAAATAAAGGTAAGGTGTCCGAGCATAAAAGTCCAAATGGTGGTTGAAGATGCTGGCCAGAAGCACAGATACAAGAGGCTGTGAGTGTAGATTTGGTGGCTTTCAACTAGGACGGTAGTTGAGCTCATGAGGCCAGTGGATCTCTTCAGTGGAGAGCAACAGAGAAGCGATGGGTAGAGGAATAAGCTCTGATGTAACTGCACAGGGAATATGTTCAAGAAAGGATGTTCAAAGAAAAATGTATTTCTTCTAAAGAAAGAGACCACATTAGCAGTACTTCTGGTTAAAGTGATGCCACAGAAAATCTGAGGCTTTCGAGAAGGGGCAGTGACAAGTGTCAATATAGCACAGAGGTCAGAGAAATCCACAAGGGAGAAAACACCATTGTGTTCACAGCTTACAACAGAACAGAGCACTTTCTCTTTTCTGAATTGTGGAAACAAAAAAAGCCAAAACATAGCCACGTAAGGGGAAACAGTGAGAACGATTGTTATTAGCCAAAACAAAGCAGTTTTTCAAAGAAAGGGGAAAAATTTATTCCTTTTTAAAATTTTACTTTCAGAAATCATGATGGAGAAAAATTGTTTCTGTTCAAAAATCTAAATCTAATATAATTCTTTTCTGATGGCTTGTTATCTAATAATATTTAATAAGAGTCCATGTGTGTCTGTGTGTCTGTCAGATGCTACAGAATTAATCATTCTAAAAAAGATATGGTCCACAATGAGCAGGTTGAAGAAATGTCAAGCAGTGTTTTTTATTGCGAGATGGAGGGTTTTAGGATCTGAAATTTGCCTTCTACAGTGAGTACAGCAGGCGTTCTCTCTTCATGAAGTTACAGAGGCACAGGGAAAACACAGTGACCTGAGACCGGAGGTCTGGCTTCTTACTGACGCTACCAAGCTCCCGTGTGTGACCTCAAGTGTGTCTTCTGACCTTTCAGAGCCAACCACTGAATGTAGTGTGGGCTAGTTTCCCAAACTTTCATGTGTCTACTCATCTCCTGGGAAAGCTTGTGAACAGGCAGATTCTTATTTGGTTGGGCCTGAGATTCTGCTTTTCTAACACGCTCCTAGGTGAGGCTCATTTGGCTAATCCACACACCGGACTTTGAGCAGTAAGGGTTTTCAAGATGACCTCTGAAGTCATTTTCAGCTCTAACTTTCTGAACCTAAGTCCTAACCCTAACCTTGAAGAAAACATTATATTGTGACACACTAAAAATCAGGAGGACATTTCTGTTATATTATTTACTAAATGACTTATTAAGTATTTGATAGTTTGTGGGAAACTTTTAGTCATTTAAATTTATCATTTTCCAGAAGGAGTCTTATGAAGTAGATTATGGTTATTCACCTTTTTATTTGTGGATGGAAAATGAGGTATAATGCAGTAGATTGACTTTTTTTTTTTTTCCTCCCCTGGTTGTCACTGGCATTTGGGGGTAAAATTAAAATTACATACTTTGAGCTTCTATTGAACCTTGATATTTTTCAGTCCACAGTGTGAAACTAGAGTTTAGGAGCTTGCATTATAATTAATTCTGCATAGAGGGAGACTGCTTGCAGGGAACTATCAGAGTGCTTAGTACTCTGCTGAGCATGGAGTAGGTAGCAGCTACACTTAATGAATGGATGAACAGTCTTGTACTGTGAATAGTCATGCACCCGAGTTAAGTTTTGGTAACCAGACATGTTAACATGTGAAGCAATGACAAGACAATGCTTATTAAAAAGATTCTGATATATCAAGCATACATTCATTATGTGAGAATTTGTTAAATGGTTTTCTAATCTATCCTATATATTAAGTGAACCTGTTTTTGATGGGTTTATTGTAATCCTGATTGGTATGTACTTGCTATGTTTCTTCTGAAAATGTGTTCTGTCCTGAGGCAAATAATACTATGTAATCTAGCAAATGTGCTGAAAGGGTAGGTTTGGATATTGACCAGTTTATTCTTAAAGAGAATATATGCTTCCTACCATCACGACTTGTAATTTTTTTCCCTTGAAGGAGTATTTAAAAGAACAGCTGTTTTCTATGAATGGTTCAGAGGAAAAGCCATTATGCATCCGACCTTTAAAGATGACCTTGAGGAGTGTGGAAGATCAGCCCTCTGCCTTTAACCCTTTCCATGTGTACAAGGTGTTTAGCGAAAACATGCTTGATCAGGTATGTGGAAATTAAATAGCAAATTTAATTAAAAGTTGTGGGGTTTTTTTTTTACACAAGTTAGAAAAAAAGTGCTTTGTGTTTGAATATTTACTCATAAGCTTTTTTGGCTAGGAAGCAAAAGGCCTTGCTCTTGTTTGCGCAAATTGACTTGGGAAAAGTTATTTTACCTTCTTTCTATTTGTCAAACGGATTCATATGTTAGGTCTGTAAACTTTGACTTTTGCCCCAGTCAGTTCACTGTGGGCAGAGAGAGCATCTGTTCGGCTGTGTCTCCGGCAGCCTCGAGAAACCCGTGTTTCTTACAGTCTTCCCCTCCCTGGCTTCCCCCATCCCCCACACTCTCAAAACACCTTGCAATCTTTATGGATTTATCTAATTTATCAGGTAAACCATAAAATAGTTTAAAATTGGTTGTAAATAGAGCTTTGAGCTCCTATTTTAAGTGGCATGAGGTAAATTTGCTGTCTTGTAACCCTAAACACATTCCTGAATTTAAAATGAATTTGTTAACGATCTTAAAGTCAGGATGTTTGGAATAAAGTCAATGTGATAAACACCGCTCATTTTTTAATGTCAGATAATGCCATTGTTTCAGCTGCATGTTTCATAGTCACATTAAAAAGATCATCTTTATGCCAAAGGACTTGAAACCTAAAGTTGCTTTTGCTTTGTTCTTTTTTTTGGTGCCTTTTCCCAGTAGCCTCCTGACAGACTATTTGAACTAACAAGGCAGAAGAGAAGGATTGCTTGACCTAGAGCTCTGACGAAAATAAGAATTAAAACAATGGCCTAATTCGGGATGCAGATAATATTTTTACCTTGCCTGTTACAACCCTAGTCTACATTCATCAATACTGTAGTAGAATAAGACCTTCAAATGCTGACAACCTGGGGCAGAATTCTCCTGCTCTATGACAGGATTGTAGTGTTCCATTAATCAGCAGGTGACAGGGCATAGTTCTGGTTGGATTTTAAACACTGGCCTGGATGCTTATTATCAAAACTATTTAGTGTTAAGGGGTATAAGCATCTATAATACTTTAAAACCAAATATATTGTATAAGTTTGAGTTTATTGGCTGCCTTCCTGTGTTGTACATTCGATACCTCCAACCATAAATAATCATTGTAGCTGTTAAATTATCCTCACTTCATTTAAATAAATGGTGTGTTGTATTCAGTTCTGAATTATGAGATTATCTTTCACAGTAATTTTTCTCCTTACTCTGTTGTGAAATTATCTATTAAATGAGAAAAAAAGAATTACTTATGTTATTTACATTTACAGGTCCTTATAATTTCCCCTTTAAAGCAGATTCTTAACCAAAAACATTAATATCATACTCTAATTAAGCTGTGTCTTGTAATTTCGAGCCATAGTACTTCCATCTTTGTTTTTTTAATCAAACTTCTGGGTGCTAAAAAAAAACCCCAAGAAACTATAAATTGATACATGAAAAAGTTGCCAATTATTTTGCTTTGCTCTACAAAGAGTCACCCTTTCAGAGTAACTTGCTGGGCAAATTTCATTAGCTCTTGGAAGAATAACGACTCAAGAAATTGATTTATATTTTTATAAATAATGACTACATCCCCAAATGGATTTATAAATTAATTGCTGTCCTATTGGAATAAAAACCTTATTCTGTGGACATGATTGATGTTATCTGTCTAAGTCCTTGTTCTGGACCCCCCTCCTTCTTAGTTAGTCTATCACAGCTGGAGCTTTAATTTACTGATCATATTAACTCTGATTAATAACTAACAATAGCGTCTTCTCATTTATCAACAGTCAGCTATCACAAAATGGAACTGGAATTGGTCAAACTTGCTGCCAAATTATCTGGGACTGGATAAGACGACCTTCAGTGTACTGCTCAAAAACAGGTAATAAGATTGGGGATTTGGGGGATGTGGCGGGGGGAAGAGGATACATATCTTTTATATATAGGTTGTATGTGAGTGTGTGTGTGTATATATATATGTATATATATATATATTTGAAATTATATGAAGTATAGTTTGTGAATGCTGTTTTTCTGTAGTAAGCATTTGCAGAAGGCAGGAAAACTTTTTCTGAGATGAAATTGGTTGATTTTAGCCTAAATTTTAAATATTTTTGATTTTGTGTTGTAAACACCAAAAGTTATTGATTTGAATGTCATTATAATACTATGCCTTTGTTTACAACAATTTAATGAATGCATACAAAATGCCAAGCCAAATCAACTAATCAGGGGAAACATGTAAGTAAAACTGTCATGATTGAATTTTTTTGCTTTTCAGCCAGTTATTTTGGCACCGTCTTGCTGTAGTCTCAGTTGCATACTACTTTACACACATATGCACACACACGTGCACTTACACCCCAGGACAACCCAATAAAATGATAATGTGATTTCAGTCTAGGAGTCTATACATGTAATTTATTTTGCACAAAAGCATATTTATATTTTGGATCAATGAATATGTTTTTTTCCCATACCTTTAAAGTTTTCAGTGAAAACAGTAAGGTGTAAATTTTAAATTTGCATTTCTCTATCAAGTATCACATTTTTACATAAAATATATATGTGCAGTTGCTTTTATTCTTCAGGTATTATCTGTTTGTTTACACTCACTTATCTTCTTTATGATCTTTGTATGTTTTCTTATCTTTCTGAAAAAAATATGAAGTATCATTTTTCATAAAAGACGATAAGGATAGTGACATAGTAGAATTGTCAAATCATCCTTGAGATATCTGGGTGCATATAAGAAAATATCTTGAGAGAGAGATTTCAGTATTTCCCAGGTGGAGGTTTTTAAAAAAAAGGCAGCTTTATTGCCAAGAAAAGCGGTAGCTTAGATGTGTCGTCATAGTGGTATTCCTAATATTTCACCCCTGAATGAAGCTCACCCACCCATCATGGACAAAGTTGAACAATCCAGAAACTTCCCCATCGAGAACAGAGCCTTCTCTCGGCAAGCTTACCATGTGGCAGGCAGTAGTTCAGAGTGCACCCTATTAAGGCACAAGTCCCCCACAGGTGTTCCTAACCTGTCCCAAAGTTGCCTGGAGAGATGAGAGGTAGCGGTGCTGGAGGAAAGGCCAGGTCTTCTGTTGAATCTATGGCTACATAATGTTTGCCCAGTATTAAGTGTCTGTCTGGAAACGAACTAAGGAAGATAAGTCATTTTTTCCCTGCTATTTGGAAAGTTTGAATTTATGTCGATTAGCTGTAGTATCATTTACTGAGTTCTTTCAGCTGAGAATTGCTGCTGTCAGTCCACTAAATGGTAATCTAGGGGCAACACGTCCTTCAAAACTTACTGCATTTGCTCTGTATGATATTCACTTTCAAGTGAATTTGTGTTTTACCCCAAATTGCATATTGTTGTTTTTGTTCAACAACTTTAGTTATACCTCAATTAGGTTGATAGCTATTAAAGTCTATTTCCCTGACATATTATGTGCAGGAATGAGTGGGGAAAAAGAACTCCTACAAATTTAACCAGAAGTAACAGGTCAAAACAGTTCTCTTGGAAAAGGGTCATGAATTTTTTTTTTTAATTAATTTATATTTTGGCCGCGTTGGGTCTTCGTTGCTGTGTGCGGGCTTTCTCTAGTTGCGATGAGCGGGGGCTACTCTTCGTTGCGGTGCGCCGGCTGCTCGTTGCGGTGGCTTCTCTTGTTGCTGAGCACAGGCTCTAGGCACGTGGGCTTCAGCAGTTGTGGCGCCCAGGCTCAGAAGCTGTGGCTTGCAGGTCCTAGAGCGCAGGCTCAGTAGTTGTGGGCGCGGGCTTAGTTGCTCCGCGGCATGTGCATCTTCCTGGACAAGGGCTCAAACCCGTGTCCCCTGCATTGGCAGACGGATTCTTAACCACTGTGCCACCAGGGAAATCCCAGGGTCATGAATTTTTAACAGAAACAGCTAGAATCTCTTAGATTCTTAAAGAATGATATGAAAAGCATTCTATTCTAAACTACCACACACCACAAGCTACAATGAATATAATTGAGCTGCCTTAGAAGGATGAAAGACCCCTGAGAGTTTTTCATCTCTTTTAGCACTTTCCCATTTATTTTAAGAGTGTTATTTATGAGACTTGATTAATATTGAACTGGTAAGGAAATTTTTTTCTGTTATTTTCTCTGAGAGACTCTCCTGTTTAGGTTTATCTCAATTGCTGGTTTTAAAAAAAATAGTGCATGAATTTTGTTTCTTTAATTTTTTTTTTCCGGTCTTTCTCTAGTTGTGGTGAGCAGGGGCTACTCTTCATTGCGGTGCTCAGCCTTCACATTGCAGTGGCTTCTCTTGTTGCGGAGCACGTGCTCTACATGCGCGGGCTCAGTAGTTGTGGCTCTCGGGCTCTAGAGTGCAGCATTGAATTTTTGACAACATGGTTATTTGAAATTACACATTTGAAAATGAGACCACAGAATATTGAGCTTTTAAAATGAGAGTTATATATGCTATCCTACATCCAAAAAGTGATACTTCTTACGTACAACCATGATCTTTGGGGGTAGGCAGAGCCAAAGATGAAAACCTAAAGCAGCTCAGCTGAATATGCTCAGTTCTTTTTTCCCAAAGTCACCAATTAAACAAGTTACTTATTCCCTTTTTTTCTCTCTTTAATTGGTAATAAAGTTATACTAATCTATCTCTACACTATGGTTGAGTTCATATATAGCAGTGCAAATGTTGTCTGGGGACAAACATTTGTCACAAACAAATGTCACAACAAAAGTGAACTCAAATACACAAATATGAAAAAAGTTGAGGAGAAGGGAGTCCTTTCTATTCACCTCCTAAATTCCTTTGTGCCTGGCCTTCAAATCCAATATCATAAGCAGACCATCTGTGGACTTACTCTCTCAAGACTCTAATACCCTGAGTGGACAAGATTTCCCTCACCTCCAGAACAGGATGGAAATGGGAAAACAGGATTCCTGGGTTCTCAGGCCAGTCCTGTTGTGAGCTTACCTTAGGAAAGTTATCTAAACTATTCAACTTTGGAGTTTCTCGTCTTTAAAATTAAGTGATGGGGGCTTCCCTGGTGGCGCAGTGGTTGGGAATCTGCCTGCCAGTGCAGGGGACACGGGTTCGAGCCCTGGTCCCGGAAGATCCCACATGCCGCGGAGCAGCTGGGCCCGTGAGCCACAGTTACTGAGCCTGCGCGTCTGGAGCCTGTGCTCCACAACAAGAGAGGCCGCGATAGTGAGAGGCCCGCGCACCGCGATGAAGAGTGGGCCCCGCTCGCCACAACTGGAGAAAGCCCTCGCACAGAAATGAAGACCCAACACAGCCATAAATAAATAAAAATAAATTTAAAAAAAAAAAAAGTGATAATCCAACACTATGAAAGGTCACTCCATTATTAAAAAAATAAAAAAATAAAAAATAAAAAATAAAAAAAAAATAAAAAAATTAAGTGATGATAATTATATATCTACTTCATAGAGATTGTTGACACAATCAAGGGAGTGTTAAAGAATGTGAAGTGGTTTTGAAAGTTTAAAATACTGTACATACTTAGAAAAGTAGTAGCACTAGCAGAAAGCAGTGTTAGTGTCTGGCCAAGTAAGGAAACAGTAAAGGTCATTTGGGATTAGTAGGGAGTTGGAGGTGGGAGGTGGAGCAGTCGGGTTATACCTGAGGTCAAGTATATGGAGGTTATGTACACTCCAGGCCTAAACCAATCATGAGGGTCAGAACAAATGTCAGGTCAGAGACCAGGCAGCAGGCCCATGGGTCTGTAAGACAAGCAGTGAAAAAATGAGCAAGGAAGAGGGTCTAAAGACCAGGTGAGCCACGTAGGAGGTAAAGACTCAAGGGATGAGCACTTGAGGGACGGTTCAGGTACATGAAAGAGGAGATATGGTGGTGCCAATAATATGTGTATCTGAGACAACACTAACCTTTGTTCCACAAGCTGATTCTGTGCTGACTGCAAAGTCAGAACGAATCTTGAAGTGGCAGCCTGAGTCCTTGGCCAGGATGGGCCCTCTGCTTACTATCAGGCCTCATCTCAAAACACGTCCCTCCAATTCACATGATGTTCTAAGTTCATTGCCTTTCCTGTTCTTTGGATTCTCCAAACTCTTCCCCATTTTAGGGTCTTGGTACTTGTAGTTCCCTCAGCTCTTTCCATGGCTGGTGCCATCTTGTCTGTCTGGGGCATAAGTTACCTGCTCAGAGAGATCTTTCCTTATCACCCATCTAAAGTGATCCTCCAAGTCTATTTCACTGTGCTCTCTCAACTGAGCTATCACTACCTGAAATCATAGTTTCTGTTTATTGTCGCTTAACCCTGCTTCCCCCCGCCCCACCACCTCCAGGGTGGAAAGTACAATCCATGAGAAGAGTGCCTTGGCTGTCTTATTCCAACCATGTCTTCAGTACCTAGACCAGCCCTTGGGCACATAGCTGGCTCTGAGTAATATTTGTTGGATTAATTAACAAACAAATGAGGAATAAGAATGCAGAGAAAAAGTCAGCCTTTGACAGATGAACACAGAGTAGGTGTTCTCTAAAGGTGGTGTTTGATCAATAGTCATGTTGGAATAAGAAGTGTATCCTGGAAAATCTCAAGTAAAAATTTATCTATGTGCATATTCATTCATTTGGATGAAAATCGGGTTAATTAAGCTTTGTATGTTTAAAATGCCTGTTTTTGTTATTATGTGAAGTTCAGCTCAGATTAAAAGCACAGAACACGGGTCTTTATTTTTAATTAATTGATCCAGTTCAAGCCATAACCTCTCCAGCAACAAAGTCTGTTCTCTACTCCACGATTCAGAAGTCTTTTGACTTTTGGGGTGGTAGGGTTTGTATTTGTTAAATGATACTATCGTTGAAAAATTTAAGATGGATTTAGACGACAAAAACATCCAACCAAGCCTTTATAAATTTGTGATTTTCAAGGCATTTGAAGAAATAGATAGTAGCTGAGACCTCAGAAAAGAGATCCTGAATATATATTAATGGTATATGTTTTTCAACTTAGAAAGTTTGCCATTGTGGAAAATAAAGACTCCTTAGAGGTTTAGAAAATCAACATATATATCAGTTCTACACCTTTACCTTTAATGCCATATAAGAGTAAGTACAGTGATTATACATTGATCTTTTGAAATAATAAAGGTACTTTTCACAGTTTCTTACAATTACTTTCCTGCTTTCTTTCTCACCCACTTTAAAATAAATCCAGACTATCAAATGAGATGGTGATTGCATTTGCAGGAAAGCTCACCAAAAGGAACACTCTGTATTCCTTCATTCACGGCGAATCTCCAGACTGCCATTTTGGTATTGTTTTCTTTGTCACTGGAACAAATTTATGTTGCTTCTTTTCTCTTTACCTTATTTATTCCAGACTAATTCCCAAGAATGGTGGCATTGAAAATAATCTGTGAATACAGTGGAATGCTATGCTATTTTAACCATCTAAATATACTGCATATGAGTTTGGCTTTGCATTGAGCAAGCACAATTAAATATGATGGCAGGAACAGCAGAAGGGGTGGTGGTGGCAGATTTCTGGCTACCATTTTGGGGCCTTTCCCAGTGGACGATAACCATACATCTGAGAGGAAACGGGAGTTTAGAAAACATGTGTTAAAAGAGCCGTTGATCTGTGGAGTTGATTGTTTGCTTTTAATAATAATAATTATTAAAGTGCCTTTAAGCTGTATCCTGTGTGTGCCCTGTGGTGTGTAGAGAGTAGGAAATATTGTCTCTGGCCTTGAACTGCACACACGACACTCTCCAATGATCGTTCTCAGGCAGTGCCGCCATTAGCACAATGTTTATAGTTGCTCACAGCAGTAAATTCCTGATGTAGCAGCAGGCTGCCTGGTTATGGAGAGATGGGTTTAAGAAAAAGGGGAAGCTGATTTTATGAATACACACCTCTGAGCCATTACATACATCGCATACGCCATGGCATTCAAATGTAGTTTTTTTTCATGCTCTAGCTTCCTGGAAAACCCTTTCCTTCCCACCTCCGCCAAAAGACCTCAGACTGAGTGATTCTACTCACCATCACCATCTTCCCTAATAGGAGCAGGCTTCCCTTCCATTTTTAACTCCTAAAGCAGCATGTTTTTTGGACAGAGATTGTCTACAGTGTATCTAGGAGATATAAATTTAACTTCTGATCCTCAGGATTTTCAGGGGTTAGGGCTTTGGTACATGAACCAAACAAATCCATAAATGTGTATTGTTTTCTGAGTGGTAACTTGTATATGTCGTCTTTTACGGTGTATAAAGTACTTTCACACAAATCTTCCCCTTTGACACTCACTACAACTATGTAATAAGACACAGGTACTTGTGAGGGTGCAAAATGACATACCCAAGGTCACAGATATTAAGTAGTGTCTGGAAGGCAAAATGAAGGCTTCTGATTCTGTATCTGGTGCTTTATCTATTACACCGTATTCCTGGTCAGATTTTTCCAGCTTTATTGAGATATAATTGACATATAGCAGTGTGTAAGTTTAAGGTGTACAGCGTATTGATTTGGTACACATATATTGCAGAATGATTACCATCACAGTGCTAAGTAACACCTCTATCACCTCACATAATTACCATTTCTTTTTTGTGGCGAGAATATGTAAGATCTACTCAGCAACTTTCAAGTATATAATAGAGTATTGTTAGCTATAATCACCATGATGTACACTAGGTCCCCAGAATTTATTAGTCTTATAACTTCGGGTTTGTACCCTTAGGTCAAAATTTGTTTTTTATTACCTCAGTGTTCACTGTACAAGTACTGGTGATAATGAAGACAGAAAACAGGAAGTACTTGCCACGTGGCTGGCGTAATTTAAGTAAATTACATACATATTTAATTATAAATCCTTATGATAACCTTATGAAGTAGGTACTATGTTACCATTATTTTCCTGATAAGGAATCTAAGGCACCGAGACGCAGAGCTCTCAGATTCTAGCTCATGTCCATATTCTTAACCACTTCTGTAAATTCTCTAGAGTTGTGCTTACTTTACTCATTCAAAAAATATTTTCGAGCATCTGCTTTGTGAAATGCATTTATTTGTAATAAAGTAACAGTTTACTAGAGAATGTTAATATATGTCAAAGGGTCCTTGAGAGCTGTTCCACAAAATTTTTAATTCATTGTGAATTTCCACTTTGGTTATCACAATACTTATCCCCCTTCTTCCACTCGTTATATCCCTCTCAGCAACTGGCTCGCCATCACCTATTTACCAGGAAAATTAAGGCCATCTAACATGAATCTCCCAGCTTTTCTTCCTAAACTTCAGTTTTGTTTATGTCATCTCCAGTCCTTTGCTTCTTGTCTCTAGCCTTGGAGGAAGAGAGCCCTCTTCTAGTTAAAACTTGAGAAGTAAGTTGACTGTATTTAGGTTGTAGAGGGTCTGAGGGCTGAGAAATTTGGACTTTAACTGTTGGACTTGAGGGAATCATCAAAGCCTTTAAGCAAAGGAGTGATAGGAACAGAAAGCTACTTTAGGACATTAATAATAGCTGGGGTGGAGGGACAGGATAATTAAAAGGAGGGAAGACCAGATTAGAGACTATGGCTAGAGACTGAGGAGGAGATTATATATCACAGATATAAAAGATATTCCCAAGGAAGCTTGGGGGCCCAGCTAAATCTATTCCTCATTTGCATAAAAGTTAGCTCTGATACTTTCTCTTTGAAGCCAGTGTGGCCTAGGTGTTTATAGAAAGGTGCCATGCTTATCATTTCTTCAGATTGAGTGTGTCAGTTCACATCCTCCAAGCAGGTGCCAAAATGGGATTAGAGGTACATGAGATTTGGCAGGAGAAATGCACATGGAGGGTAAAGAGGAGGAAGCAAGAATAGGCAGGCAAACCTTCAGACCCAGTTGCTGATCTGATACCTGTGAAAGGAGGTGGGGTAGAGGATTGGGTTGGAAGAGGCTCAGATAACAGAGTAGTTCTAAGAAAGTGTTGACAAAACCAATGGGGACTCCTTGAGCTAAAGTCCCACACTGGAAGAGTCTCATGTCCTGCAGGAATGGGCTGGTACTCTACCTCCACTGTGCTCAGACACGGACTGAGATCTGCTTGGGAGAAGCATGGCCTAAGCACAAATGCAATGGTAGATGCAGAGGAATGACAGCTAGGGCCCTCACTCCCCACGCTAACTGCAGCAGGAGATGTGAGCGGTGCATTTCCGTGGCTCCCACGGTGGGGATGCCAAGAGTGATTCTCTTACATATGGAGAGATTGTATGTGTCTGTATTATGTAAGTTAACAAGGATGGGATTTAAATAAAGGTCTCTGTTACTTTAGTGAGGTAGAAAACAGACAACCTAAATAAATATATTAAATGCTATTGACAGAAATGCAGAATTAGCAACATTTTGATGAAAGGAAGGTATAATAATTTTCTCAAAAGCAGCCATGGGAAAATTTTTTACTTGTCAAGTTGAACCAAAATTCACTTTGTAATGAATTTTCTCCTACCCAATTATGCATTCACATACTGGCACTTTGAGGTTCTTGCAACAGATCAAAAGCTATTAAAAACTTGCTTGAATGGAGTAAATTATTTTTTCAATAACTATTCTTTAAGTCTCTCCCCTGTCAAATTCTGTTCAGACCCCAAAGCCTCTATGATGTTTTTCTACAAGAAGTTTTAGCATAGTTTCCACCAGGAGTAGCTGTCATAGGCCCATTGATTCAGTTTGGCTGTAGATGAAAAGAACGTTGACTGCTTTCAGGGTTATTGGTCATCACTGAATATCTCAGTTTATTTTTGTTGCTATATCAACATAAAGAGAGGAAATTATCTCTTTGAAGGTATTTTTATTATGACATAATTAGAGAAATTTAAATATCTATTAGGTATTGATATAATTAAATATTATAATAAGTATGAACAACTAATAAAATTGTTCACTTTATATAATATTTTATATATTAACATTTATAACAGTATTTTTTACAGTACATTTGTAATGTGTTATATATGACATTAGTTAGGATACCAATAGTGCTTTTTTATACTACTGTAAATGAAACTTTCACCTTTAAGTACCTTGGAGGTGTAGCTCTAAATTTGATTTTTTTTCCATAATATGAGATCTGGTGAAAACAAATTTAAATCAAGATATTTTGCATCCACGATATTTGTATTAATATAAGTTTGAAATTTATTTTGTAATAAACTATAAGCAATACATACACGTGTATGATTTCAAATGGTACAGGAACGTAAGACATGAAATGTAAAAGTTCCCTCCCCAGCTCCTCAATCACACAAGTTCCACTGCACTTGCAGCCATTTGAACCATTTCTGGTTTTATTTCTTTTGGTTGATAAATCTAAGGGATAAGCTACACCACTATTTTTTTTAATCTATCAACTTAAAATTAGTACTTACGGGCACCTTGCAAAAAAAGATTTAACTCACACTACCTCCTCCTCTTCCCTTCAAGCTCTGCTAATTGAATTTTCATTTTAGTTCTTCTATTGCTCACCATTATGTGATATAATATAACCTGTATTTTAAAATCAGTTTGAATTTTTATTTTAAAAATTTTTTATAAAGTAAAATTCACACTTCTTGCTAGATAGTTCTGAGTTGTGACAAATGCATAAAGTTGTTTAACAATCAACACAATCAAAATACAGAGAATTCCGTTTCTCAAAAAACTCCCTTGTGCTGACCCTTTGTAGTCAGTTCTTCCCCCATCCCAATCCCTGCTAACCACTGATCTGTTCTCTGTCCCTGTAGGTTTTTTCTTTCAAGAGTGTCACTGCAAGAGAATTATATAGTATGTCACCTTTTCAATCTGGCTTCTTTTACTTGGCATCATGTGTTTGAGATTCTTCCACTTGCTTGTTCTTCTTCTAGAACAGCAGTCCACTGTGTGAAGGCAACACTGTCTGTTGATCCACTTACCTGTTAAAGAACCTTTGGGTCGTTTCCAGTATTTGGTGATTGTGAATAAAGCCTCTATAACCATTTGTGTACGGGTTTTGCATGAATATAGGTTTTTATTTCACTTGGACAATACCTAGGAGTGGGAATGCTGGGTTGTATGGTACATTTATGTTTTTTATAAAGAAACTACATCTTCCTGTATTTTATGTTGCCTATGAGAAATCTGAGGGCAGATGGTTCTTCTCCTTATCATATCCCTGGATGGTGCCTTTTTTGTTTGTTTGTTTTAAGTAACTCCTCCCATCAACCGCCCCTGGTCATTCTGAAATGAGATTGTGTCAATGTGTGAGTCTTTGGTTTCTCGTGGCACTGAGCAGGCCCCTTCGATATTGTCATTTCCTTCAGATTCAAAGATTCTTTTTCCTATTTCTGATTATCCTCTTGGCCCCCATGTCCAGTTACATCTATATCCCTTTCTTGAATTCCTGTAAAGACAGACATTCTGATTTATTCTTTCCTCAGATACTACTAGAGGCTTCTTAGCCTTAGTCCGTCCTCTCATTCACCAACTCTCTATATCCTTCCCACCTATTTTTCTGCAGCTAACTCATTCATTTCTGTGGCTTTAAGGGATTATCCCAGCTATCGAGATCAAATGCATTCAGGGGCTGGGCAAATAATACAAAAATGTAAAGGCGAGGTATAATACAGTACAGGGAGGTGAGTGCATACCTAGATAAAAACATCCAAATTTTATTTTTTTTAATGCTACGTTAGCTAAATAACGCATGTCATCAGAACGGATTAGGTCCACCAATATGAACCTCTAAATCTATGCCACTGAGTCATCTGGAGCTCCAGTTCTAATTGTTCAATAAGATCCCAGATCACATACACACTTGGATTTTTCACTGTAATGATATTTTAATGTAGTAACTCTCATCTCATAAAGTAGTCCTAACATCATAATTATCTTCATTAAAAAATGCCTCTTTAGAGTTGGGTGATTTCTATTCATAGCACTAACGTTTTTCTGGCCTCAGCCTAGAAACCTTCAATTACTTTGCAAAATTTCCATCTCCTATCATTTGTATTCTGTTAGACACCAAATGCCTCCGAGTTTTCCCTCATAAAAATAAAATATTCTAGTTTTCCGTAAAATGAAAGTTTTCTAAAGCCACAGAGAGATGTGGGATTTAACAACTGACCTGGAAGCTAGTGAATCTCTTATTGTCAAATAATTGACAATTCTAGGTTAATGAATTAAAATCTATTAATAGAGTCCTAGGGTAAATGGAATTGGTCTGGGCTGACCAGATTTGGAAAGAAATCAGTAAGCTGATTAAAGTTTTGTTGTTTGCCTGTCTCACTTGCCCAGAAGGTTCTTTTCATCAGGATTATGTCTTTTCCATAGTTGTTCATCTGGCTCAGCCTGAACCAGTGATGAACATCCACTTGTCCATTTCAGCAAGTCAGACCCGTAAAGGACTTAAGAGAGTTAGGACTCCCTGGAAATAGATAACTTTGTGTAAACGGCAATTCAGACTCTTATTATTTTATTATACAGAGAATACATTTGTTAGCAGATGAAAGTAAAGTATTATGTAACCCACAAAAAAACACTGTGTTGATTATAAGAATACTTCTATTTCATTATTCAGTCCAGCAAGACTTTGAGTAAATAGATGGATCTGTGACTGTTTGTTCATTCATCCATCCATCAAACATTCACTAGGTACAGCAGATAAAGAAATGAGCCAGACACAGCCCCTGCTGTCAAGGAACTCAGAATCTAGTAGAGGAGACAGACTAAAAAATCAGTGGTTATAGATACAATAGAGGTTCATGCAAGAGCACTGGAAGATCACAGGGGAGGGAGAGCTCACGCCAGTGAATGCGGAAGCAGTCAGGAAATCCACCTGGGATGTGGTGATACTTGAGCTGCGTATTGATGGTTGAACGTGAGTCAGCCAGGGAGCCAAGGTGAGCAGTGGTCATCTAGGTTATTTTGGCTAGAGTAAAGGTCTCTTCACTGCATTTTTCACTTTTAAATCAGTTCTATTTGCAACATATAGGCACAGTGAATGAATGTTAGGATGCTTAGGACAAAGTCAGATGCTGAATTGAGTGAGGGCTGGTGGGAGAGAAAGGGGGCACCTGTACTACTTTGGCCCATAACTGGGGAATATTGAAGGAGTTACAGATTCTTTCTTTTGAATCCTTGGCCTCATCTGACCCTGAAGGTTTTCAGGAATGTGTAAGAAATTGCTGGGCCAGTGTAATTCATAGATCAAATGGCCTTGTAGTGTGTCACTAAAATTCTATTTGCCTTACATTTATACGGTTTGGATAAGCCTTGGCTTCGTGAGGGCACTCTTGGTGGGTGACTGATGGTTCTTCAGACAAGATGTGCTAGTTTTGGGGTTTTCTTGTTTTTTATTTTATTTATTTATTTTTGGCTGCATTCGGTCTTTGTTGCTGTGCACGGGCTTTCTCTAGTTGCGGTGAGTGGGGGCTACTCTTCGTTGTGGTACGCGGGCTTCTCCTTGCAGTGGCTTCTCTTGTTGCAGAGCATGGGCTCTAGGCGCCCAGGCTTCAGGAGTTGTGGCTCGCGGGCTCAGTAGTTATGGCACATGGACTTAGTTGCTCCTCTGCATGTGGGATCTTCCCGGACCAGGGCTCGAACCTGTGTCCCCTGCATTGGCAGGTGGATTCCTAACCACTGCGCCACCAGGGAAGCCCTTAGTTTTAATACCGGCCTTGGTCAATTAGGAGAGGTACACCTGATTTGTCTTGCTCTTAATCTCTCAGTGTACTTGCAGCTTGTTCTGGAGCTGCACAGTCTGTTCTTCAGTGCTTCACTTTCTCTCTGAACCGTAAGAGTTACCTGACAGTGGTGGGAATGCCCAGGAGAGGTAGTGATGCTTCCTAGTCTGCGTGTTCATGTGTGTTGCTCTGAACTAGCTGGTCTGAGGTAGCCTCAAACTAAATCTGTAAGACCCCAGGGAGTTTCTGAAGAAGAAACTAAGTGGAATTCTTTCCTAATTAATTGCTTATTTTTCTCATTTAGCAAATAATCTAACGGGGATTTTAGGACTGACATTTGATTTTAGCAAAAGTACGTGCATGTCAGAGATAGATGCTTGTTCATCACCACTCCAAGAATGTGGATTATATGTATGATTTTAATGCATTTGTTGGAAATAATGTTATTTTTCACAAAGTAAAAGCAGTCATAATTTTGCTACAAGAAAGAATATTTGCTTCCTCTCACATTTTATTTAATAATTTTACGTCTTTAAAAGCAAAACAGCACACAATTTGAAAATGAAATTTCCCCAAAGTGTTCAGTTTGATAATATGTTTTTCATTTTCTTCATTATGCTATAGTGGAATATTGCCATATTTTTTTTTAAACATCTTTATTGAAGTATAATTGCTTTACAATGGTGTGTTAGTTTCTGCTTTATAACAAAGTGAATCAGTTATACATAAACATATGTTACCATATCTCTTCCCTCTTGCATCTCCCTCCCTCCCACCCTCGCCATCCCACCCCTCTAGGTGGTCACAAAGCACCGAGCTGATCTCCCTGTGCTATGCGGCTGCTTCCCACTAGCTATCTATTTTATGTTTGGTAGTGTATATATGTCCATGACACTCTCTTACCCTGTCACATCTCACCCCACCCCCTCCCCATATCCTCAAGTCCATTCTCTAGTAGGTCTGTGTCTTTATTCCCGTCTTGCCACTAGGTTCTTCATGGCCTTTTTTTTTTTTTTTCCCCTTAGATTCCGTATATATGTGTTAGCATACTGTATTTGTTTTTCTCTTTCTGACTTACTTCACTCTGTATGACAGACTCTAACTCCATCCACCTCATTACAAATACCTCCATTTCATTTCTTTTTATGGCTGAGTAATATTCCATTGTATATATGTGCCACATCTTCTTTATCCATTCATCTGTCGATGGACATTTAGGTTGCCATATTTTTAAATGTGCAACTTATCTCCCTGGAGGCAGCAGATGGTGACTAGTCTGTCTTTTGGTAAAGGACTTATCATGAGAGATGGCGACTAGGGCTGGTTGGGATGGGGGTCCTGCCCTCAGAGAGCATTGACTCTCGTCTTATTGCATCATTACAACATTTTATAAGTTACTATTTGTAAATATGAAAAAAACCCTGCAAAAATGAAAAGGTTTTGGTACATTTTAAAGCTTCCTTTTTCTTAGTTTATATAAGAAAATATTTTATTTAGAAACTATTTGAGTTATTTCCACTATATTTGTAAGTGTTTTCCTCACTGAATGCCTCACTGCTACAGGACCAACTGACCTCTTGGGCAGGACACAATTTTGTTGGTATTTCTACCCTAGTATATGATCTGGTTTTCAGCTTTGAAAGTCTGGTAACTTGGTTTCATACAGAAATATTGACTCACACTAACCAAACTCATCAGACACTTGTGCAAAACCAGAGTTCCAATTTACTAATTTACAGTGAAAAATACAACTTGAAGCAAATCTGTTCATTCTCTCCCTCAAGGTAAATTGACATCAGAAACCAGGTTATGACAAAAAAATTTATTCGATGAGTAGGAGTAAAACATCTCTCCATGGGGCTATGCCTGCCGTTAAGACCTGATTCACATGTTGTGAGTCAGGGTGTCCTTACTTCTGAACTGTGCTAACAAGTTTTTATTCTTTCTGGACATTTTTGGTCCTCTACTGACTACTCTGTTTACATCATCTCTTTAAATAAAACAACATAGGTGGGGAAATACTTTCCCTCTACTCTCCTAGGTCTGATAGCTGGGTCTATGAAATAAATGGACAACAGACAGATTAACAGGAAAAAAGGTTTACAAATTTATTAATTTTTAATATTACATGCAGGGGGGCATCACTGGGGGGGAAAAGTGAATACCCCCCAAAATGGTGAGATTTGAGAGCTTATATATCATCTTTATAGGTGAAGGGGAGAAGGAATGTAGGCTACTTATGGGAGAGTAAAAGATTTTTAGAAAAGATGGTAGCAGGATACAAAATTAATGCACAGAAATCTCTTGCATTCCTATATACTGATGATGAAAAATCTGAAAGTGAAATTAAGAAAACACTCCTGTTTACCATTGCAACAAAAAGAATAAAATATCTAGGAATAAACCTACCTAAGGAGACAAAAGACCTGTATGCAGAAAATTATAGGACACTGATGAAAGAAATTAAAGATGATACAAATAGATGGAGAGATATACCATGTTCTTGGATTGGAAGAATCAACATTGTGAAAATGACTCTACTACCCAAAGCAATCTACAGATTCAATGCAATCCCTATCAAACTACCACTGGCATTTTTCACAGAACTAGAACAAAAAATTTCACAATTTGTATGGAGACACAAAAGACCCCGAATAGCCAAAGCAATCTTGAGAACGAAAAATGGAGCTGGGGGAATCAGGCTCCCTGACTTCAGACTATATTACAAAGCTTCAGTAATCAAGACAGTTTGGTACTGGCACAAAAACAGAAATATAGATCAATGGAACAAGATAGAAAGCCCATAGATAAACCCACGCACATATGGTCACCTTATCTTTGATAAAGGAGGCAAGCATATACAATGGAGAAAAGACAGCCTCTTCAATAAGTGGTGCTGGGAAAATTGGACAGGTACATGTAAAAGTATGAAATTAGAACACTCCCTGACACCATACACAAAAATAAACTCAAAATGGATTAAACACCTAAGTGTAAGGCCAGACACTATCAAACTCTTAGGGGAAAACATAGGCAGAACACTCTATGACATCAATCACAACAAGATCCTTTTTGACCCAGCTCCTAGAGAAATGGAAATAAAAACACAAATAAACAAATGGGACCTAATGAAACTTAAAAGCTTTTGCACAGCAAAGGAAACCATAAACAAGACCAAAAGACAACCCTCAGAATGTGAGAAAATATTTGCAAATGAAGCAACTGACAAAGGATTAATCTCCAAGATTTACAAGCAGCTCATGCAGCTCAATAACAAAAAAACAAACAACCCAATCCAAAAATGGGCAGAAGACCTAAATAGACTTTTCTCCAAAGAAGATATACAGATGGCCAACAGACACATGAAAGAATGCTCAACATCATTAATCATTAGAGAAATGCAAATCAAAACTACAATGAGGTATCATCTCACACCGGTCAGAATGGCCATCATCAAAAAATCTAAAAACAATAAATGCTGGAGAGGGTGTGGAGAAAAGGGAACACTCTTGCACTGTTGGTGGGAATGTAAATTGATACAGCCACTATGGAGAACAGTATGGAGGTTCCTTTAAAAACTACAAATAGAACTACCATATCACCCAGCAATCCCACTACTAGGCATATACCCTGAGAAAACCATAATTCAAAAAGAGTCATGTACCAAAATGTTCATTGCAGCTCTATTTACAATAGCCAGGACATGGAAGCAACCTAAGTGTCCATCATCGGATAAATGGATAAAGAAGATGTGGCACATATATACAATGGAATATTACTCAGCCATAAAAAGAAATGAAATGGAGGTATTTGTAATGAGGTGGATGGAGTTAGAGTCTGTCATACAGAGTGAAGTAAGTCAGAAAGAGAAAAACAAATACAGTATGCTAACACATATATATGGAATCTAAGGTAAAAAAAAAAAAAAGGCCATGAAGAACCTAGTGGCAAGACGGAATAAAGACACAGACCTACTAGAGAATGGACTTGAGGATATGGGGAGGGGGAAGGGTGAGATGTGACAGGGTGAGAGAGTGTCATGGACATATATATACTACCAAACGTAAAATCGATAGCTAGTGGGAAGCAGCCGCATAGCACAGGGAGATCAGCTCGGTGCTTTGTGACCACCTAGAGGGGTGGGATAGGGAGGGTGGGGGGGAGGGAGGGAGATGCAAGAGGGAAGAGATATGGTAACATATGTTTATGTATAACTGATTCACTTTGTTATAAAGCAGAAACTAACACACCATTGTAAAGCAATTATACTTCAATAAAGATGTTTAAAAAAAAAAGATTTTTAGAAAAGATGAATGAGCTTTTATTTTTATTTTTATTTTTTTTAAATTAATTTTTATTGGAGTATAGTTGATTTACAATGTTGTGTTTAGTTTCTGCTGTACAGCAAGTGAATCAGTTTTGCATATACATATATCCACTCGTTTTTAGATTCTATTCTCATACAGGCTGTTACAGAGTATTGAATAGGGTTCCCTGTGCTATACAGTAGGTTCTTATTCGTTATCTATATTATATATTGTAGTGTGTATATGTCAATCCCAATCTCCCAATTTATCCCTTCTGCCCTCCCCCTTTCCCCCTTGGTAACCATAAGTTTGTTTTCTACATCTGTGACTCTATTTCTGTTTTTTTTGTGTTTTGTTTTTTTAAATATCTTTATTGAAGTATAATTGCCTTACAATGGTGTGTTAGCTTCTGCTTTATAACAAAGTGAATCAGTTATACATATACAATATGTTCCCATATCTCTTCCCTCTTGCATCTCCCTCCCTCCCACCCTCCCCATCCCACCCCTCTAGGTGGTGACAAAGCACCAAGCTGATCTCCCTGTGCTATGCGGCTGCTTCCCACTAGCTATCTATTTTACGTTTGGTAGTGTATATATGTCCATGTGAATGGGCTTTTAGAAGAATAGACGGGAGGTATGATAGTTTGTGGCAAAGTTGTCTGGTGTGGTATTGACCTCTAATCTCTTCTCCTGTGGGAAGAATTAGTCTTCCCCTGGTTAATGATACACTTGGGAAGGGAATTTATGGCAACTGAGTTCCTTTTGGAGAATCTGTCTTTAGGCAGATAAGGGGAGTTCAGAAAATGCCTCTCCCTGTATTGGCTGTGTTTGAAGTGTCTTCAGCTCAAAATAATCAGTACACCAAAGCAGCATATTTTGAGGTGGCATGTCCTGAACTCCTTCAACAACTAATAAGTACTTAACTCCCAAATAGAAAATAGTCTTATCATGAGTGAAGAATCCAGGAGAGTGGTGTTTTTTTCTGTAATGCTGAGATCAATTAGCAGTGTCTGCCATAGACAGGAGAGGAGCATGATGGCTTATGTGATGCACATCTGTTCATCGTGGCTTAGATCCGAACTTTAGTTATGGAATCAAATAATGCTCTGATTCACATTTAAGAACAGCACTCTGCACCCTTGGAAATTATTTGAGAACATGCTTTTAAAGCTGGAAGAAATCTTAACTTTCTCATTTTATAGTTTAGGAAACATTTGCCTTGAGGACCTTACTGAAGACGTGGAACTAGCAGGTAGCAGAACAATGACTTAAGCCCAGGGTTTCTGACTCATGGTCCAGCATATTTTCTTATAAACTATAGTAATAGATCTAAGAATCCTAAAGACTGATGACTTTATTTTCCAACTTAATTTGAGAAATCTCTTTTCCCTGGTAGAATTAAGTTTTTTATTCTTTTAGATTAGCAAAATGAGCGTGAGGATTAATTATATAGAGCAGTGGTGCTTAACCTTGGACACATGTTAGAATTATTTGGGAAGAGTATAAGAAAAAAAAACTGACTAATTAAATAATTTCTTAGGTGAGGCACAGCCATTGGTACTTTTAAAAAGTTTTCCACGTGATTTAACTTTGCAGCCAAGATTGAAATAATTGATACAACAATTTGAAAACTTGTTGAAATAATCAAACACTTTGTGAATGCTTAAAAGTCACTGTTGACATTGTTCAGTTAAGTTCTTGAAGGACTCGATATTTTTATCAGCCAACATCATTCTTTCCAAATAAACATCAACACATTACAAATTAAGATTAGTACACTACTCAATATTTTTTATTCTTAATATAGTCATCAAACAGGTAACTGGAAAAGTAGCAATGATTGTGATGATAATAAAGATTAGAAAGTGGTAATTGCTAGAATGGAAACGTGATTCTTTACTGCTCATTTATTGATAGTACTGAGAGTTTTGTTAGTCTTTCTGTCACTTAAATATAGCTGAACTTTGTATTATATATGTAAACTGTGGAAGGAAATGCTGGTCTAAAATCTAGATTAAAGAATAACAGGTATTTACCTTTAAAATAAATTTTAGTATTTATTTAAATATTATTGAAGTTTTGGAGATTCATAGTGCTTCAAAAATGAAGCTAAAGTATAAAGCCCTGAGAAAAAGATTCCTATCTTCCATGTTTCCTTAATTTCCCACCATTTTGTCCTATACTAGACTGTTTTCACAGTAGGCCTTCCTCTTCTCTAGTTCACACTTTAAAAGGATAGGGAGGGCCTTACGTGTTTTTGTTTTACATGGCTTTTCAGTCTCTAGAGCAAGATTGGGGGAAAAGCAGTTGCAGTGCTCCCTTGCACTCAAGAAAAAGTCATAGAATAGCAGACACACTTCAAGTAGAACAACTGAAGGTGAGAACCTTGAAATAAGGCCTAAAATTTTCCCAATGGGATTAATCATTTATAGACAATTAAAGCTAAATGGCTATCTGGTCATGAACTAGAATCTTTGTAGTTCTGATGAAAATAGAAGTTCTGTATAGCAAAAGAGCTGGCATTGTAGAAGCCCTCTTACAGAACAGAGAATTCAGAATTATCACTCTAAAATTTGACACTGAAATATGTCATAGGAAAGCTTTTTTATGTGACTCTTTGGATTGGCAGGTTATGACAAAACTGCATTCATGTCACTTGAATACATCTTTTGTCTAGTTTTACATGCTTTTTGACTTGTCTAGAAAATGACATATTGAGGTTTTCATTAGCTTTAACTAGGTGTGATTTTCTTATGGACGATACCTCAGCAGGACTGCAGTTTAAGGTGAATAAACCAGTGAAGCTCAGAAAGGCCATAGCCCTCCTTCAGATGGTAGCAATGAGCTGAAAGACTCATTAATCAACCACAGAGTCACAGGTGTGATGGCTTGCCTACAAACTGCCAACAGACTGTGAAAGTCACATCCCACAGGCTAAATTGTCAAACTAGACCCATCCATAAACATTTTAACACAGCAAAATTCCAACTCTTTTGTCTTTAAGATGTGATTTTGAAATGTTGAATTTCCTCCAAACCTGCTATGAAATGTTTATTTTATTTCATAAAATTCAAATTTCTTGAAAAAGACTCAGATTTGGCATTCTTTTCTATCATAAAATTTTATATTAGTGTTTTTATTTCTCATTTTGTTTTCTATTGATTATTTACTCTCCTTTATTTTAAGAATCTATTCTTTTGTATTACATGAAAGGGTGGAGGATTGAATTGGCCTGTGCCAAAGCTTTATCAGTAGTAAAAATCCATTGTTTAGCATGTGAGTTAGCTTGAGTTGTGCCACTCAGAAGAAAATGTCTGTAGATATGTTTTAATGGGAGGACTATGTAAACTACTTTTATTTTTAACTAAAAGAAATTTTTACTTCAGGTTAACTGCTTGATTTGGGGGTTTTTCTTTTGATCTCTACGAAATCATGATTTGAATTTTTTTTTTTTTTTTAATGGTGCATCACCAAAGAAGTCAAGTTAAATCTTAAGGTTGATGTGTGGTTTGCCAGGAGCCTTGCCACAAAATGATAGTAAGTTTTTAAATGAATACATGCTTTACATTTTGGGGGGAATTTAATGAAATCCAGTAAAATAATATGTCATGGCCTTGAGTAAGTCTGACATTCCCAGATCTGTAACTCCTACAGTAACTTGTATTTTTGCTTTTGGTACAAGTGGAAGTTGATACATAAAACCAAATGATTTTTTTCTTTTTTTTGCCTCACTGCAGTTTCATTTTATTAACTTTAAAACATTGAATAGTACATTGGTGCTCATTGAGTAGAGGAAATAGAATTAAGCATGGTGCAAATGTAAGTTGTTTGCGCTCTCTAGGCCCTTGCCCCTTAAAGCTTGTCCCACGAACAGCAGCTTACAGCATGAGGCTAAGGTGAGCTGGATAGTTCTTTTCTCTTACTGGTTGCTACCCGCCATCCAAATATCATCCCAGCAAATACCATTATAAAGAGAGTTCTCATATACTAAAAATCATATCCAACCTCTCTATTTAATTATCTAAATGTCTCAAACAATATCAAATACAGTGAACACTGAGTTGAAAATAGAATTAAAACACTCCAGTAACATTGGTTGAGGTGGGATTTGATCTCCTAAACATAGCCAAGTTCACATTAAATATACAAAGGCCAATGATATTATAGCAAAGTATTTGTTTATTAAGTCTGGATATATTACACTAGTGTAGGAAAAGGCAGAGTGTACCCAAAAAAGTGTAAGGCACATCCTTGTTCATAAAAAACTTACAAACCATATTTCCATATACTATAAGGCAGTTTGATTATGAAGTTCCAAAGTTCTTCCGTGGCCTCATTCTATCTTTTTAATGTTTTAATATTGAAAAAGGCAGAAACATTTTTCAAAACAGCAGGATTTTACAATGTCCCTTATGAAGTTCATTACCTGAATTAAATGTTTTCCTTCATAGCTAATCCTGATTAGAAATAAGCTGAGTGAAGTATGTCTTTTTTTTTTTTCTCACTTTTCTGAGCTGTTTTCTGTGTCCCTTGGAAAAATAAGAATAAATATTTACTAAATAGACCGTGATGTAAAAAAGGAGATAGAAATTACAATTTATATCCTTCAGAGAGTCATACTCTAATTCACATTCCTTGGTAATTTCTGTTCTGCCAAAATACTAGTAGATTAAATATAAATTCCCATAAAATACTATGATTACTACTCTATGTTGACCTTAACTTGATATTGAAGAGTTACTTTGAAGGAACTGAATAGGGATAGGGGGGTAGGGGTGGATTTTTACAACTAGAAATTAATAAAAAGTTAATTTGTGGCCCAATTCATGGTTGTCTAAATAAAATGAAACAAACTGATATTTTTACAATTTCTGTATACCCAAGATTCTACGGGGAATTCTTGGTTAGGGAGAAATCAAGCTGATTTACTCTGGGTATAGGTACTTGCACAGAGGAAGCCCTCACTCAGTAGTTGTTTTGATTTGAAAATAGTTGGAGGATCACTAGCAATACAGGATTGTAACAGAAAGGGAATAGGGGAATGAGAATTGTATCCTGAGAATTTACTGAAGTACTAATATTTCTATCTTATCTGTGATCTTTATTTAACTGAATTAAGTTTGATTGAGAACAGTAAACACTACTATGTGATAAGTTAGAAAATAAAGTGTATAATAAATATGATGATAAAGGTTAAACTTCCAATGAAAAGATATATAAGCATTTTGAAATTTCCATTTACATACTGTCTTCTATGCTCATGTTAGTCTGAAAACATAAACTTTCCCCTTCTCTTACCCCTTTTGCTGTCTGTGTACATTGATGCATAATTTTTGGTAACTACTCTCTTGTTGGCAAACATCAGAAGAAAGAGCTGTCATATCATAGTCCCATCATAGGTGGAATATATAACTGAATTAGCTTCATTTTAATGGAAATATGGATAAAAAGATGCTGCCATTGGGATCTTTGAAAAGTATGCCTTGAAGTAAGCTTAATGGCCACTTATTTTTTACCTATATTGTTAGTGGCTTAGTAATTGCTCAGTAATTACACACTCCTCCCCCATAAAATAATATAGAAGTGTTCCCTATACTTGTCATAATAAAAACTCTGAGAACTACATTTAAATACACATACCCAGACTCCTAGCAGTAAAGTGTTAATAAAATTAATAATAAAAAAGTGTAATGATTTCTACTGGGATAATTACATGGGTAATTTAACAGTAGATTTGGATGAAACTGGAAGCATTTGTATGATATACAGTTAAACCTCTGTAAATGGTATATAGAAAGTCAAAGACTGTCCCATTGTCTTTTGGATACAAAAGGAATCTTTTAAAATGTTAAGTAGTAGCAGTGCTTGAAAGATAAGTTTTCTCTTTTATTATTCTAATAAATAGCTCTTTAAAAATATTTGACTAATTGTTGTTTCATGGCTTTATTGTCTGTTCACATTTTTGAAGTATAACTTTATACCCTCACAACAAAGTTATAAATCCAGTCTGCTTGTTTTTTAATTTTATCAATTAAAAAGAAAGAATGACCTACAGCCTCTCAAATAACATAGTTTGGGGCAGTTTTCAACTTGATCTGTACTCTTTTTAGCTTGTTTCCACACAAGAATATTCTTGACTATCCAATGAAAACATATTTTATAATGTGAAGGAATTTGTCTTCTAAAGGAAAGCCTATGGAGCCTCATATGTTTAGACCACTTGTTACTTGATTGGCAACGTGCTGTACATTTTTACATAAAATTTTAATTCTTAAAACATTGTGTAAAACACTTGTCATATTCTTAATTATAAAGTTAAGAAAATAGAGTGAAAGAAGATAAGGATTTGCTGAATGTCACACAGTTTTTACATGACCAAGCTGGGATTCAAGTCCAAGGCTGATAGCTGACTCCAAAGCCCAAGTCCTTTCTACTACAGACTGCTAGCAAAATACAAGTTGTAATGATATATGACTGAAATATTTTGTTTTCTGTGAACATGCATGTAATATACATATGGTATTTTTAAAGATTTTATTGTAAAATATAACAAACAGAAAAGGACATAAAACTTAAGTGTGACGCTTTATGAGTTATCATAAAGCAAGCATTCATTTACCACCACTGATAACCGTATCCAAGAATAGAACTTTGCCAGCACCCCTGAAGCACCCCACCCCCACGCTCCATTCTAAATACCATCCTCTCCCTTTTTCCCCGAAGACTAAGCACTATCTTTGCTTCTAACACCATAGTTCAGGTTTGTGTTTTATTTAATTGTGGTAAAATATACATAACATAAAACTTGCCATTTTAATCATTTTAAAATGTACAGTTCAGTTGCATAAGTAATTCACATTATTGTACAATCACCACCACTATCCATTTCCAGTACATTTTCACTTTCCCAAACTGAGACTCTATACCAATTAAACAATAACTCCCCATTCCTCTCTTCTCCCAGCCCTGGCAATTACCATCCTACTTTCTGTCTCTATACATTTCACTATTCTAGGTACCTCAAATAAGTGGAATTATATTATTTTTGTCTTTCTGTGACTGGCTTATTTCACTTAGCATAATTTCTTTAGGCTCATCCATGTTGTAGTATCTGACAGAATTTCTTTCCTTTTTAAGGCCATGTAAGATTCCATTGTGTATATATACCACATTTTGTTTATTCATTTTTTGGTTGATGGGCACTTGGGTTTCTTCTACCTTTTGGCTATTGTGAATATCTGTTGAAATTCATGCTTTTGATCTTGTTGAGTATATACCCAGAAGTGGAATTGCTTTATCATATGGTAATTCTATGTTTAATATTTTGAGGAACCACCATATTGTTTTCCACAGCGATTGCAGCATTTTTACATTTCTACCAGCAAAACATAGAAGTTCTAATTTTTCCGTACCCTTGACAACAGTTATTTTCCATTTTTTGGTTTTGGGGTTTTTTTTGGGGGGGGGGTAAATTTGCTCTTTTTAAAAACTGAAGTAAAATCATACATATTTTTTATTCATTTTGGCTTCTTTTGCTCAACATTATGTTTGTGAGATTCACCCATGTAGTTGAATGTAACCAAAGTTGTACATTTTCATTGTTGTAGAGTATCCTATTGTATGACTACATCCAGTTTCTTAACCATTCCACTGTTGATGAGCATTTAGGTGGTTTCCAGTTCTTAGCTATTACAAGTAATGTGGCTGGGAACATTCACATACCTGAATCTTGGTGTATATGTGGGCAGTTTGTTGTGTTTATACCTAGAAGTAGAATTGCTGGATCATAGAATATATTGCTGATCAGGAGTATATGAGTTCTTATTGCATCACATCCTCACCAGTACAAACATGCTTTTAGCAGTTCTGACAGGTGTGATTACTGATGATGGTGAACATTTTGTTCATGTATTTATTAAGCATTTGGATAGCTTCTTTGGTGAAATGTCTTTAATTAAGCCTCCTGTCTATTTTCCTCTTGATCTTTTTTCTTTATTGATTTGTATGAAAAAAATATAGATAAATATTGATAGACGTATGGATGGGGAGATACAAATCCTTTGCTGCAAATACCTTCCTCTACTCCTTGGTTTGCCTTTTCACTTTTTTTTTTTTAAGTTTTTTAAAAAATTTATTTATTTTTGGCTGCTTTGGGTCTTCGTTGCTGCGCACGGCTTTCTCTAGTTGCGGTGAGCGGGGGCTACTCTTCGTTGCGGTGCGCGGGCTTCTCATTGTGGTGGCTTCTCTTGTTGTGGAGCACGGGCTCTAGTAGCGCGGGCTTCAGTAGTTGTGGCTCGCGGGCTCTCGAGCACAGGCTCAGTAGTTGTGGCGCACAGTCTTAGTTGCTCCGCGGCATGTGGGATCTTCCCGGACCAGGGCCTGAACCCGTGTCCCCTGCACTGGCAGGCAGATTCTTAACCACTGCACCACCAGGGAAGCCCCCTTTTCACTTTCTTAATGGTGTTTTTTAGTAAATAGAAGTTTTAAATTTTTTATGTAGTAAGATTTGTAAAACAATTTCCCTTTCTAAATATTAGTTCTTTTGCCCTTTTAAAGGACAGATCTTTTCCGTGAACTTACTATTTGTCTTTAATGATTAAAGTAGTATTTTCTATTTTATTATAAGCAAATATTATCAGTTTCTATTTGAAACTTTTACTTTTCCAGGCTGTCATAAACAGGCTTCCTTTCACTAAAACAAAGAAACATCTTTGAAAGAAGGAACATCAGACTAAAATTATGGAGTCCAACAGTGGGTTTATGCTTGAAAAGAATAGAAAGTAAATATGGACATCTTTGCAGACTGTGTTCTTCTGTACTTAATTAGTACATCTCAAGCCTCTTCCAGTCTTAGGCTATACAGTACACTGGTGAATAATTGTAGAATTTGAATTTTGCAAACTATAAAATTTTGCTACATTTTACTTTTTCCCACTAGAGCTTGACTCCGTTAAGGAGCTTAACTGATATTTGTATGTGATACTCCAAGTTAGGCCTGTATAGCTCCATGTGCCTTCTAGAGTAGCTACAGGTCACTGACCCCTATCTATCGTGAACTTTTTCACATAATGTCAGAGTAATTAATATAGTTTATTGCAACAGTACCATATTAGTTTTAGTAACTTAATCATTCAGACTATTTTATTGTCTTCCATTGCCATGAACTTAAAATGACACAAGAAAAGTATACTCAGGTACCCTGAACTGTGAAAACATGAAGTACATATGAATGTTCATATTAACTAATAATTAATGTTTATATTAATATTCATATGTGGACCAAAATTTGTCTTTAATCATTTTGTATAAATAACTCAATATATATTGACATGTAGGCTGAGAATATATCATATATTAATTCAACTAAACATTTTATTTAAATATCAGGGAAAACCTGGATATTTTTTTTCAGTGCCAGAGATTAGACACATACAGAGACTCCAAAGTGGGAAAAGAATAGAGAATTTTCAGAACTGAAAGATTTTTTTATGTCCAAACATAAACCTTATGAAAGCATGTATTGAATCTCATTTAGCATGGTAGTCCAGTTTGGTAGCAGAACAAGACTTGCCCTGTTCTGGAACATTTTATCCCTCAACTGAATTTTTACTATTTTTTGACTTATTTTCTTAGTAGTTGCTCTTGGTATTAAAATATGAATCTTTTCACAATTTACTTCACAGGAACTTTGCTCCTGTATTACTCCATTTCTTCCCTCCTCTTTTGTGCTATTATTGCCATACATATTAAATCTATATATGCTTAAACCCCAACAGTACAGTTTTGAGTACTGCTTTGTGCAACCTGTGTCCTTTAAAGAAGTTGAGAAAACAGTAAAGAGTAAAGAAAAAAGTGATAATATTTATTCAGTCTTTTAAAATTTATCATCCCACATATTTACCTTTTCTGGTGTTCTTCATTTCTCCTGTGGACTCTAGTTAATATCATTTTCTTTCAACCTGAAGGACTTCCTTCAGGATTTCATGTAAGGCAGGTATGCTACCAACAACTTATATATCTTTGTTTATCTGGAAATGGCTTTATTTTGCATTTATTTTTGAAGGATAGTTTTGCTGTATGTGGGTTTCTTGGTTGATAGTTTCCTTCTCTCAACACTTTGAATATGTCATTCCACTTCTTTCTGGTCTCTATTTGATGAGAAGTTTTTGGAAAAAATTTGATGAATATGTCAACAAACTAATAAAAAGTAAGCATGAGTATTAAATCTAATTGAGAAGCAAAGAGAATTACTAGAAATAGGATGACAGCAGATGTAGAGATTTAAAATTTGGATATTACATTTATTTTCTAATAAATGTTAATATTTTGATATTTTGAAACTTTTCTTTAAAAAAAAAAATCAAATCACCAAAATTTACCAAAAATATGTATGAACCTGAAAAGAACATTATCTAAGCAACTGAAAATATTATCTGTTACCTTTCATCATATAATTAGACTAAAACCTCCAAGAACTAATAAAGAAACCTATCCAGTTATTTTATTAAACCTTTGTAACTTTGAAACTAAGCCCTAATGAAAATAGCCCTATAGAAAACCATGGGCAACTATCAATGATAACTATACATGAGAATATACAATTGATAAGTAAAATATGAGCAAATCAAATTCATTGGGACACAAGGGTATAATGCAGTACAACTAAGTTGGATTTTTTCCCAGGAAAATAATAATTATTTAAAATAGTATGGCAACATAACAAGGTTAAATTTAAAAAGCCATATGATAATTTTAGTAAGTGATAATAGGCATTCAATATCCAACAAAATTCCTGATAAAAATTCTTGGTTAACTAAAACTGAGGGGGATATTCCTTTAACATAATCTCAACCCAGTCATTGTTATCAGTAGTATGAGAGACAATCTTATTAAAATGGGAATAGGATGGATGCTTGATATCATCGACTATTATTTAACATTATTCTTTAGATTCTAACTGTTGTGGAAGGAAGGAAACACATATAAGAAGTATAATCTGGAGAGAAGAAACATAATGATAATTTTTATTATTTTTTAATGTGAAATTAATCTGAGAAATTGTAGAGTTAATAAGAGATCAATTATAAAGCCAGTTTTTAAATAAATGTACAAAATCAATAGTCTTCCTGTATAGTGCAAATAAACTTAAAATATGAAAAATAACAATAAAAGCCATAAAATATTCTACCTTGGAATAAGCACTGAGAAAATGTAGAGTCTATATTAAGAAAAATGTAAAATTGTACTGAAATATTTAAAAGAGGATGAATACATGGAGAAATGTAACATGCTTCTAAATAGGAAAATATAGTTTCATAAAGATGTTATTTTCCCAAACTTAATTTATACTTTTAATGTAATTTCTACCCCAACCCCTACAGAATTTTCAGATATGGTGAAGTGAGGAGCTTGACAATTGATTCTAAATTCATACAGAGGAATAATGGGGGGGAAATTGAACAACCAGATATTAACACACATCAAACATCTACAGTAGTTATGCACATAGAACTGATGTAAGAATTGATGAATAAATGGAACAGAAGAAGTCCTGGTTTTATTCAGCTTAATAACTATAAATCCCCCAAATTTTGAAGTTGTTTGTTACAACATCATAACATGTTTTCCTTATGTTACAATTCTATAATTTTAAACAGAAGTACATTTAAACAGGATTGCTCCTCTGAGCTTGATGATCTCACCAAATGCAAAGTGAGTTTCTAATATCATGATTAGGAAAGCTGGACTTGAAAAAAGTAGATTGTGAAGTCTTTATTTTGCTTTTTATTTTTTTTATACTGAGAAACAGCAATAGGAAATTTGTTTGCTGGAGGGTAGCAGTGTTTAGCATAACCATTTGGACTTCTCTTGGTAAACTGCGTGCCGTATTTTATGTAGACAATCATGTCATCTACAAATAGAGACCATTTCAATTCTTCCTTTACAATATTTACGCCTTTTATTTCCTTTACTTGCCTTATTGTATTGGCTAAGACTTCCAGTAATACATTAAATAGGAGTAGTGAGAGTAGACATCTTATTATAACTTTATTAGAGAGGAAGCATTGAGTCTCTCATCATTAAGTATGTTGTTAACTGTAGTATTTTTGTAGATGGCTTTTATCAGTTTTAAAAAGTTCCCTTTATTTCTGCTTGTTGTGATTTTTTTTTTTTTAATAAAGGGTTGTTGAGTTTTGTCAAATTCTTTCACAGAATCTGTTGATATGATCATGTGGGTTTTTTTTTCTTTTTTAGCTTGTTAAAATAGTGAGTTATATTAATTGATTTTAAAATATGAAACCACATTTGTATTCTGGGGATAATCTCCACTTGTTAGTAATGTATTATCCTTTTTACATATCACTTCATTTGATTTGTTACTATTTTGTTGAGGATTTTTTATCTATGTTCATGAGAGATACTGGTCTGATGTTTTGTTATGGTGTCTAATGTGTTAGTTTTAGTACTCAGGTAAAGCAGGCCTCATAGACTGAGTTGAGAAGTACTTCCTTTGCTTCAGATTTCTGGAAGAAATCATCTGTTACCTGTTTCTTCATGAATGAGTTGTTGTGGTTGTGTTTTAAGGACTTGGTCCATTTCATCTAAATGGTCAAACTGATGTACCTACAGTTGTTTGTACTATTCCTTTATTATCCCTTTAATGCTTATAGGGTCTGTAGTGATATTTTCCTTTTCATTTCAGATAGTAGTAAATTATGTCCTCTCTCTTTCTCTCTCAGACAGGGGGAGTCAGTAGAAGTTTATTAATTTTATTGACCTTTTTAAAGAACAACTTTTGATTTTACCTACTTAATTTTTTCTGTGATCAGTTTTAATGATTTCTCCTTAGTTTTATTATTTCTTTCCTTTTATTGTGCTTTTTTATTCTAATTTCCATGGTGATAGATTATTGGTTAGAGGTCGTTTTTATTTTCTTTTCAACTACAAGCACTTTAATGCTATAAATTTCCCTCTAAGCACTGTTTTAGCTGTGTCCCACAAATTTTGTTGTTGGTCTTTATTCAAGTTTAAACTTCCCTCCCTAATATGCCTGCTATTATTTACTTTTCATAGTCCTTGAGTAGTGTTTTGTTTTGTTTTGTTTGTTTTTTATTTTGCTTAGTATCCTTAGTTGTGTCAGTGTGAGAGGTCAGCTCTAGTGGATTTACTCCATTTTCTCCAGACCCAGAACTCTACATTTTAAAATATACTACAGTTTAAAGTAATGTTGGCCCTGTCAACAAAGCACTTCATCAGTTTCTAATATAAAGGTGGAATTTATTGGGCTTCACTTGATTAACTCCACTTTTGAAATAATCTGATCACAGTGTGACCATTTCTTCAGTGCTATTCAAATTAATGAAATCCAAATTTCATGAATTCAGTGAATATTCTGTGCCTATTATATATCAGAAACTGTCCAAGACCTTAGATATATAATAGTAGAACTTACTATATTTTATGCTGTGTGATTCATAGCATAGAAAATCATTATTTAAAATCATATTCAAAATCATTATTTGTACTACCAGGATGAAACTCAACGTAGTTTTAATGCATTATTCCCTTAGTATTTACTGAATTTGATTCAGTCACATTTCATTCAGTTCCTCAAAAGTCATTGCTTTCTCTTACTGCTAGGCTTTTCCCCATTTTGCGTGGTGCCCTCTTATTCTACACAAATGTTTACTGACTCCTTCAATTAGCTAATTTCATTCATTCTCCTGGTCTCAGTTTTAGTATCACTTCCTATGGGAAACATTAATTTACTCTAAGTTATTTAACTCTACAATGCACCCCACTTATCCACACTGAAGTACAATTGGGGCTTATTGGACTGTCTGCATAGGAGAGGTAAGGCCTGGTGGCAAGAGGAAACACAGAACTTTTAAGGAACTGAAAATAGCCCAGAGTGGAAGGAATAAAGCATACATGGTGGGAATCAGTTCTCTTTGAGGTCGTAGAGAGGAACCACCCCAGGTTGTGAAGTGTTTTTAACGTTTTGGCACCTTAAATGAAGAATGTTTCAGTGGGAGAGCAGTGGGTGGGGGGACCAACATGATCAGATTTGTATTTTGTTATTAAGAGTCATATTGAAGATATGTTGGATACTTTCAACTTTTAGAAAGTGTTTGTCTCGCATAAGTAAAGCCATCGGTGTAGTGCAAAAGTCCAAAGTCACAAATAGATGAATAGTGAAATGTAAGGCCCCCTCCCATGCCCTCCAGCCACTCAGCTTACCCCAACAAGTAGTTGTTTTCTGCTGTTAGTTCTTCTAATGACTACCCGTAACTTCGTATAACATACTTAAGCACATCTTATCTATTAACTCCCCACAATAAACAATGATAAAATTAGTATCTTCAACATCTTGCCACCTTTCCTCTCTAACCTCCCTATGCTTCACCACCTAATTGTAATTGAATATGTTATTTGTCTTGGTTCTTTTATTATTTACAGTTATAACTTTTTATATGCCTATACCTCATTAAAGGTATTTTTTGACCTCTCATTTGGAAGATAAGGAAATTAATGTGCTCACCATAAGTTCATCGTTTTTCCTCAGTTCTTGTTGAGAAAGTTTTACTCATACTATATATAAGTTGTATTGGTTTTAACATTTACATTCTGTTCCTTAACTATAATTCTCATAGTTATTTTAGTATTAGTTGTATATTTAAATGGATTCAATTCTCTTTGTCATCCTTTTGCCATATTTTCTACATTTATCTCTCAGCTGAAGTTCAGTCTTCAGTAGTTTATTAAAGATAGGATCTTAATAGTTATCTTTCTTGAATATTGCATGTTTAAATATTTTTTGTCTTTTGCCTTTATTCTTGAATGACAGCTTGACTGGGTATATACTAATGGGATAATTCTTTGTTTCTCAGAAGACTTTGTAGCCATAGCTCCACTGTTTCTGTAGATAGCTTTGGAGCCAGCCAATGTTTTCCTCCTTTAGTAACTTGATATTTTTACCTGAAAGATAATTGTTTCTTCATCTTTGAAGGTCAGTTCTCTCACCAGTATATGTCTTGGTGTTTATCATTCTGTGTCGGTTTTCCCAAGGAAATGTGTCCTTTCAATCTATGTATTCAAATCTTACTTTATTTCTGGTACATTTTCTTAAATTATATCTTTGTATATATTCCCCATTCCATTTATTTAATTTTTTTTTTTTTAAGAGATACCAATTATGCTTGTGTTGGATCTCCTTCAATGGCTTCCATATTTAACATCCTTTACTTTTAGTTGTTTGCTTATTTCCATTTAATTTTCTCACTTTTCTTAATCCTTCTATGTCTTTTCACCTTTTAGCTGCTTCCAACATGGCCTTCACAAAAGAAAATAACTTTAATAAATACTTAGATAATGTGGCAAAATTTCAGTTTCTTTGTATTGAGAGTTGAGGGCAGGATTTATTTTGATAATTCTTGGTGTGGCCCTTGGAAGTTGCATACTAAAATTTCTCCATAACATCCTACAAATCTATTTCTAAAAGACAGACTCAAGAAAACAATAAAATTTACTTAAGAATTATGACTTTACCTCTTTATATCTAAATGTGTATTATTGGAAACATATTTTGCTAGTTTTGTATGTAATTATAGGTGGGAGGGTTGTATATTTGGTATTATTCTTCATCAAAATTATTGCTTTAGCATTTTAAAAGATTTAAGCCATATTATTGTAAAGGTATGTCTGTTATCAGTTTTTGTAGCTTCCATTGTAATGTTCATTATACAAAGCACTTTTGGGGCAAAGAGTGGTATTTGATTAAATGCCATTAATTTACTCAATATATCTCATTATAGTTTTTACTTTATTATTTATCAAACCATCTCTTGTAGTCTAAAATATTAGTAAATAATATAGTGATAATAGATTATTTTACTTTTCTTCCTCTTATCCTTTCTTTTTAAAAATAATGCACACTGGTGGTTTTTGTATCGCACTACTTTCTCAATTAAATAAGATCCTTTTAAACAATGACAAGAGATGCAATATAAATCTCTATTTACTTTATTGTTCTATATGATCCTGTATTGTTAAAGTAGAGAACATGGAATAATTTTAAAAGATAAGTATCTATATCCATTTCAAATTTCAATCTATAAGTACTGTCAAGGGAACTTATTGCCCCCCTAAGAGCAGTATGTAACTAATGGAAGACATCTGCTAATTTTTTAATATATATGAAATTTTAAAAAATTGAATGTAAACTCAAACCCATTTCTACTGGGATAGTTTTTATATGTTCTTTATAAATGAAAATAAATTGATTCAGTTATGAAATAAAAACATCTTTGAATGCAACTCAGTAATGTATGCATAAATACAATAAATCTTAGTATTGTGTCAGGAGAAGTGAATCCACTATCTATTACACTGACTGCTTATAAACTATTAATCACTTGAGAAAAATAAAAAATGAGATACATATTAAATATTAGCTATAAAGCAAAATCTGGAAAACCTGAGTTCTTTTCTCTGGAAAACCCCTTGAAAGTATTAGTTTATAGCCAAAATAATATAGATTTTCAGACAAATATTTGAAAAGAAGGTTGAAAATGGAGAATAAACACAGTGCACTTGAATTTGATCTTATTGCTGTCAAGTGTGCTACTTCACCAAGACTTAGAATAAATGAAAAATCAACTGTATAGTACATGTGATTTTCTCCTGCTGAGCAGAGAATTAGCAAAGTCATGATTTCTCAATGTGGACAACAAATATACCTGTAGAGAGTGTAATGAAGAGATGGAAATGAGTTTTTATTCCCCCTTCCTCATACTGAATTGCCTATAGAACAAGAATAAAAATCCAAAGGGCAGTTTTTTTCTTCTGCATAAAGTAATATTCAAGTTCCGTGCTTTGTTGGAAATATAAATAAAGGCAGAAGCATGTAGAACAAGCTTCAGTATGGCTGGATTAATAATTTAAAAAGGAAGGGAAGATTGCATAGAAACATGCACCCTGTGATTCAGCCACTTCTCCCCAGCTTATTAACATTTGCTGAGCATCAACTTATAACATAAAAAACCAGTACTCTTAGATCATTTAAAGCAATCTTGCCGGGAATCTCTGGGTAGTATTCCTTAAGTCTGAGAACTATAGGTACCCTTAAACACCAGTGTTCAGTGTCTGCGTAGAGCACTTAGCATATTTCTTTTTTCTCTATAGTCTTAAATGTGTGGGAACAAGTGATCAGGGTCCTTTTTATATTCAAAATGGGTCAGCTTCTGTCTAGAAAGTGTCTTATTGTCATGATGTCACCACATCTCAAGATTTGTGACCTTTTGCACCATATGGATTCATGGTAGTCCACGTCCTAGCTTACAGGCCAGAGTGCTTTTGTGCCCCCGCTAGGGGGTATCAAAGGCTTTTGGTCTGGAATTTCAAGTACCGATAGATTTGGAAAAACAAAAAGTAATTTTTATATATCCTAAGGACCGCCAGATGTCGCAAAGGCATCATTGATGAAACGGTTTTTATCCAAAATGTGGCACTTATATAAGGAATACTAGTATTGTGTTTGAGAGTCGTAGAGGCCATAAGAGGTCAGTGAGACGTCCTTCAAACATCTGATTTTTACATTCAAGAATGGGTCCAGATGAAAAGATAACCACATATCTGACATTGACGTTGCTACCATTTAGACAACCGATTCAATTGCCTTAGTCAGTGGGATCAATCAGGCCTTTATTACTTTGAAAAACTACAGAAAGATATAGTTTTTCTTTTTCTTTAAAAATGATGATTTGGAACTACATCCTACCACTGTATTTTAACCATAACATTAAATGCTGCATAGAAACACATATAAACGTTCGTTACTTCCCCTACCCCCGAGTTTAAAACATTTTATGAGATGTACAAAATTATAATAATGAAAGAAATGGTACTGAGTGAAATTCTGCTGAGCCAAACTGTATGCATAAATTGGCAGTTTAACAAGTAAAACTTGGAAGCAAGCATTTGATGATTGATTTTTTATTGAGACAGAACAAGCATGATAGTGGGTAAAGTGACTTTCCTTATTGAGAGAAAATATAGTGTTTTTCAACATGTCTCTAGTATGAATGGAAGCCTTGTCAAAAAAACGAAGCAACACATAATATCTTTTAAAAGGTGAATTAACATAAGTATATCAGTTATTTTATGGATCAAATTTTATACTTGTCAGTTTTATTCAGAATGTCATAAAGTTTATATCATAAAGATGGTATTATTATCTTTGTTATGTCCTGAAAAAAAAACTGATATTAACTGCTTTGCTAGGAGATTATAAAATATACTCAATTGAAGACATGCAATGATGAAAAGTAAGGCCAAAATATGTATTCATGTATAGATCTTAGGCAACTCCCTGGTAATTTTAAGTACTTGAAATACATTATTCAACAAGTAACCTGCTGTATATTTGTGAGGAATAGGCTCTGCCTGAGAATACAAGAACTGTCAATATAAAAATAAGAAACATGCATCATTCTAATTTAATTACAATTCATCAAAAAATTACTCTATTGTCTGTATTACAGGAAGATGTATAAACTTTCTTAAAAAAATAATCATATACTAAGCTTAATTGAGATTCGCTGTTAGAATTTTTGTATATAGTTTTCTGTTGCTTGAAGAATATCTGTATACACACATACATCAACATGTATGTACACATGCTGAATATTTGGTTTATATGTTTTCTTAGTGCACCTATTTTATAGTTAGATCCTTGGGAAAATTTAAATGAGGAATATGAATTTGTTTATAGAGGGTTCTTTCCAAGTTTGTAAATGTACATTTATTCCCAATTGTGTTTTCTAGCTATATTTTGCAATTCTACTTAGCTGTGGATATATTATTCCCATTTGGAATAAAATGTATAGCAACATAAGGAGGACATGCTCATACAGTTTTTCTGGATGTGGTTAGTAAGCAACCTGTGAATTTGTGTTTCTTATTACATTTGAGTGTGTGCATCGTGGGTCCATGTTATATGTGAAAGATTATCTGTATTTTATTCTAAGACTTTATGTATATTTAACCTTTAATTTGACTAGCAGGTTGTGTGATTTACATAAAAAATAGATCAGCTTTGAATTCACTGAATGTTATTGGTATAACATAATCAATCATCTCTAAATGTTAATGGTGTTAAAGAGCAATGAGAGCATATGTCTTATATTTGTAATCCTGTAGATTTATGAAATTATTTAGGATGTCTAAGAGCATTAGCTCATGGCATTTCTCCGTGGTTAAGGATTGAAATTTTTTGAATGGTGGCTATCATTTTAATGAAGTTGGAGAATCAGCCAAATATAAGCACCTTTTTTAAAAATCATGAATTACGTAATAGGTGCCTTGATGACTAGAACATTCTTATGAAGGAAGGTATATATAGACCACAGTACAGTGCTTAAAATGCTGTGACTTTGTCTCGTTCTCTTTTCACTATCTTTTAATAAAATATGACTTTCATTGGTGTTATCCTAATTACATCATGCACACAATTCCTCAATGAAATAAAAAGTCAGTATGTGAATGACAGTAGTAAGGGAAAAATAGGATTTCAAATGGTAAAAAGCCTGCCCTGGTAACAAAGACTGAATCAATCCCTGTGTTGTATAGCAGCCTGATCATATCTTTAAAACTGATAGTAACAAAGAATATTTATTTGTTGCCATGCTATTGTAGGATTTATTTTTAAACTCAAATCCCAATTATCAGGAAAATTGCCTCCTCTTTATCTCACAGAAGGGCATACTGAATCATAGCATATTTGGTTATTGGGACTATAATATTGTTACCTTGCTTGAAACACATGGTCTCTCTTGATATACAAGAAAAAACTGAATCCATTTCAATAAATTAATAGGGATGAGAATCCCAATCCATCCTTCTTTTCAAAGGTTCGCATACATTGTAATGAAATGCATTAGGAGTTTTCTTCACTTGAAATCCAAATGAGACCCATTTTGGCTCACACCCTTGACAGTCTCTTTTATAAGCATTGCTGTCTCCTGTTCTTGTGTGGGCCTAGTAAAATGCTTCCTTTGTAAGATGCACAGAGACAATATAATGCCACGAAAGACGAAGGTGTCAAAACACAAAGTTAGAGGCAATCTAATCAATGCCTCCTGATTTAGCCTTTGAAGGCTCTCTTCATTAAAACTCTTTAATGGTGAGGCTTATCTTGAGGTAGAGCTGTTACTTAATATTTTTCAGTGTCATTCTTTGGACAGTCATTTGTACCTTTTAAATGTATTTTCAGGATTCATTGTTTAGTAAATTGGATGTCTTGTTAGCATGGTGGTGGTATGAATGACTCGCATCAAAATGATTGAAGGTAATAGTGTATAAATTCTTGGTACATTTTTTTCCTATCCCCTAATCCCCATCTTTCCCTCCAACAAAAAAAAATCTTATTTTATTTTCTTTCTAAATATCAGGTGTAGGATGTCGTTTGATGCTTTCCAAAAACAGACATTTAGACTTTTTCCCATGTCCAGGAATCTGATTGGAGATCTAAAAATAACTCAAAGCAATTAAAATTTCTATTTGAATAGAGTTTATTGCCATTGTCATCCTTTTACTAAATATACTTTTCAAATTAATTTTCATTTTATCTAGAGCTTTTGGGTAAAGCAATGTGAGTCTCACTAAAGTGATGGAAAAAATCCTAAGATGTTCAATGCTCTCTTGAGTTTTTATTTCTCAGTAAGTACATTAGGAATGCTGAGAGATGGAAGAGGAGAGATGTATACCTATCCAATTTCAGATAGGGTTGTGAATTTAGGAATTGTGTCTACATAACACCTTCTTTAAAACGGTTTTACTTTCTTAGGTGTGAATGAAAGTGTATAAAATACAAAATGTTTTTGAATCTTCAATTCAGTAGTCCCCTCCCCCCAGTAATTTGTTCCGATTTAATAAATTATAAAATTTAAATGATTTTCTTTTATACATTGACCAGATGGCATCATGATTTTGAAAAAATATAGAGAATACATTGAAGAATATCTTATTAAGGAGGTATGTGTGTATCTATATTTAGACTCATTTCATACACACACAATGTGTGTGGACAGCTAGATACATACAGCAGTAAATATACTTTAGTTTTTTGTTTGTTTGTTTATTCACAGACTATATAATCCTTCCTGTAAACAGATTGAACAAATACATATGCTTTCAGATCGGCGCATTCATGTAAGCCATTTAAAGAACCTCAGAAATCAGGAGCTTAATTTATTTTAACATGCCCGACTTAAAAAAAAAAAAAAATCACAAGATACCCTTGCTACCCTTTCCACCCCAATCTACAATTATCAGTAAAAATAAATAATTTACGAAATGCGGCAAATAGAAAAAGATAAACACCATAGAATTTATGCACACAGTGTCTTGGAAATGGAAAAGAATTCAAGCAACTTTGACCTGATTTTTAAATGACTACTGTGGTGACTACAGCTGCTCTAGCTTAGTAATTATTTGTGATAGGTTGTTTTTGAGTCCCATATGTATAAGGAGCTCCAGGCCCAGCTACCTCATTTGCTGGCACATAAACAGATTCTTCCAGGTGCTGAAAATTAAATTTTAATATATTATTTAAATATTAAGAGAATTACAGTTTCAGTAATTTTACTGCTACAGCTGGAGTGCAAAGCATCCCTGTAGAATGCAGAGTGTTGGACAATCTTAACATATAGGAAGTTTATAGTGATTTTTTAATTTATTAGCTTATATATTTAGTAGATGATAGCCTTATTTGGCAGTTTGTTTATATATGGGTAACTTTGATTAGTTTCTGGTAGTTTGGGCAACCTTTAAGTTATTGCAAACTTATTTTTTGGTTTTTTTAGGTTATGTGCCTTTAAAAAGACAACATATCAATGACAGAGAAATTTAAGATATTAAAAGATAGATGGCCAAGAAGTCAGTGCCTCTTGTGGCTTAGTACATACACATTATTCTGTTCTGAAAAGAGTTTTAAAGCCTGAAATATTTTTTTATCTCTGTAGTTCCTGCTTTCCATTGAGAATGATTTTAGAGTTGTTAGAAATCAGAGGAAAAGTCAACAAAATTTTAGTCTCTCAGGCCCTAAAATCAGGTTTCATTCTTGGCATACCTCTTGAAATTTTTGTTTGGCTTTTGACCTGTGCAAATTATGTAAAAACTAATTTAAAACAATATCTGTGTGTTGGTAAGATGTCTGTAGTTTGTTTGGAATTTAGAGTAAGAAATTAATAATAAACTTTTATGTTATAATCATTTGTAACTTATTTTTTTGTGAAAAAAAATCTTTCTTTTCTAGGAATTATACACATTCAACTTTACTAAAGAAAATTTATTTTCTGTTAAACATGATTTTAATGAGTGTACCTTTAAAGAATTGAAGACCACTAGAAGATGAGCAATGTGTTAAATAAATTGTTTTCTGTGACCAACATTTTCAAAGCAAAGGGTGATTAGCTACCTTCAAAGTACAGTGTTAGGAAAGAATTTCCCATTATTAATAATCCCTTACGTATAAAAACCTCTTTTGCTAACTGGAATACGCTTTGCTGGCAGAATCACAGAGCAAAGAGCATGTGGTGTAAATCCAAGGCGGTTAATTTTTTATGCTCTGGAGCTAGATTGCTTAGTTTCAAATCTAGCTCTACCACCTTCTAGCTGTGTGATCTTGGACAGCCAAATTTTCAAGGCCTCAGCGTTTTCATCTGTAAAATGGAGCTGCTTTTTAAAGTTGTTGCAAGGATTAGATGAATTATCAAAGACTTCAAATTGTACCTGGCACAAAGTAAGCACTTTATAAGTACCAGCTTTTTTATTAGTAATATTTATGCTGTTAACTTTGAATACATAGTGTAAATAAATAGCATACAATGCTCACTTTCATAACTCTTGAAAAGTTTTAGCATTTATTCATAAATTTCTCCTAGATAGCCGATAACTTTATGGTATTTAACCCATTAATATAAATAAACCCTTTACCCTTGGGATTTCTATTTTAGATCATAGTAGTAGGCCATTTATAGTTTCATTCATAACTCCAGATATAGTGTGAAAAACTGTGACACAAACTGTCACATAGTAAATTATTTAACAAAATCTCAGTAGGAAGAGTTACATAATTACTTCTTAAATCTCAGAACACGTTTTAAAAATATAAGAGTAAAGAATGTCAGCCTTTTCGTTTTTTTCCTCTCCTTGTATGTACTTCTAGAAAGTACTTACTTTTAAAGGTCTTAACTGCTTTTGAAAAATCCAACTGGTTTTGAAAATCATTATTAAAAAAATAATCATGCAAAATATATTCTGAAAGGTGGATTAAAGGCCAAGTACCATAACATTTTTCCTTTGTAAGACATGATTTTTATGTATCAGTAGGAGTAACTAGTATTTTCCCTTGTAAGACATGAAAGATTTGGGATGTCAAAATGAGCACTGACATACCTACTAGGTCAGGACTATTTTAGGCTCAGGGGGAGCTATAGAGAACAAGTTGGACAAAATCCTTACCTTCTTAAAGTTTATACTCTAATGATAGACAATAAACTGATGAATTAATATGTAACATAACATCAGGTGGTAATAAAGGCTATGACATAAAGTAAAGCACATAGGGGTATGGAGGATAGATGACTTTTTAGATAAGGTAACCGGGGAAGGAATATATGATATTTATGTGACCCGAGGGAGCAAGCTATGAAAACTTCTAAGGAAGTTTCACATCAGGCAGGGGGAACAGCCGTTCTGTTCAGAGACAGAAACAAGTTTTGCATGATCCAGGAAGAGCAAGAAGCCCATTATGTCTGCAGCTAAATGCAAGAGGAAGGAGAGGAAGGCAAAGGTGACCAGAGGCCAGATCACACAGAAAGGCTTTGATGTTGTGAGATAACAAGTCTTTGGAGGGTATTGAGCTTGAAGGGGTGTAATCTGACTTACACACTTACAGCACTGTTTTGATTGCTATGCCAAGAATAGACTGTAAGGGTGAAAAGAGTGGAAGAGAAAAATTAGAATGCCGCAACAATAGTCCCAGGTGGAATTAGGTTCACCTAATTGGACTTGGCATCTATTTTGAAGATACTGAGTTGAACCATATGAAAAATAGAACTTGAAGGATTGCTGATGGATTGAGTGCGAGATGTGAGAGAAACAAATCAAGCATATCTCGCAGGCTATGGACCTGAACCAATGTGTGAATAAGGATGTGATTTGTGGAGATAAAGAAACCTGGGCGAGGATGGAATTTGGCGGGGGTGGGGGGCGATCCGGAGTTCTATTTTGTACATATTACATATGAGATGCCTTTAAGGCATCATCCGGGAGGAGTAAAAGATGGGCATAAGAATGTGAAACTCAAAGGAGAGATTGGAGTTGGAGTTATTATGGCAGTGATCATAGTTCAGACAGCAGTGTGTGCCAGGACGGGACTGATTTGGATCTTGATTGAGATCTGGGACCTCGCGCTAACAACGAGAAGTTGGGAGGAGCAAGATCCTGTTAGGTCACCGAGAAAGAATGGTCAGTAGAGCAGGAGGAAAACTAGGAGAACGTGGTGTCCTGAGAGGCCAGTGAGGCTCACGGGGAGAGAGGGAGTGATCAAGTGCTGCTCTCCGTCTCTCTTGAGTTCTTCTCACAAATGTTCACAGACAGCCATGGCTTTGGGTACCCCTCTCCTTTTCAGTGAACGCACTTGGACTTGTTGCCTTTCCTTTTTCTTCCTCAATACCAACTCTGGTACTACCATCTACAGAAATGTGCCCTCCTTACCCCCAGTTTCTCTTAGTGCTTCTCACCTTGCTCTTGGATCGATTTACGACTAACCCAGGACAATCTTTGTAGGGATAAGAAGGGGTAGTATTAGGGAGAAAGCACCCCTGTTAAGCCTCTCCTCTTTTTCCACCTACCCAGCAGCCACAGTGCCAACATTCCTGGTCCTGCCCTAATTCTTCAACCTCCTCTCATTTCCCACAAATCACAGCTTGCTTAGTTCTATTTAATGTTATTTTGGCTAATAATTATTTTGCTATGTACCAGAAAATAGCATATATCATCTCTGCCATCATTCTTTATACCTGTTCCTGACCTTTTGAGTAGTTTTTCCTCTAAAAGTAAACAAATTGTCATCTGCTCTCTGGACTGTCAGAGCTCAGCCCTGTGTACCACTCTTTCCAACTCTCCAATAATCAGTGAAAGAGCAAGGGGGCACCAACAAGGGCAAATGTGTATTTTCTACAGGCAGTTCTTGTCCATGTATGGTTATTAATCCCTATGGTAAATTATGGGTCAAATGGATTTTTTCTGAGGTAGCCTGGGCCCATAACATCATGTTAATGTTGTTTGTATGAGAAAATATACCCAAGTTGTTAATAAGCAATTGCCTCATTAACTTTCAGACTATAATCTACCTACAATTCAGAGACTAGTTTGTGTATTTATAGCCATCTTACCTAATTTTATATCTATTATATATACATAGATATAGTATACATGTTTATATATCATCTATAACAGACATGATTACTAATGATGAATCTAATTTAAATTTTCTGAAATATGCAAACAAGAAATTTTTTATCAAAATAAATTCTATATTTCTCAAGTAGTTTTATTTAATTATAATTTACTGAATCATAATTTTTGCCTTTGACTAATTTTCTCTCTAATTTCTCTTACTTTCTAAATTAATGAATTCAAAAGCATATTCTGTTGCAGAAAAAAATGGTATGGTATATAGGAATTAGACTTTTTTAAGTTAAATACATGAAAACAAACCACTTAATTCTAAAGAAGTATTTTTTTAATTAATGTTTTATATTTTAATGTGATACATTATAAAATTAAATTAGTTATCCATGATTGATAAGTATACATTTGAAGATTTTATGGAGAAATGTAGCTTACATGGCAAAATCAATATGCTTGATTCTAATTTTTAAAATATAGAGGATATAGGGTTCAAGTGCAATCTATATATATTTTAACACACATTTAAAAACAAATTCGTATGTGTCATCTCATTTTTGCTGCACAATAACCATGGGAGGAGGGCTAATATTGTGATCCCTATTTTATAGATGAAGATGTTATGACTCAGGAAGGTCACTTAAGGTCTGGGTGCTGGTGAGAAATGTCTGACCTTGTCATTCTGATTCCAAATCTAGGTCTCTTTCCACTGCCCTGAGCTGCCTTATATTTTCTGAGGTAAATTGTCTTTAAGTTATATCCCTGGAGTTGTGGGATGCAGCCTGGGTTTTAGAACAACGTGCTTAGCATTCATTTTGGCTTGCTGGCCGCCTGTGGAGCTGATTTAAGCCTTGAGCTCCAAAGCCAATGAGCCACTCAGTGTTCGGAGCAGGTCTGTGCAGTGCTGAGCAGGAGAAACAACTGGCATCATCATGCTTTTGTGTTTTCAAAATATTTTAAACACTTAAAGGCCAGGCTTTCCTCTTACACCCCAACATGGCAGCATGGTACTCCAGTGAGGAGCATGCACTCTCGCTTCTGGATTGTCCAGTCACCTCAAGGAAGTGGCTCCCAGACCGGGGAAGACTCGGAGGACACTGAGAATTGTGACTTCCAGGCTCTTAGAGGGTTTGTGACAGTGGTGAGGAAGGAACTGCCAGAATTCACTCCCTCCCCGCTCCAGGGCTGTGGCTGTTGATGACTGAGAGGTGAAACCGTATTATTTTTCATGTCATACTATCTAATTTAGGCACAGGAAAAAAAAAACAGAAAAACTTTCCTGCTTTCTTTTTCCTTTCCCATACCACTTATTATCATGGGTCTTAAGGTAGATGGTAAATGAAATGCGGTGCTTCCAAAATGGCTTTTACTGTACATCTTAATGGATGCCTAACCAATTATTGGTTTGAAGATGGTGGTTCTTTTAAGGCGGGGTGGTCAGCTTTAGGGATGAAGGGATGCTTCCAAGATATTTTTTTGGCTTTTGCGTGAGAAGTCTGAATTACCTTTGTAATTTTAAAAAACAATAAAAGAGGACCTCCCTGGTGGCGCAGTGGTTAAGAATCCGCCTGACAGGGTTCGATACCTGGTCTGGGAAGATCCCACATGCTGTGGAGCAACTAAGCCCGCGAGCCACAGCTACTGAGCCTCCACTCTAGAGCCCGCGAGCCACAGCTACTGAAGGCCGCCCGCCTAGAGCCCATGCCCTGCAACCAGAGAAGCCACTGCAATGAGAAGCCCATGCACCACAACAAAGAGTAACCCCCGCTTGCTGCAACTAGAGAAAGCCCGCACACAGCAACAAAGACCCAATGCAGCCAAAAATAAATAAATAAATAAATATATATATAAAAATAATAAATAAAACTTTTTAATATTGTTTTTAACTACTCTGAAAGAGTGCAAAGAAGTCATATTTCCCCAACTCAGAAAAAACATCTAAAGCCTTATTGAGGAAGAAACAGTATATCCTCTCCATCAGACCTGACTATTTGTATATGACCCTCAGGACAGCCAGGTGGGGTGAGGGACGTGCCTGGACCTCCCAGGTATGTGCTTCCCTTCCAGGAGCGCTGCAGGAGGCCACAGCTATCATTAGGAAATCTCAAGTTGATTTGGATTTTGTGTCTTCACTGTGGGTTTTTGGATGAAACAGACCAGAAATAGAGTTAAGGGGAGAAATGTTCACTTACCAATAGAAGCTGAGATGTCCTTTGCTAGTCCCCTGCAGTTTTTCATTTAACAGGTTTTTGGGGAGTATTTTAGGAAATATTACACTTCAGTTTTTGAGGAGAAAAGTAATATTTCATGTGATTTAGTAGCATAACCTAAAATAAAACTTGTAATAGTCATATGCTATGTAATAATAGTCAAAATTATTATAGAGAAAATAATAGCAAAAGAGTAGAAATTAGTACCTGTTAATATTTTAGGTTTATCTTTTTTTCTATCTTTTGCTTTAAGCACAAACTTTTTTACATGTACAGATGTAAAGCCATATTTAACATACTGTTTGGATTTAATTTAATTTAATTGTTGGTTATTTTGTATGCTGACCTTCTAAAGTTTGAGTACGATTGATTTTCCTCAGACAAACCCATAACATACATGGATTTGTTTGCTTTTCTTACATTGACTTACAGAAAGTAGCACCATTGCCGGTTAAAGTCAAAAAGCTAAGTTCTGCATTTTGACATATAAACACAGTGATAAACAAATACCAAAGAACTGAACAATGAGTTTAACAAATAGAAAAATTTGGTTGGTTTTTAATAACCCTCTTTATTATGTGATTACACGTTATGTCAGATCCTTGAAACTGCCCAACTGTACAGTGATTTTCATTGTTCTCCAAACCCCACATCGGGAGGAAATAATAATTAATATAACTGGAATTGTATGGCCATGAATAAATTGTTTTAAAAATAAATACCATTTATATCATGCATTGAACTACTTATTTCTATTTTCTCTTGTATTTCAAATAAAATAGTAAGAATTTGAAAATTCCACCATTGTAAGATGATAGTGATCTATAAAACTTATGTTTACCATCCATCCCTTTTTTTCATGCTCAGTAATTAAAAATGGTTATGGGCATTTTTTATCCACTGAGATTTACCAACTGCTATAGCCTTCAACATTTATAGAAGGATTTCTACACCTGCTTTTTTTTTATGAAATACCCAAATATCAGAGCAGCTTGAAGTGTTTTCTTTAGAAAAAAAATAATAAGTTTACCCCTAGGCCTCTGGTTTTCAGCAGATAGAAAGCACTATCACTAGCCTACTATCCGTTTTAATTTGAAATCCTAAGAACAAAAGTCATTAATAAGTCCTTTGTCACGGATTTTAAAAAGGAAGACGCCTTTTTAGTATTTGTATGTCATCATGCCAGGCCTAGAAAATTAGGCTAATTTATTATTTAAAGCACTGGTGGGATTCCTAATTGCATTCATCATTAGATATGACACGTTTAGAACTGAGAACCATATCCAGGGAGAATTTTCCAGTTTGAATTTTGAAATAAAAATATTTTTCAAGAGATCCCTAGCTATTGCCTGTTACCATGGCAACAGTCCTATTTGTCTGAGAGCTCTGTCCGCTGCCAATGAGAGAGAGAGCAACGTCAACTAAACATACGAATACATCAAAGACAAATTCATATGCTCAATCTGATCAGCTCAATTAATGTAAGAACAGAAGCTGAAGGGGGTTAAAAGAGGGCACCCATTCAGGATAGATGAAGCCCCTTTTAGCAGAATATACACGCCGGCCTTTTGGGGGAGGAATTTAGCACACTGTCAAAAACATTATCAGAAAAAGAAAGTACGAGGCCTCCTACACCTAACAGATATGAAGCTGTCAGACAAAGAATAGCACTATTCATTAAATGACACTTATTTTCTCCCACTTTACAAGAATACAGCGAACAAAACAAGCAGGGGAGCAGCTGAGAAAGACACTTTTTTCTTTTGCTAGTGATGACAGACATGCAGCAATTATGGTGATAACTAAGGAATACTAAACAAGAAGCCAGCCTCCATTCTGTTTATCACCTTAAATTTTATGTTACTAAATTTGCATGCAACTCCTGTTTTGTTTTATTATTTATGTCTGGGAAAAATTAGATGCCTTTGTTTTTAACATGGTGCCTTGAGTTTGGTGTAGCATACCTCTAAACTCTGAATTCTCTCACTTTGCTTGTTAAATGGCCATATCAAGTTGAAATGCTTTTGAAGTAAGACATTTCCAAAGCACAACAAAACTGCTGCTATCAATGTGATGTATATGTAGGGCTTGGGGGACTGGCTTCATTAGTGTAAAGGGAGATATTACGTATTACTTCTGCACATTTTTTTAAAGAGATAGAGCAAAAGTTGTATTAATTGCCATTTTTGCTTTCATGCTTCATTTTACATGGTGAAATGTGTTACGATGTAAAATGATACATGGTGATGTGTGTTTAATGGATCCGTTTTTTTTTTCCTTCGGAGAAGTTGTAGGTGGTAGGTAGTAGAAACTGGCTTGTAGGGTTTGTAACAGGTGCAGGCAAGTAGGAGTTCCCTTGAGATTGCCACCTTTTAAGAATCTTATGCTTAAACCATGATGATCTGATTTAAGGCCCATTATCAATAGTCTGCTACTTATATCTGCATGATCGTGGACTGATTGATACTGACTTTGTAGCCATGCTCCATAATGCGCTGTCAGGAAATGCTGACAGATGCAATGAAAGAACAATAAATGTGGGGCAGCCGTAATGTAAAGGTCCAGCTAGGCTGTATGAAAACTGATAGCTAGGATATTGGCTCCTATGTTACCATATACACTTGTCCCTTTGAGAATTTAGCTGGTGAGTGAATTAAAATGGTCTCCTGATACCGAGAAGGGGGGAAAAAGATCTTCATTTAAGGAACTTGCCGACTTTGCCAAAACATTGCTTTGTAAGAACAGAGCCAAGATTAAAAAAAAAAAAAAAAAATACTCTCTTACTCAAAAATCTAGACATGTCTGGCACATCTGAGAAACTATTTCTTTAAAATCAATACACACAAAAAAGCACTGTATTCACTTTTTATGGATACTTAATCCATTTGTATAAAATTACCCAAAAAAAGACATTTTATTAGAATTCCTATGTTAAGTGTAAGGCATCTGATACTATTTTTTTAATTCTCGATCTTCAACTTGGCACATGAATATAGCTGGTATTTTGCCAGTACAGGTTTTTAACAAATAACTAGGATGAGAAGTCAATTTATTAATATTAAGCCATAAAAGTTACTCTCTTCTCTCTAGTCTTAAAATGTATTCATAGCTTTGAAAGAAGTTATATTGGACTGTAATTTAATAATTTATCATAATTTTTCTTGCTTACATTATTTTTCAGATGCCCTCTGTATTCTTAAGGATCACTTAATAATTCTTAGTGTTTAAAAATACAGTCAACATTCCACGATTGATGTCTCGAATGAAGTAGAATTCTAATGCATTTTAACAAATTTGTTCCATAAGTAAAATCATCATTTATAATGATATCTTGAAAACTTGGTAGACTCTGATCTTTGGCCTTAATTTTCCTCCTTTGATTAGAAAATGTAGAATGTAATGAGTACTTACATATTTTCTATGCTGAGCCCCTTGTGGTACCTACATGTATTGCTGTGAATTAAGGTCAAAACTGCATTGATAATTTTGAATTGTTTCCTTGCAGAAGGATAGTAAAAGGTATCTTTTTTACATACAAAGTTATCTAAAACATTTGGAGGGACTCTTAATTTGACTTAAGAGGAGTTTGTGAGAATAATTTGCTCAGGTGAATTTAATTTTTGATCTAAACCTTTTTATGGTATTAATTTGCCACATTTAAAATGACATTCAAAAACAGATTTTTAGAATGAAAAAAAACTTATTCTATTGAAATCTGAAAAATGCTATCTTCTGCGAGTACTCAAAGAATATTCTAAGCAGATCATTGACAAAACATGCCTATGACTGTAATTGTGTACATTCAAGAGAATGACTTTTTTGTACCATATTATTGACATAATAGATTGAGTCATCATTACTGTCTGATATGCAAAGGCCTGGTTTAGAACTCTTCTGTGGATCCTCTTTAAGACGCAAAATATTGACACAATAGATGATAATGGCTCCTTTGGAGCCATTAGGGTGCATCATGTCAGGCCCTGCTCAGGCATTTCTTAGCAGGTAGCACACAGACTCTTGACATGATAGATCATAACAAGTCCAAAGGAATAATTACCATTTCTGAAATGATACCATACTTGGGAATTTCATAGTTTATTAAAACTAGAGCATATCATCACCAACGTGAATTTTAAATAATTCATTAATTATATTCTATCAGTAATAAACATTTTATACACACACACACACACCCCACGTATATTGTAAATTATATAAACAAACCAGATCACATGTAGTTATGTACACTTTTCTCTGTCTAGGAATTTAAGAAATCCACACTGATTGTTATGAATATTCATGAAAAGCAACTCGTTCTCAGCCTTATACCTTTTATGCCAAGAGTCAGCCTGCAGCAAATTTTTACCGTCCATGGTGTAGACCTTTGAAAGTAGATATGCCTAATGGAAAGAGTGACACAGCTTGAGTGACACTGACTCTGACAGGCAGGGGCTCTTGTGGGCACCCATATAATTAGATCTTTTGTGTGGTCTGGTTAGCTAAGGCAGAACTTGATGTTTTACTAACAAAATCCTTTGAAAAGAAACCTCATTCCCCCAAAGTTTACGTTGTTTACCAAGTAAAGAAATAAAAATAAAATCTGCAAAGAAAAAATTCCGTGGTAGCTCTGGATGATTTGTATTATCTGCGGTGTAAAAGATGAAGTGAGTGATGTTGGATTGCCTTGTAAGGAAAGCATCAGGCTTTTTCTTTTCATGTGAATAGTTTTTATTGTGTTGAGATTAGAGACAAATAGAAATTATATTATACAATGTGGCAAGCCATTAGCTTTTCATAAAAAGAAATTTTATCTACAGTGAAAAGCTTTTGATCTTGATGACTTTCTGAAAAGCTTTTTAAGTTTGATTTTTGGTGGTGTTTGTTATTTGCTGTAAGTGTCAGTATCAGTGTATAGAGATTATGTCAGGTAGTTTTACTGTTTGCAAGGCAGTGTGTTGCATTTTAAAAAATGTAAATTCAACTTATTCTCCAAAGCTTTAATAAGTCCTAATCAGATCGTATATAAGACAAATAGTTTTCTGACTTTTATTAGTCACAGATTATTTTCCCATGGATTAATGCTTTTTTGTGTTTTCAGATTCCAAGCGACATCATAAGCTTCAAAATAACCAAAAAACAAAATGAAGCAATTGCTTTGAACTTACAAACTCATTTTGACACAGAAAATTCCCTTTCTGCTTACCTTTATCACTCTTAGAGAATTGGAATAGACCAACACACAGTTTCTGTTACTGAAAAAATACAATGGCATAAGCCTATTGCACACTGGAGGTCACCCTTGCTATTTACAAATTTTCTACAATTTTACAAAACAAAAGTAGATCCTGCATACTTTTAATATACACCACACAGTTTTCACGATATTTTGATATAAATATATGGGTGTTATGTGTCTTCCATGTATAGTTAGTCATATTAAGTGCAATTAAAGCACCCATTATAAAAATCTTATGGTTGTCTGATTTTTCTGATGAAATAAGCAAATGACAAGAAGCTTTTCAAAACGAAACTAGAAGCTTTCATTACACATTACGTCTAATGGATTTTGAAAATCTTTCCAAATTGGTATAACAGAATTCTAGAGTAGAGTTCATATGCATTTCTTATTCAGTAATTTGTTAGGTTTTTTTTTACTACATCATTTCTGGGGACAACTTTACCCTAGTTAATACTTATGGCTTGTTGATAAGAAAAATTACTTCTGTAGTAATATTATTTTCACATAATTTATTGTGGTATGCTAAATAGTTGACCATGTTCTACTATTTTCCCACCATGATACTTTCACGTTTTTATATCCATTCAAGACAAAAATAACATATGATTTTACTATGAAAAAACATCATTGCTTTAAAAATCTTCTTGGAAGCAAGGATTGTATATGAAAACAAAATTATTAGACTCAATAAAAACTCTGGTTTTTGCATATATCTCAATGAAAGAAAACATAAAACCGAGCAAAAAACATTTGGCCTGCATCTTGAATCCATTCAAAGTAGGAGCCAAAGGTAGATCGAGGAGAAGTGTTTGATTCCATTTCAGTGAGAAAAATATTCTGAAAATGTAAGCATTCATCTGGGAGCTGTAACGAGCAAAGTGTGAAGTTTTTACAGAAAAAACAAAACAAAACATTTTATCTCTTACATTTTTCCTTAAGATGGAATCGGAATACCATGAATTTTCCTGAGGCGTATTACTTTCGTATACAATTATTTTTATAGCACTTTTTAATCTTTCATCAAAAGGTGGCTTATATCCAGTTTCATAAATATTTAGCATAATGTGTCAATTATTTGGCGCAAGAGTCAGAGGTCAGAAGTGAGTTAAAATATGGAACGATGTCTTTAACAGATTCATAGGGGGTAGCAAGATCAAGGGGGCAGAGGGCACACCATTATGTTCCCTAGGCAAAGCCTGAAGATATCCAGGGATATCCGTCCACTCGCAGAGCAACTCAAGCCCTCTCTTCATCCACTATCCTTGTCTCTCCCTGTTGAGGGCTCATTGGAGGGAATTGATGAGCCATACCTCAGGCTCCAGATGGTTGATTTTTATGAAGAGGGGCAACTGCCTCGCATCTCCTTTTTTCAACTTCCTTTCTGAGGCATTGCCCGTCTTACATCCCATGTCTCAAATCCCCCCTTTTAATCTAGTCATTCCGTCCGCTGTGGTAGGCTCAGTGCTGAGTGTCTCCGCGAAGCCTTTGCCAAACACTCTTGCACCGTCGATGTCTCGCTTTCACAAGCAGTATTGCGCTGAGTGTACCACACAGTTTGGACTTAATATGTGCCTCTTTGGGTTTTTATTTATAACCAGAAACTGTGCGTTTGTCTGTTTCATCCTACTAGTGAGTTTTATATCCAATTGCAGCAAATACTCTCTCTTTTATCCAATAGTCCTCACTGCCCCGAGCAGAACGCTGGGCACTGAACAGCTGGAAGTAATCTCTCCCTCCTCTGAACTCTCATAGCACCTCCTTTGTACCACTTCTGTGACCCATATCACTTCATACTTTGTATTGCAGTTATTTGAGAATGTGTCTTTTTCCCCTCAGCTGAAATGTACATTTCGTGGGAGCAGAACTACGTCTTCATATCCCATGCTATCATCACCTCTACAGCCACATTTAGCACCATGTTTTCAATTTAGTTTTTTAGCAACTTAACAAGCATTTACTGGCTACCTTGGTACAGAGCACTATGCTAATTGCTGAAGATGATACAGTGTGAAGTGTCATCGTTTATACCAAAGAGGAGCCTACAATGCAGTGGGCGAGAGAGTAATGACTGTGAATAATACAGGAACACGACCAGAGCAGAGTGAATAAAGAGAGCTCTGAGTTGTGACGGAGAATGGAAGTAGTCAGTTTCAAGCTTTCAGTCAGATCTTTGGCAATGTGGTGTGTGTTGCCTTTAAAACCAGTTTCAATGGCATGATCTATGGCAAAGACTTGTCTCTGAGGATCGGAGAAGAACCTGAATGGAAAGGATTTTCATTCAGTCTCATGCCACCAAAAAAAGCAATGGCCGAAAGGTCTCTTAAGCTTGAGCACCTGAATCTATCTCAGGCCAAATGGAAGGAAACACTTTGCACAAAGCCAGTGCTCACATATTTGTTCAATGAATGAATGAATACAGGTACTCACTCTGATGTATTATTGACTAATCAAATAAAAAAATAAATAATCCCAGCTTAAAACACAAACATTCTTTGTATTCAGCAGGGAACTTTGTGCTACATACATAGAAAATCTAGAGACCCTTAAATTTATGTTCACATTTCTCTATGCACATACATATGTACATATACTATTATACTTTATTATCATAATAAATTTCTTTTCCTTCTGGAATGTTACTAACTTCCCTTTACTTTCAGCCCAGTAAATGGGTAGGTTGTTTGGTCTTTTAAACCAATATCAGATTCAAAGCTCCTTGAGAGAAGAGGCTGTATCTGATTGTTCTCTTTCCCACAAGTGCTTAAATTATAATTTAAATCAGTTTTAGAATAGAAAAGAAATTTTGAGTAGGATAGATATAAAGCACCGTGTTAGGTTCTTAGAGGTCGTAGAGTGACGGCCCCCCACAGTACCTGACATCAGAGTATCTTGTCCTTAGCAGAAACACTCGATAAATGTTTACTGAATTTAATTTCACTTTTCCATGAGGAACACCTGAATTTATCTGTGTGGCAGTGACGCTGAAAGATTTAGTATAGAAAAACCCCATTCAGTCTACCCCCAAATGATTAACCCCTTGCTTATCTGCAGTGAAAAAGACTCATGCCCTTTGCTCTTGTAGCTTTTTTAGTCTACCAACAGCAATTTGATTCTTAGTGTCTTACTAAAGAGGTCACTCTATAATGCCAGTCAATGAATATTTCCTGAGAGTGTGATTTCCGAAAAGCACTGAAGGAAATTAAAAAGATGGAGGAGGAATAGTCCTGCTTTCAATGTTACCATATTTGGCAGGAAAAAAATGTGAAGATAATTGAAAATATATATTGTGTGTCAAGTACCAAATGGCAGAAGATTCTGTGAGGATCCAGAAGAAGGCAGTCTCTCTTTTTGGTCTGAAGTAATTACGGTCCAAAATTTTACAGTAATTTTTTTTAGAAAATCCACCTGAGAAGATAATTTTTTAATCAGTATCTTGAGGGAATGGATGGCAAGTGCTGGTGTTTATCAGAATCGCCTGTAGAGATGGGTACAGATACATAAACCCAAGTCCCACCCGTTAGATAACTAATCCGAATGCCTGGGGTGAGACCTGGGCAGCTCCGTTGGTAACCAGCTCCGTAGATGATCTGGATGCGTACTAAAGTTTGAAATCCATGACTATGATGTCATGCTCTTTCTATTGTGCATTCTTCACTTATCATTAAGGCAATTAACCACCTGAAGAAATTATGGAAAGGAGTGATGGCTACCACAGCATTCATACTTGAAGATTGTTATCAGTGTCGTTAAAGACATCTTGATAATTCCCCTTTAATGTCTCTATATTTTCTCAAAATGATCCATTAAAGATTTCTGAGAAGAGATTAGCTAAGTAACTTTATTACTAAGTTTAACTGAGGACTTGGAGAGTACAATGATAGAATTTAATAGTAAACCTACCTACCTGGTCAGGATTCCTAGCATCCTGTGAAAGTAAAATGTTTCATACTCATCAAAAGTTCTAATGGGACATTTTCCTTATGTGAAAAAAACGGATGTACTTCGGTAACTTTTTAATATGGTTCTGGGATTTCCCAGACAGTCCATGACACTAAATCATTTTGTCAATTCTTAAATGATGAGGGCATATCAAAACTAAATAAACTCTTTTCCAATGTATTTATCATTTTCTGATTTCAGGATTTTACAGTTATAATGGTACACTTATTGGTCTGGCTGGCTCTCAAAGGCAATAAAATGTAAATATATTCTTGATTTTGGGAATTAACAATATAATTAATTTTCTAGGAAACAAAATCACAATTAGATCTCATATTTCTCCTTTTTATCTCTAAATAAAACCAGTCATGTGGTCATATACATACAAATACATTATTCAACTTGTTATCACTATTTTGTTTTATTAATTATTTTAAGTTTTCCACTTGAGGGATCTTTTTTTAAGCATTAAGATCATGGGGCCATTGGAGAACTGGGGCATGGTTCATGGAGAGGTAGTAATTTGCATATTCTTCCAATAGGCAAGAGGTGTCCAAAATATGTTTTACGTGTACTAAAATAATTTCCAGTATGACAAGTTCTCTATCACTTATTAAAATTACCAGTTTTTGCAGAGTTAGACATTAGCTTTGTTTCTGACACTATCTGAATCTCTTAATATCTTCAGATTCTCCTACTGGTACTTGCATAATCACCTTTTACATTCACAAATAAGTTACTGGGTTTCTCTGTTGATAGTCATGAAAACAAATTTTAACTGGAGTTTGGCATGTCAGAACCCTTTCTTGGATATTATGTTTGATGTACCACGCCACATTTTCAATGAATAAAAAACGGCCTCCTTGCATATTTATTACAGTTAGTGAGATTTTGTTAAGCAGTTGCCTTATTATTTTTTACACCTGCACTTTGATATCACAGTGGTTCGTTGTCAATCCACATAATGTATCAGAAATGGCACTGCTAATGAGCACACAGTTGCCTTTAGTTCATTTTACATCGTGAAACCCTACTGGGGAATAGGCAGTAAAAATTGGGGGAAGGGTTCTGACATTTTATAAATGTCATATGTCAGTCCTACATTGTGGTAGCTGTGAAACACTGCATGCTGGTGGTGTCATAGTCATACGATAGGCCATTTCACTAGTTGGCAATAAGTTGTTGTTGTTGTTGTTGTTTTTAATTGTAGCCCTAAAGAAAGGTAGGGTGTGTGTGTGTGTGTGTGTGTGTGTGTAAGAGAAAGAGAGAGAGATTTGTCTTACAAGTTAACTGTAAACCTTTTGGCTTGTGTACATGAATCAGGAAAGATTGGTCATTTTATTACGATAAATGAGTAGAGGCAACGTTTTAATGATTTGAAGTAAAAAAAAAAAAAGTGAAATGAAAACTTAAATTCTACTTTTCTGTTGTTGATATTTTGATCTTAGAACAACAGTAGCTGTGATATTTTCTGGTTCCATAAATTTAAATTGAAATTTGTATTGGAGAGAAGTAAAAAAGTCAGGGCTTATTATTTAAAGGTAGCCTTTATTTTAAGGTAGGTTTTAAAAACTTGTTAATGTTATAAGGTGTTAGCAGGTAATTTAGTCAGTTTTTCTTTGGTGCATGAGAATTTGGATTTTGTGAATAAAGGAAATTGGATTACTAATTGCAGAATAACAAATGTATTTTTATTTTTATTGCATTTAATATTTTATGGGCCATCCTTTGTCTTATGACTGTAGGATTATGAACTTGGAATATGATAGCAAAGGGTGGGTGGAGTATTTTCAGTTCTAAGGTGTTTTTATTTTTAAACTAGTTAATACTAAAATACAGTTATTTTGAGATCGGAAAATTTCTTTCCTTTGAGGCTGGTGTGTGAATGTGTGTGTGTGTCTACTGTTGTCAGAGAGGTCCTTGAATGGCTCACCTTGGTCACTATCTGACCAACCAGAAAGCAAAGAGAGAGCAAAAAGAGAAAGTGTGAACTGTGGTGTAGGGGGGAATAGTAGCACAGTTAAACGAGATCCAGTCTTCAGATGCAGTCTTCAGATCTACAGCCATTCTTATTAGAGACATTTGTTGATGAGGTCCACATCTTCCAGTGGTACCTCTTCTCTGGTTGACATGAGTCACCCCTCATATTATCCCCTCTTTTACCAGGCTAACAGCAGGAGCAACCCTGCCCTGCAATTATGTCATGTCTTACCATCATCAGGGTACCTTCGCTTACAATAATCCCAGCCACACATCTGTACCACAGGAAGGCAGGCATTATTTTTGCTAGTTTCAGAGAAATGACTTGTTTCAAAGAAATGACCTGTCTTCGTTTCATGTAACTCGTAGGTAGCAGAGCCAGGCGTGTATTGTGACTTTTATCATTTCTATCCTAGTACTCTTTCTACCACACTGACTATTTGCCCCATAAAAATATTTAGGTTTCTTCCACACAATAGATTTTTATGTAGGCTTAACAGTTCATAACTTGAGGCAAAGGTGAGGTATTTAATGTCTTCTAGGCCAAACAGATGTGCATCATCTGGGCCCTGTTTTCTGGGCATGATCAAATTTTGATTTCAGGATTCAGTGATTATCAAAGAATATGGTGAGAAATCTATTGCTTTCTAAAGCCATCATGATATTGGGATACAGCCTTTCTAGTGAATCTCTTTGTGGCCAGGCCTCACTCTGGTGACTTAAATGTGAAGCACATGTTGGGAACTCCTGTCCCATTTTACCAGGGGCAGGTTAGGTGGGAGTGCAGGGGAGCTTTTCCCAGCTTCCTTCTGGGGCCCACTTAATGCTTTTAATAAGTATATAAGAATTGTGAGACCCTAGTAGAAAGGACAATGGGAATGAGTTTTTAGTTGTGATGACTCCTTTAACTTGCCAAGCTGAGTTTCAACATTCTGCTTAATAGGACCCCCACTCTTCTTTATAATGCGACAAATACATATTTCCAATTTTTAAAATTCCCTATTCCAAAATTTAAACTCAATCTTTTGTGAAATTTTTACTGAAAAGGCCATTTTGGGGGGGATTGTAGAATCATATTTACCAATAAACGCTGGTATTAAAGCTAAAAGCATTTCCAGTCTGTTTTTTAAGGGGGAGGTGGTTTGTTTTTTATTGCAATTGAAAATCATTTCTAGTATATGGATTGATTTCATTGACTAAACATAATAATATATGTTTTAGTAAACATTTTCTTTTTTTATTTTTTAGTGAAATTTGGATTTAGAATTCCTAATTTCCTATTTTAAATGTAGGCTTATACGTTAGTTTTGAGATACTCTTGGAAAAAGTTTTAAGATATGTTATAACTTGAGAAGATTTAGGAAATTTCTGTTTTAAGCCCAACATGATATTTCTGTTAAAACTAAATAGAAATTGTAACTACCTAGAGGTTTTGTGTAGTAAAAGTTTGGCTTCAATTGTTTCTAGCAAAGATGTATATATATGCAGTTTTGTGTTGGTTCAATTTATGAGTGATTTTAACTTTGTCTAGCATTGGAACTCTTCAAGTGAATGTCCTCTTTTCAGAAGGTAAGAGTAATATTAATTTTCCTTTCAGTATAATTGTTAGCTGACAGAGAGGGCTTGTTGCTCTCCTATCATCTGAAAATAATTGTAAGTTATATTAATAACTTTCATTTCCTTTAAAGGAAGGAGGCAACAATTTGAAAATATCTTTATCTCATAAATGCTGAAAATAAGAACTTTTTTGGGGAAAGGTTATTGTAAATAATCTGCCTAAATTATTAACTGTAAATACATTGTTAGAGATGTGCCAGGAGGAGAAAACCCATTAAATTTTCTTTGTTTAAAACTATCCAGTTCCACTGTTGGCTAAGATAATTTATTCATACAATCATATAAAAATCATATTTAATAAAGAACGATCCAAGGCAAAGAGAAAAAAATGTCTTTATCCATAAGCAACCAGATGAGAAATAGATTTTTATTCAGTCAGATCCTTTTAGTCAATGAAACAGCATTTTCACGCATCTTGCACTCAAGTGATAATTAATATAGTCTAATTCAGGACATGATGCCTGAATTGATATACTGTCATCAATACCCCATGTTAAAATGAAACCTTGACAGGGGTTTAACACCCTGGAACAGGTCATCGTATGATAATACTCTTCGCCTCTCAGTATTTGTCTTCAACCAAGCAAAGTATTACAAGATGGGGTAAGAATAAAAAAAAAAGGGAAATAATTACAAATGAAGAGTGACGCGGGCTGTGAATAAAACATATGTTAGGCTAGGCAGAGGCATCAGTGAATTATATCATTTCATGATGAAGCGGCACTGGGGCTGAACGGGCCTATTTTAAACCTTGATGTGTTTTATCTCTACTGTATTTGGACTGTCATCTTTAGAGAAAGGCTTGGTGTAATTGAGAGTCAACTCCAATCTGCATGACTCAAGCATGAAGTGGGGGCCAGATGAGCACTGCCATGGAGGCTAGGGAAGCTTCTAATAAGATAAAATGAACAATCACCTTTTATGCCTTACAGTTACACATGCATTCTGTGAAATACGGTGTTTAGAGTTATGGCTTACTAATGTCATTCATATTACAAAGTTTGGGAAGTGCTCTAATAATTAAGATCTAAAAGGAGACCATTTCATTTTAATGCTCATTTTAGGGGAGATACAATTAAAACCTGTTATATTAAGCTTTCCTTGTGAAAACCTATTAGATGTAATCAGCTTAATTTGGTCATAATGTGTTTTCATCAAATTTGATTTTATTTGGCTATTTCACAAAAATCCTTGTCATTTTTCCCATATTAAGCTAAACACCCTTTATAACCCACTCACACGCCCCCTTCTTTCTTGAATTTATCCTGATAACTTCTGCCAGAAGAAATCACTCCCCTCTCTGAATACTTGAAGCACTTAGCCCCCACAGCTGTGTTCCCTATTTTGTGATGCTTGCTGTTTTGCCCTGCAGGTACAAGCCTCTCTCCTCCACTGGGCTGTGAGCTCCTCAGGGGCACAAGCCAGAGGTTCACACTGTGTATCTATCGTAGTACTAGGAACACCACCTTGGGTTATAGGGACTCAACAATGTTAGATGAATAAATCGTTTGGGTCTATGGGTGTATATAATGTATACATAATGTCTATTAGATTTGGGAATAGCTCAGAACACTCACACTCATCCCTTTCCAACTAATCAATCAACATCTCATTTTTTTGGTTTGAAGAAACTGTTAAATGTCTATCTGAAGCTAAGTTGGAGGCCGTAAAGCTAGGGATCAAACGGAGTATGAACAGTTACCACTAATATCTGTATAGGATTTACACTCTTTTCTTTCTATCCATAAATTCCTTTGCTACTTATTGGAAATTCAGCAGGAAGTAGCATTAACTCCATCTCAAATTCCTAAGAGAGTGGTTCAAAAGTGGAACAGGCTGTGCAAAATTGTTAGTGATAAACTTGGTCAGAAAAACTGTGTAATTCAGTATTAGGTCTAGCTAAGCCGTGTTTCCTATGCATTTCCTGACATTCACCCACTAATCCTCCATGAAAAATAAAACCTATCCATATAGAAAACCAGTGAATTTCAGCTTACTCCATGGCAGCTGAGTTGCGTGTACCCAATCCATCAAAGAAGGGAGACTTCCTGTCTCTTCCTCTTTATTCCTCTGCCCTCCTCTATCTTCCTTCCTCCCTCCCCTGAGAATGGCTATGTGTCAATTGTTTTCTTGCCCCACCTTTAACAAAGAAGTCTTGAAAGAACATTTAGCAAGTTCTGAAAAGCATAGTCACAATTTTGTTTAGCCATGGCCTTTGGGCTTCATCCCTTATAAAGGTAAATGTAAGCAGATCTTGCTATTCTTTTCAGATTTTGGAAAGTTTTATGTAAACTTTAACATGACTGATAACATTACCGTTTCCTTTGTAGAACAGTGTATGTCTAGCAAGAGTATATGTTTGTGTTCATTGCCTTTAAAATATAACTGAAAGATATCAATTACTATCTCATTTTGACAATTCTGCAAACACCAAGTACTTAATTTTCTTAAAACTTTGATATTCAGTGAATTTAATTCAAATAAATTAATGTCTAATAGTAATAGGACAATTGACTAAGATCATATTGCAACTTAAAATATATATGATTTAGGAGCTATTTCTCATTTCTTAGGAAATGTCTTATAATATAAAAAGGAATAACTAGATTTTTATCATTTTAACATAATTTAAACCAAGGTTGGTTATATACACCTTAAGAAAGGAATTAAATTTTAATCTTTAGAGAGGAAGACAGGGATTATACAACCTTAGTGTATGGCATCTTTTATGGTACCAGTTAAATTATTTTGAAACATGTTATACCTGTTAAATATTCCCATGATATCCTAATATGTGTAAGCTGGTTAAATATTTCATTAGGCAAAAAATTATATGTGCCATATCATACCAATTTTTCACTTAAATTTTTAATAAATTTGTAAACTATAACAAGGAATTCAGGGGAATTATATATGTAAGAATTTGCCCCCGATGGTCTTGTTTTTTAATAATCTTGTCTAGGTCAATTGTCCGTAAAAAATCAAAGTTAGTTTTGTTTTAGGTACGTGTGCTCATTTTCTAGAAGAGAAGCAGATATAAATATTTAGTAATTTTTACCAAGATAAGCTGAAATAGTTAATGGCTCTAGCTAAGGAACTCATGAATGCTGACACCCTGTTCCTTGTCCTAATACGTTTAAAAATAAATTATCTCCTTTTACTTAAGCTCCCCAAAGCCATTTAAACTTTCATAATTGTTATTAGCACCGTATCTCTGCCTTCAGTATTAAACTTTTAAGTGTTAAAATAAAATTCACATTAGAAATTCCAAATTATGAGAGAGAGTAGAATTCACCTTAACAATTTAATAGATGTGAATTTGAGTAATGCTATATATAAACCTGAAACAAGAATGATTTACATGTGTCCACATTAAATATAAGTCCGTAGTATCCAGCCTGTGTCCGTTCCTTAGGAAATTGTATAGTTTAGCTTGTATAGAATTTTGATCAATTAAGTAGGGGAAAAAATGGAAGTGTTCTTACAACTGAATGGAAACAAACAAAAATAGGTGATATGCTAGGAGAAAGGCATGAGTTTATACACCTGAATTACCTGCTTATTGCTCCCCCACACAGTGTGATCTGGGGGTTACCTTACCCTGTTGCCTCTCCTCACAGCTGATAAAAAACGAAAGATAGGGTCATACCAAATATTTCTCTGTGGTGAGATATATTTATATCTTCACAACTAACTAACTTGCCAGCTGATTCTCCAGATGCTCAAATACAAGATGAAAATATTCAAAGGAATCTCACTGCTGAGACTTTCTGGAAGGAGACAGATCATCAGCTCGAAAACGAAAATACTCAGAAGAATCCGATTTTGGCATTGCTGTAGATTCAGAACCCTCCTAACTTCCTTCTAATGAGCAAGTGACAGAAATCCACATGAATGAGATGCGAGAAAAGAGAGGAAAAGAATAAAGTGAATGAAACAAATAACCTGGAACTTCAAAAATAAAATACAAAAATCCCTATGGTAGTTCAAATGAGTTCTTTCAGTTCCAAAACGAAGAGTGCTTCAATTCCATGCAAATGAGCATTGCCTTCAAAATTCTAGGCATTCTTAATCTTGGCTTCCTCTGAGCTGATGATAACTTGAAGAGATCAGCAATTTTTCCACCAGTCTTCTAAATTGTGCATTTTTTATCATAACTACACTATGTAAGAAAGAAGAAAACAATGACATCAGTAAATTGCAGAAAACTCCTGTTTAAGCCAGTGACATACTGAGCACATTTGACACCTGGAACAGATCATTTTTAACACCCCCATTCTACACAATAAAATTATTTTCAGCAACAATCATGAAGTGAAATGAGTAATAACAGTGATGAGGATGATGTCTGGGGGGGGACATATGTAGTGATAATTTTCTTCCATTGAACTTCGAGCATATAGTCATGTCAATAAAAATTATAAATAATGAAATAAATATTTCAGCACCAAAAAAAGGGAAAAAGTAATTGATTTATACTTTTTAACTATGTTGTTATATTTTGGGGAAAAAAAAGAAAAAAATCTTTAAATTAAAAAATTTTCAACACAGATAAAAACTCCAAGTGGTCATTCACAAGAAGAGAAGAGATTGCAGTAACTCAGGTCCTGTGTCTTCACTCTTTTTCTCTGTGCTATCGTTGGTTATTTCAGACCTACTGTTCAGACACAGGAATATGCCATAGCACAAGAGTTGGAGACCCAACTGCACTTGAAGCCACAGTAAACAACTTGAGAGTGGTTGCAGGCTTAGTCTTGAACTTAGTCTTGAACTGAATGACCACATGCAGCTGAGCTGCCATGTATCCGAGCTGACCATATAACATTAGGTTCTTTGAATTATTTTCCAAGCAGAATAAAATGTTTATTAAATAATAAATAATAAAAATGTGCTAATTTGAAGCTTGTGTATGTATAGTATTAAAATTCAAGTGTAACCACAACAGCAGTTATTTATAACTTAGACCCATAAAAAATCTGGGGGAGGGAGAAGTACTGATATTGCTTAGAATTTCTGGTACATGATTATACTGAGGAAAAAAAAAAAGACTTTTTGTGGGTGTTATTACTGCTTTTAAATTCTCTACTAAAAATGTACCCTCTTACTGCCTGATCTTTTTTTTTTTTTTTTAACATCTTTATTGGAGTATAACTGCTTTACAATGGTTTGTTAGTTTCTGCTGTATAACAAAGTGAATCAGCTATACATATACATATATCCCCATATCCCCTCCCTCTTGCATCTCCCTCCCACCCTCTCTATCCCAACCCTCTAGGTGGACACAAAGCGCCGAGCTGATCTCCCTGTGCTATGCGGCTACTTTCCACTAGCTATCTATTTTACATTTGGTAGTGTATATATGTCCATGCCACTCTCTCACTTCGTCTCTCACTTCGTCTCACTTTTGCTGTGCAAAAGCTTTTAAGTTTCCTTAGGTCCCCTTTGTTTATTTTTGTTTTTATTTCCATTTCTCTTTGTCCCAGCTTACCCTTCCCCCTCCCCATGTCCTCAAGCCCATTCTCTACATCTGCATCTTTATTCCTGTCCTGCCCCTAGGTTCATCAGAACCTTTTTTTTTTTAGATTCCACATATATGTGTTAGTATACAGTATTTGTTTTTCTCTTTCTGACTTACTTCACTCTGTATGACAGTCTCTAGGTCCATCCACCTCACTACAAATAATTCAATTTTGTTTCTTTTTATGGCTGAGTAATATTCCATTGTATATATGTGCCACATCTTCTTTATCCATTCATCTGTCGATGGACACATAGGTTGCTTCCATGTCCTGGCTATTGTAAATAGAACTGCAGTGAACATTTTGGTACATGACTCTTTGAATTATGGTTTTCTCAGGGTATATGCCCAGTAGTGGGATTGCTGGGTCATATGGTAGTTCTATTTTTAGTTCTTTTAAGGAACCTCCATACTGTTCTCCCTAGTGGCTGTATCAGTTTACATTCCCACCAAGAGTGCAAGATGGTTCCCTTTTCTCCACACCCTCTCCAGCATTTATTGTTTGTAGATTTTTTGTTGATGGCCATTCTGACTGGTGTGAGGTGATACCTCATTGTAGTTCTGATTTGCATTTCTCTAATGGTTAGTGATGTTGAGCATCATTTCATGTGTTTGTTGGCAATCTGTATATCTTCTTTGGAGAAATGTCTGTTTAGGTCTTCTGCCCATTTTTGGATTGGGTTGTTTGTTTTTTTGATATTGAGCTGCATGAGCTGCTTGTATATTATGGAGATTAATCCTTTGTCAGTTGCTTCATTTGCAAATATTTTCTCCCATTCTGAGGGTTGTCTTTTCGTCTTGTTTATGGTTTCCTTTGCTGTGCAAAAGCTTTTAAGTTTCCTTAGGTCCCATTTGTTTATTTTTGTTTTTATTTCCATTTCTCTAGGAGTTGGGTCAAAAAGGATCTTGCTGTGATTTATGTCATAGAGTGGTCTGCCTATGTTTTCCTCTAAGAGTTTTATAGTATCTGGCCTTACATTTAGGTCTTTAATCCATTTTGAGTTTATTTTGGTGTGTGGTGTTAAGGAGTGTTCTAATTTCATTCTTTTCCATGTAGCTGTCCAGTTTTCCCAGCACCACCTATTGAAGAGGCTGTCTTTTCTCCATTGTATATTCTTGCCTCCTTTATCAAAGATGGTGACCATATGTGCGTGGGTTAATCTCTGGGCTTTCTATCCTGTTCCATTGATCTATATTTCTGTTTTTGTGCCAGTACTATACTGTTTTGATTACTGTAGCTTTGTAGTATAGTTGAAGTCCAGGAGCCCGATTCCTCCAGCTCCTTTTTTTCTTTCTCAAGATTGCTTTGGCTATTCGGGGTCTTTTGTGTTGCCATACAAATTGTGAAATTTTTTGTTCTAGTTCTGTGAAAAATGCCATTGGTAGTTTGATAGGGATTGCACTGAATCTATAGATTGCTTTGGGTAGTATAGTCATTTTCACAGTGTTGATTCTTCCAATCCAAGAACATGGTATATCTCTCCATCTGTTTGTATCATCTTTAATTTCTTTCATCAGTGTCTTATAATTTTCTGCATACAGGTCTTTTGTCTCCTTAGGTAGGTTTATTCCTAGGTATTTTATTCTTTTTGTTGCAGTGGTAAATGAGAGTGTTTCCTTAATTTCTCTTTCAGATTTTTCATCATTAGTGTATAGGAATGCAAGAGATTTCTGTGCATTAATTTTGTATCCTGCAACTTTACCAAATTCATTGATTAGCTCTAGTAGGTTTCTGGTTACTGCCTGATCTTGAGGCAGACTTCTTCTACCTCTGTTCTTTTGGTATGCCATTGATTTAAGTTATCATTTTTTTAATCAGTAAAATGACAAAGGCACATAAGGCAGTGGCTTTTGTCTCACTGTACAGTGAAAAGTTCCAAGATTCTGTAGAGTAATAATGAATATAAAGTAACCGTCCTTTCGAATATCTTTCAACAAATATTTATATTGCTTCAGTTGTTATTTCATTCATTTATTCATTCAGTTATATACGTTAGGGTCTCTACTTAATTTCTCAAGAGTCATTCTTCTTTTCTTTAGTACAATGGTCATTCTTCTTATCTTTTCCTAAAAACATGCTTACATTATTAGAGTTGTCTAAGAAATACTAAAAATTCTTCTGTCTTCCATAGTATTGTTTTTAGCAAGCATCTGAAAGCATCTGTAAGGATAGTTATAGAAAATAACTCTCCTATGAGTAATCGTATTCTGGCCAATGGCCTTTTCAAGCATGCTGTTATCCAAAGATAAAAAAGGTAGAAGGACAAGGACGTAGGCCTTAAATTCCAGCTACAACAACAAAAATTCCCTAATACCAGTAGGTCAAGAAAGAGGGGGGGCTTGATCAGCATAACACCCGTACATTGGGGGCTGTCACAGTAAGTGTGATTTGCTGCCATATGCCACTCAGGTTTGGGGTAGGCCTTTAATTCAGAGGGCTTACTACAATCTTAAGAAGTGGCTGATAGAATTGTAGTTATTCTTATATTTAAATAATCTCTGGTGACTGTCAGAACAGGCCAGGTTCCACAACTCTTGACAAGCACAAAACCTAAAGCAGCTTTCACAGAATTGGCACATTCTTTGACTTGGCAAACAGGGTGTTTAAGGCTGTTTTTACAAAAGTTTCCATTATCTTTCCAAAAGCTGCTACAAAATTTAAGCTTTTTTCACATTTCAAACGTATGTGTGTTTGTTTATGGACAGATAAAACCAAAGGGAAAATAGGAAAGCATCCCAGGTTTTGTGCTAAGTTTCCACCCAAATAGGTATGTGTTGAGACTGGCAACTAGAGCTGTACATGAATATCTTGATTCAGGTTAGTGAAACAGACCCCTATTTCTCCAACGCAAAAGTTTCTTCCGGTGTCTTCAGTCTTCGGCCTTCACTCTTTATTGTAGCTATCTTGTGAGTACATCTGAATCTGTATTTCAAATTTTTATTTTATTATTTTTACTTTATAACTTTTCCCTTAAAAACAGCCTCAGTCCTATTTTTAACAATCTAACCTCTTGTTATGCAGCTAATGCAAATTGAGATGAGAACTAAAACACCTGAGCCGATGTTTCATATCCTTGAGATGGTTGCCAATTAAGGGTTTGGAGGAATGCTGTAGATTGCTATGAGATAAACCCACCGCCTACAGGCTCACTGCTTCATTTACTGCTTCTGGCTAGAACTCTCTCAATTTCTATCATTTTAGGTACCTCCTTCTAGAAACTTCAGGTGAAAGCAGAGTTGGGCTAACCCCAGAGCCTTTAGCTATCTTCCCCCAAAGACAATCTTTACTTAAGACAACCAAAGGAAGCAGAAGGAATAGGCATAGCCATGTCCTTAAACATTCCTCTTCGTGATGTTGGTTAAAGTTGGTAAGATTGTGAACTTGTGAGTCACTCTGACCCTTATCGGGAGGTTCCACACTGTTCTAGTGTCCCCCAAGAACAGGAACATCTCAAAGACATCTGCCAGATTCCCGGAATAGTAACCCCAAGGAGTATGGTGAGAGGCAGTTACCACTGGGCGTCATGACAGCCTAGCACCACCAGTAAGAAAAAATTTTAAATTCGTCGTTTAGTAATGGCTACTAAATGTTTTTAAATTTAGCACACAATTCTAGAAATTCAGTGAGAGGGAAACTGATATTTCACAAATTCTTTTAAGGTATTCAGAGTTGTCCTTAATATAATAATTTTCTTTGGCTTCTAAATATATTTTTGAGAAGAAAAAGCCTTATTTTAGTACATCATTTCTCAGGCACTTCAAATTTTAACATGAGTGATATAGAGGATTCTTGTATGAATATATAGTAAATTTTTTTAAAGTCTTGATTTGTCAAATAAGCTTTGAGCATATATCTCAGTGCCTCAAAATAATTATGCTTGTTTTCCAAACAGAAGGAAGATACAGCAGCTGAATTAGCTGCCCATTTTTATTCATAAAATGATAATTAGAGAAGGTATAAAATCTGGCATGTCAGGATTTAAGAAAGAATACTTGCTTGCTTTTAAGCATCTAGTAAAGTGCTGACTGTCTTTTATATTTCAAAATAACATTTCAGACCTTTGTTTGTATCTGCAAAGACCGGTGTGTCTTTTGATTCTAGCTAAGAGTCATCTGAAGACTGATCTATATATTTGTAGCTAGAGGTGATAATGGTGGTTTAATAATAACTACCATTTATTCAGTGCCTGCTATGTGCCAGGCAGTGGTGGCAGAGGCTTTATATACATTATCTCTTTTCATCTTCATGACAACCATTCAAGGTAGGGGTATTATTCCCATTTAACATATGAGGAAACTGAGGCTCAGAGAAAATAAAGTATTTTCTAGAGCATACAAGGCTAGTAAAATTGGGGCTTGTGCCAACTCCTATTCTGGACAAATGAAAATTTGGAACTCTGGATGTAAGGTGAGCACAGGGACATGTGAGACTGGCCTGTGGTCTCTAGGGGTCAGAGCCAAGGATGACTTCAGAGGAGAAGCAGAACAGAGGGTTGAGGAACAATTTCCCTGAATACTGGCCATAGCACCAGGCCACAGGCCTTCACTGATAGAGCTAGGATTTCAACCAGGCACTGTCTAGATCAAAAGCTTCTGTTCTTCTCTCTGTGCTTTGTGAAGCATCCACTAGGTTGCTGATACAATGGGATACAGAGGTGAGTAGGACATGTCCCTGCCTGCAAAGAGCCTACAGTCCAAAGGAGGAGACTGACACATTAACAGACCTTTTTCTTTTTAGAGATAGGTCTTTTATTTTTAATTTTTAATTTTTTTGAATTTTTGAATTTTATTTTATTTTTTATACAGCAGGTTCTTATTAGTTATCTATTTTATATATATTAGTGTATACATGTCAATCCCAATCTCCCAATTCATCACACCACCACCCCCACCCCTGCCGCTTTCCCCCCATGGTGTCCATATGTTTGTCTCTACATCTGTGTCTCTATTTCTGCCCTGCAGACTGGTTCATCTGTACCATTTTTCTAGGTTCCACATACATGCGTTAATATATGATATTTGTTTTTCTCTTTTCTCACTTACTTCACTGTATGACAGTCTCTAGGTCCATCCACATCTCTTCAAATGACCCAATTTCGTTCCTTTTTATGGCTGAGTAATATTCCATTGTATATATGTAGCACATCTTTATCCATTCGTCTGTCAATGGGCATTTAGGTTGCTTCCATGACCTGGCTATTGTAAATAGTGCTGCAATGAACATTGGGGTGCATGTATCTTTTTGAATTATGGTTTTCTCTGGGTATATGCCCAGTAGTGGGATTGCTGGATCATATGGTAATTCTATTTTTAGTTTTTTAAGGAACCTCCATACTGTTCTCCATAGTGGGTATATCAGTTTACATTCCCACCAACAGTGCAAGATGGTTCCCTTTTCTCCACACCCTCTCCAGCATTTGTTGTTTGTAGATTTTCTGATGATGCCCATTCTAACTGGTGTGAGGTGATACCTCATTGTAGTTTTGATTTGCATTTCTCTAATAATTAGTGATGTTGAGCAGCACATTAACAGATCTTAATCATTTATGGTATTTGGTTCTGATTGTTTGATTGTCAAGGAACAAGGATTGTCAAGAAACAAGGATCCATAGGAGGTGGGGATGGCAATCAGTGAAGGCTTATTGAGGAATTTATCTGAGCTGAATTTTGAACAGTAAATAGTAGTTAAATAAACACACACACACACACGAACAAGCATGTACACACGTATATTTACTGTTCATGAGCCTTGATCTGCCACCTTGTCCAAGTCTGCTAATCAGAAAGAAAGGTAAGAAACAGATGAATGTTGTCAGCCCTCCGTATTTCGCTCAGTCTGACGTTGCAGCCATGTTGACACTCCACGTGATCTACCCTTGTCCTAAATGGCATGCTGACTTCTTGATTAGGGGTTTCTGTTTTGTTATCAGTGCATTAGGCAATGTGACACTCAGGTGGCAGAATTTGATTATAGTTTTCATCTTTGCTTTCTGAATTGCTGTGGGTTTTCTCTGGTGTTGGCTGATATGTGACCTTTGCAGTTTTTGATTTGGAAAAGTTTCCTTGAGAGCTAGCAGGCTGAACTAACCTCCACCTCAACCTCAGCTTCTGGTTTTCCTTACTCTTTCTGGTCGTGGCTCTGTGTGCTACATTTAAGAAGGCTAAGCCTATGATTACAGGGCTGCTTTATCCAAGAGCTGTGAGGAATGGATCAAAAGTGATACCATCAGCTCCAGCATGACTAGTCATTACCTAATGGACTCTTCAGTCTTCATAACTTTCTCAAGGCCAGTCAAACTTGGGCAAGAGCTGGAGAAGTTTAAACCTGCTGACGAATTTTAGTTAAACCCTTTCACAAGGGCAACATATGGACAGTAGCGCTCTTCATCATTGGCAACCTGAAACCATATTATCTGTTCCAGAACGTTCAATAGGCTTCCTCTTTGTGGCAAAGTATTTCAGTATGCAAAACGCATGTTCAATATGGGTAGTTTTGTGTTTTTCTTAATATCTCTGCTTAGAGACATTACCTGGTAATATTTAACAAAATGACATTGGACTAGATTTCTTTAACTGGAATGTTAAGAAATTAAGGGTGAGTAAAAATAAAAATAACATATAAAAAGCCAGAGTATGTTTTAAAATAACTGGGTTTTGATATTTATTTGTTCATTCAATGAATATGTATTAAATGCCTACTGTGTGCTTGGCATTGCTTTAAGTGCTTGGAATATGTTAGTGAACTAAATAGACAAAAATCCCGCCTTAAATACATTTATATTCTAGAATTATCTTCTTCTCTTTGAAGAAGTCAGTAATTATTTAATACATAGGCTGAGCTGTAAGTTCATGTAAATTTTATGTGCAGCTTTTTATTTTATTTATTTCAACAATTTGACCACCTTACATAATTCCTCTAATTTTTTTTTCTTCTCCTGTATTCATTCATTTAACAAATAGGTATTAGGCAGCCAGTGAGTGTGAAACACTAGCGTGTGTACAGGATAGAGACCTGCCTTCAGGAAGCTCACAGTCCAGTAAGAGAAACTGAGACTTGCACACAAATAGCCATCTAGAAATTAATACATGATACATTTAGTAAAAGTCACACAGTGTTTCTACAGAATTAAGGGAGAGCAGGGCCAGGGAGATGGAAGAGATGGAAAGATAAAGGGGCTGATCAAGTGAATCTGAGAGAAGGACCATTTCAGTTCAGGAGCCATTATTAGCAAACAGCTTTGCAAGCAAAAGGTAAAGAAAAAGGTCAAAATGTATTTAAAGAATAGCAAAATAGCACACCTTGACTGGCATATATTAGTAGTGAAAAGTTGTGTTAAATCCAGTTTGTAGAGAGAATTGAATGACAAGCTCCAAGTTTGTACTTATTCAGTAGAGATGAGGGAAGGGAGGGTACTGATGAATTTTTGCTATAGAAATGGCACTAAATATATCGTGTCTAAAGCAGTTAAACTTATACCTTGTCTTCAGGACGATTGGTCCAGGCTAAGACAGCATGCTGTGATGGTTAGAACAGAGAGAATTCTGTTTGGTGGCAGCTTTCTTGCACAGTGTCTTAAGGTACAATTAAGTATTATTTGGACCAATTCACAGTGGGACGACAGAGGCAAGGATGTCTGCGAACTTTCTAAAGAATGGCAGCCTCTTCCTATACTTTGAGAACACAGTTCTGTCAAGGTGACACCTTTATTAAAGAAAGAGCAGTTATAATTAGATATTGGGAAACTATAGAAAATTTGAGAACGTGAAAGGTCTGAGAAGAGAAAAATATCAAATAAGGAAGTGACTGGTAACTCAGCTCAAATATATAATTTTTTATATCAATTTTATGATATAAGTTTATTTGGGAGGGTAATTTTAAACGTCACTGTTTTCTGTTTATGTCAGATCCAGATGAAGAACTATGCATCAGTAGACTGTGCAGTCTGTAAATGATCACTTATTTGTAGTCAGTATGTAAATGAATAAGTGGTTGGATTCCTTGCTTAAAAATATATCAACACTAGATTCCATCAATAAACACTTAGAAAATCAGTAGGTTATTCCTGCAGTGCCAAATTAGGTGTTAAGTAGTCATGTTTGTGTTTAATTGGTAACCACTCTCTTCTTGTGAATGCTTTAGTACATCAGAAAGGTGTGCTGAGCTTCAAATTCACAAGCTAGATATAAGGTTAATTTTTAGTTTGGAAGTAATTGTTTTTAAAATACTGATTGGACTTGCTAAGAGCTCATTGAGAAGACAGTTAAATAAATTATTAGTGAATAACGAATGAATAAAAAAAAATTTTTAAGTTAAAACATCTCTGAATTTGCCATATGCTGCTGAAATTTTGCCATATCTACATTAGTCTTCAAATAACAAGTTAGATTTTTCTAAAAACATTTAAGGATGTGGGTAATTTTTATGCCTTTATTAATAATATAACATGAGCATGAATCTTAACCAAGACATGACTTTCATAATTATTTTTTAAGAATGTCCTTTATTCCCATAGTAAGTTAATTATGGATCATTTAACATGAGACAGAAAACAGTCTCTACACTGGATAACAGAGAACTTTAAATTCCATTTTCAGCATTACCGTTGATTAATTGTGACAATGAACAAGTCACTCAAGCTCTACATAACCTCGATTTCTCCATCTGTTAAAAGGCAATAATATCTGTCACAAGATATTTTCTGAGCACTTTGGAATCACTGGGATAAAGATGTTCCATAAATCAAAAGTAGTATTGTTATTACTCATCCAAAATGTAATAAAAGATTTTTTTAATGTAATAACCATTCAGCTCAGATTTAAAGATAGTCTCTGAATTTAGAATTCCTTCCTACTCCTGCCTTTTAGTCTTGAATGTTTACATTATTTCCTTCAAGCTTCAATCCTCTGAAGGTAATTATTGCATTCTTCTGCTTTGTTGAGAATCGTTATATTTTATGGCTTCCCTTAGCTTCTATTTTAGGTGCTTTCTTCATTTTACACGCCCTCTCTCCACCCGCAGAATTTTTACACCTTGTGTCTCTTTTCTACTTTGTACTTTTTATATTTTCATTTGAAAATATTCCCTATGATTTTCTTTTCCTTTAAATAGACAACTGTTTACCTTGAAATTTGCTTTCCTCACAGTGAAAATTAAAGTCAAAGTTACTTGCCTGTCACTGGTCATTCTTACAAACATTTCTTACAGTAAAGAGACAGGTTGCATTTTATTAAGCAACCAGCTAAGAAACAACTTGGTTTTGAGGATAAAAGTGCCAAAACAAAAAATGAAGAGTTAAAATGATGTGAGAAAATCAAACAGTAACTTTGAATTTCAATATTTCATACCAAGAAGATTAGCTGTACAAGATTTCCTAGTTGATCATTCCTTTTTCCTCAGCTAAAATTGATTTGAGGTGCTACTTTACTCATTTATTAAGTTCACATATATTCCTGGATCTGTCTCCGAGCTCTCTATTCTGTTCAGTTCATCAGTTTGTCCGTTTTTGTGCCAATTCTTATGATTTTTATTTTTAGAGCTTTATTGTACATCTTAATATCTGGCGGGACAAGTCCTTTTTGAAGGTGTACTTAGCTATATATAACTGTACTCCTCCATGTAAATTTTAAAATAAGCTTCAATCCCTCAAAAAAATCCAACTGGAATTTTAACTGGGAGAACTGTTGTTGTATTACGTTGTTTCTGACACTGTCATATATTACCTGGTAAAGTCAAGCACAACAAGATGATCTTTAAAAACCTTCCATTTAAAAACTTCTGTGATTCTAAAATAAGCAAAAGGCGCTCGTTTATTCCTTCAATGGGATTATAGTCTGATTGAGAATGTCTTCCACCAGAAGAGACAAGCATATTTGCGAGGCAGCCTGCTAACAGTCTGGTGGCAGGTATGCTGAGGTGACAGAAGGAAGAGAAAGTCAAGATGGTGTGGAAGCTTTGGGGAAGACTTCCTGGTGGAATACTTGATTATGTCAGATTTGGCAGATAGGGAGAACAGGGAGCCAAGTAAGGGGCAGGCAGCTTTGAAGACAGCAAAATGGCACAACATGTAGACCACAGCGAGGCATCCATACAGCAGCTGCTAAGTGTTAGTTAGGAGAAGGGAAAGAGGGATTTCCCCCGCTACAACCGTGGCCCTTAATCTAGGCTAATTTTGCCCTCCCACCGCCCAGGGGACAATCATCAATGTTTGCAGCCATTTTTCCTTGTCACAGCTGTTACCCACCACGGTTCCTGGACTCCTTAATCAAAAGAAATTGATAAGAAGCAAGACAAGAAATTCAGGCAAGGCTTTACTGGGACTCATGCTGCAGCGCAAGGGAGCAAAAACAAGTAACAAGTTCCCTCGCTCGCTCCGTGAAGTGTGGGGGGTGGGGCGGGGGCGGGGGGAGCTGGTTCCTTATGTGGGGTAAGCGGAGGGGTGGATCTAGGGGTTGGGCTGGAGGGATGGCTTTAGGTGGTCTGCCCACCCCCTTCCTTGGTGGTGCTGTGTGCAGGGTGCATTCGCAGTACCCTGCTTTTGCGCCCAGCTCCTCAGAAGTGGCAGTTGGGGTTTTGGTCTTTTTGTATCTTGTTGTTCATAATTTGCCCCAGCTGTGCATGCACACAGTTATTTTTAGTTCCTTATAGTTTCTTTGTATTTTGTTGCTCAAGGAGTTGTTCATCCAGGTGTAAGCGCTGCGGCAAAAGGTCCCAGGTCCCAGCCTGTCTCACAACTGGGGAAAAGGGGTCGTTACTGCATTTAGTGGGTAAAGGCCAGGGTGCTAAACATAACACAATGCACAGGGCAGCTCCCACAACAAAGAATTACCTGCCCCAAAATGTCAGTAGTGCTGAGGTTGAGAGATCCAGACATGGAAGGAACTTTTAACCCTGGCTGCACATTAGGGTCACCTGGGAAACGTGAAAAAATACCAATACCTAGTTCCCGCCCGCCAGCGGGAATGAAGCTCTAGAGATTCTGACTTCATTGGTTAAGGATGGAGCTGTGGGCCCTGGTTGTTTTAAAAGCTTCCCAGTGATTTTAATGGGCAGCCAAAGTTGAGAGCCACTGCTCTGGATCCATGAAGCTGAGACAGGGAGATGATTAGATTTAAGGGTGGTGTTTTGTTTTTTTTCTTTTACACTCTTCATTCATGCTACTTTAAAAAAAATTCATTTTTCTGTACTTTGACATAAACAGTACAAGAAAATGCTTTTGGGTATGGTATGTGTTTGTGTGTGTGTGTGTGTCTATAAAATTCACTTGACTTTCTGTTGGAATTCAGGAAGATTGCATGTAGTTATCATATTCTCCCCTATGTCCACCCAGAAGACCCCATGTTCTGTTAAAACTTCCATCTTGCAAACAAATCTCATAGATGTATATTTTGTCTATTTATGAGTCTACTAAAGCAAGCACAATATTTTTGACATTTATGATTTTTCTCTCTATATTGGGATATTTAGAAATATAATGTGAGCACAAACTGAATTGTCAATATTTTTGTCAAATCATCCGGCTATTTAGTATGGCTTGGACGATATCTTCTTGCGCAAAACACTGATGCAGCTTGGTGTCTCATGTCCTGAAGTTACGTTATTGATTTTGAAATGGGCTCCCTTTTCCAAACGCCGGATCTATGGAGCAGCTGGTGGTGGTTAGTGACCGTCTGCACCAGCAGCCTCATCTTTTTAGCATTGAAAATTAATTTTTCTCCTCTTGGCACATAAAGAACTCAAGTGTGCCCCTTACCTCGTTACCTGAAATGTTGCAGTGGCACCAGCAGTGGGGGGTGTGTAATGGAGCAGCTATTTGGGCATCAGAAGTAGCAGCGTTGGGATGTTACACATGAAGAGATACCAGTAAAAGGCCCGCACCCTTTGCTCTGGAAACAAGAAGCTTATATTCACATGGATTCCAAATATTTGATAACAATGAATATAACATTAAGGGCTCTGGTTGGATTTTTCTTCTCCCCCAAAATGGCATATCTCTGTATTCAAATGATTGATGTATTATGCAAAATACTCATGATAAATGAATACTGAATTGCTCTCTGTACAAGTTTTGGAGCTGAGCTCCCAGAGCTCAGTAATCTGGTCATCCCAAAAGATTTATCCTTCACAGATTTACATGTACTTAAAAGAGCCTACAACAAAAATGTTTCAGTTTTACCATAGGATAAGAAACGGTGTTTCTGGTACAGTAGAGAGTTCTGGACTGGGAGTGGATAAACCTGGGGTTTGATTCTGTATCTACCAGGCGTGTTGTTTAATGTTCTTTATTTTATGATCACTAGGCATTAATCATCCCTCACCTGGAATCCAGTAGAAAAATGCCCCCAACTAGTCTTCCAAACTCCAGTTTCATTCTTCTTAAATCCACCTTCTACTCTGCTGTCAGCATGAACTTTCTAAAATATAAAACTAATCCTGTCACTCCCCAGGCCACCATATGTGGCTGTGCAGACTGAGTTTCTCGTACAGATATTGTTTGATGCTTTCTGTCCCCTGGGTCTTCATTCATGTTGTCCTTTCGGCCTAAACCATATTTCTCCATTCCTTTTTCCTAGTTAATCCTCCTCATGCTTTAAGATGCATCTCAGGAATCTCCTATCCAGTGAGCCTTCTGATTTTAGGTGCCCTTCTGCAGGCTTCCCTTCACTTTCATCATAATTATCACATTGAATGACAATTATCTGTTTAGATAATTTACTGGCCCTCCTATAAATTTGGTGATATGCTCTTTAAAGACAGGTACCCGATCTTAATTATCTTCCCTTGGTACCTAGCATGATGCCTAGCAAATAATGGGCTTTTGGTAGGAAACAGTATGGAAGGAAGGAGAGAAAAAGGAAGCGGAAGGAAGGTGAGAAGAGAAATGGGAGGGAAGGGATATGATGGAGTGAGGATAGGATGGAATAGGATAGGATAGGAGAAGTATGAAGGAAAGAGGGAGAGGAATGATGGATGATATAATTGGTCTATGGTGATATCTAAGATCAAATCCGTTTTAAATGTTTGTGACTCTGTACCATTACAATACTCCATGTCAACCCTACTCTTTCCACAGTGTTTTATATATTGTGCCACACTCATTCTTTCACTGTCCTTTGTGTTTGAGTGGATTGTCAAGCAATGGATTTCTAGTAGAAGGGAAAAATCAAGACCAAGATAGACTTTCAAACCTCTCTAAATTTTGCTTTGTCTCACTAAACTTTGCTGATCTTATTTTGAGATTTTTGTAGTTCATATTACTCTCTTGATATCTCCTAAGCAGCCTACTTGGATACTATACCTTGTGATGTATAAATAGTATTTATTTAATAATATATGAGTGTCTAGAATTTTTTATAAATTTTTCTTAGAGCCTGTTACTAATTAATACTTTATGATGGTTCATTAATTAATTAGGATATAGGTGCTTTATGAAACCTGCCCTTTAGGTGCCTTGGCTCATGTATAAAATTCTGATGAGGTAAAATTTTATATTTTATGTTGATAAAAATAAAGGAATGATATTGAAATAACTAATTTATATTATGTGACCATTTGGTTTCCACCTTAGAGAAAAAACTAAGGGTAAGAGATGGGGAAATCGATAATATATGTAGTGACTTCCCATTCAGAGGCCCACATATGTGGGAACAAAATTGAAAATCGAAAAAATTATTCAGATAATTAGAGAAAAATGTAATTGTCATTTAACTATGTATATCTAACTTTTAGTATCTAAAAAGGTACATTTTAACTTCATTTACTATCAAAAACCTGACCTAAGAAATAGTGATCATTCAAGATCGTTCAACACAGAAGTTATTTCTACCAATGAAAATCTATCATAAATACAAGTTGCCTAAATTCCTGGACCCTCAGTGCTGCAAGAAACTTTGAGCTCTAAACTCAGAGTTCCCAACTTCAAGAAAAACCTCAACTAAATAAGTTAGGTTAGTGTCAATCAATTTCATTTTTTAAAAACATTCTTGATAGAATCACACACTTCATAGTTAGGTATTATCTTTTCCAGGTCCTTGGAAAATGTAGTAAGCATTCAGTAGTATAGGTTAGCGTTTCTAAATTACAATTTTTTTATACCAATTTTGTATATAAAATACTTATAACTCAGTGCAAACAAAAAGCCAGAAATGCTTTATGTACTTATTCACATTATACATTAAGATTGATTGTTAGAGGCAATTTAACTCATTAGCTCAATTAAAGTTTTTTTTACAATGTCAGTTCTTCACTTTTACATATTTAGACTATTATAATATCAATATGTCTCATTGTCTTTCTGGCAGGAATAAAACCAACTTTAACCCTGATTAAATTAGCGGTATATTATTGATTCCTGTTTCAAATTCATTAATATGCTAGGAACCACATGTCAATTCAGTGTCCCACTAGATAGGATCATGAGATAGTTTTAGGCTAATTATTATTTCCTATACCTTTTTATTAGATAAATTTCAGTGCCACATCTTCATATGCTATTTTAAAATTCAGTACTGTAGCCATAGCAGAACTAGAACATTTTTCTTGAAGACTTTGCCAGAATCAAATTCCTTATTCTGTTACCTGTAAGTTTTTAATAATTAATATATTGAAGTTTAGTCCTCCAGTTCAGTCCGCCTTCTATGTTGATAGACAAACATGATCTTTTCTAAAGTGTTATACTATTTTGAGTAAGCACATAATTTAAATCAAAATGTAAAATTAGAAGAGAGTTACAATTTTAGATAGACATATGAAAAAGAGAAGAATAAAGACAAATTTATGAAAGACAAAAAAGAAAATCTGAGAGAAATACAAAGTATGGCAAAATACAAAGAGGCTTTATTTCCCCTCCCAAAATATTCACATATAGTGGAAAAAAACTTTTATAGATTATTAGTTTATGTAAGATTCCTCAGTCTTCAACACTGAATTAATGTTTTAAGTGAGAATGCTAGACTGTCCACTCTATCTTTAGCTTCTTTCCACTTAAATTGAAATCTTTCTGTTTCTGCTTATACATGCTTTTGTATCATTCCAGTGAGTCTCCAATTTACAATTAAGTTGTTTGAGAATTTTTTTCTAAGTTGTTAAAAGTTAGGATGGCTTTTCTTAAAAAGGCAGCAAAATATTATTCTTGTAATAACGCTACACTAAATTAGAGGCTCTCAAACCAACCCCCAAAATCCTACTTGGCCCATATTTAGTAAAACCATCAAACTGCTATTCTAAGGTAACATCAACATTTCTGATATGCTGAATTTCAAAGTCAGCAGGCAATCTCCCTCGTACTGAATCACAGCCTTTACAAAGGTGAAGAAAGCCTTTCTTTTATTGCCTTTTCTTTCTTGGATGAACAGAAACCTGGACTTCCTCTGTGGTCAGCCCCTCTTTATTTAGTCCAGTGTTTTCCTCCTTTGGTTACATTTCCCGGGTTTTATGCCTCTTCCTTTCTGAGGGCTTTACATAAATTTAGTGGCTGATCCTCAACAGGGATCTTTTTGGGTCTATGATGGTCCCAAACACCAGAATGAAGGCCAAAAAGTCTACTTCCTCACTGTTGAGGATTCTAAGGTGGCCCAATAAATAGCACTCCTCTTCCCCACCTGTGCTGTGAACAGTTGAGAAACAAAACAGTGTATTAGATGAGGGCAAAAATCTCACCTTAGCTCTGAGAGACCAGGATGGAGGATGTGGGTTTCTGAAGACTGCGCTGCCAAACACAGATCCGGTCATGTGCTCCCCGGTCCAAAGCCCTCAGAGATTCCCCGTTTCCTACAGGATCCAATCCTGAGACCGTCACAGTACATATAACATCAGCCAGTCTGACCCGAGTACCTTTCTCTCTTCACCTCCTGTCTTAGTTTCTCTCTAGACTTTGAACTTTTTTTCCAAACTAGAAAACAAATTACTTTCCCGACCCTTTCTTTGCACCTACTTTTCCGTCTGCTCTCTCCCTGCTATTTTTCTGCTCAAATCCCATCCATCCTTTAGGGCCATTTCATAGGAGACAAGCACCCACTCCTAGGCTTTTGGCATTTTTCTAGGGTTTGTCTAATAATTTGGGCATCTCTCTTTGATAGGAGTTTGTCACATTTTTTTGTGATTATTTTTTCCTTGTTCCACTTCCTTCTCCAGAGAAGGGACCATGTCTTACTCAGCATTGTGTTTCCAGTTCTAGCACAGTGTCTGACACATAATGCTAAACAAATTTATTGTAATAAGATTCATCTATTTCTTGTCATCCAACAGTAATGATCACATTGACATTTTCTAAAAACACTACAAAAACATTTCCCAAAACCAGTCATTGTCAGACTGGGAACAGTCTCACTAATTGATAATGTTTGGGTTTTTTGTTTTTTTCTTTAACCTTCTAATCTGATATTTAAGTGGCAGATCAAAAATTTTAATCTAAGCTTGTCAAACCCCACATTCTTTCTGCTCCACCTCTGGCTTCCTGTAACAAATGGCCTTGCATAGCAAATGTGGTCTTCTCCATATCTTATGCAGAAAGATCACCCCTACTTCACCAATTCCCTTTTCTCAGGAAAGAAATCTGTGTCAGTTTAAAAAAAGAAAACCAACCTGGGCAACTGGGAAACCCACTAGGTAAATATGAAAGGAAACAGCTATAAAGCCAAATGCAACTTTAAAACAATAAATAACACAAGGCAGGATATTGAGCAATATTTGCCATGCCCAGTAACCACTCGCATTCTTAGTCTAATTTTCTTTCCTAGTTTATGTTCTTTCATTAGACCGTGAGTTAGACTTCTACACATTACTCCACACTTAATAAAGATATTTCATTTTTCCTGGTGTGCTTCCAGAGACCTAGCATGCAGTGAAGGTTTTATAGTCCTGTGCAGTGCAGCAGATGTCATTCCATTTGCCTAAGTCCTGCTGACATTTGGAGATGTGGATTAATTGAGCTACAGAATGAAATTTAATTAAAATTAAATACAGACTTGGCCATTGTATCTGTTCATTTCCTGCACTCTAGTGTGTGTGTTTGCAGGCAGCACCATAGTTAATTTGTTTAATCAGGATGCTCTGTGGGGGAAGCTGCACTTTGTTTTATGCTGAAAAACTGAAGGTGTGGTAGATACCAGGTTGGATTTCATCACACACAATGCGAGCTGTGTAAATGGTGCTACTGCTGAGCCCCGGAGGGCTACCTGAGGGGGCAGGGTGGCTCCCTATGAACCTGTAGAGAAATAACTTGTCATAGACAAGGTTTAGAGATACCTTTAAAACTGACATTACATGACCACAGGAATCTCATCTATTACCCATGAACATGTTGCCATGGTATTTGTTCATTCAGACACTCATTCAACCAAGATTTTTTTGAGTACCAACTATGTGCTAGGTCCTGTGTTTAAGGGAGGCGCCATTATTAATGGTGACGATCTTCCTTCTATCAGTAGCCCCAATTGGAGAAGTGTGCCATTTCTTGAAGATACAGTTTTTAGAACAAGATAATATAGGATATTTAAAGGTCATTCCAAAGTAAGGAGAAACTGTATTACTTTAGGTTATGATAAGATGAATTCTATTCCAACAACTCTCCAAAGTACATAGGAGTTCTTCTTTGTGTCTTATCTGTATATCTTCCTATCCCCCTTTCTAGATTATAAGCTTTTTGTCAACATCTTTTTAATCTTGAAAAATGCTTAGGCCAGTACATCATCTCCACAATGTGCTCAAGGACTATTTCTTTCTTTAACTGAAGTATAGTTGCTTTATAATACTGCATTAAGTATTGTATTAGTTTCAGGTGTACAGCATTGTTATTCAATATTTTTGCAGATTATATTCCATTATAGGTTATTACAAGACAATGGGTAAAATTGCCTGTGCTATTCAGTAAATCCTTGTTGCTTATCTATTTTTTATATAGTAGTTTGTTAATCCCATACCCCTAATTTTTCCATCCCCTCTTCAAAGGCTATTTCTTGAATATACTGTCAAGCAAGTGTATTCCTGCGTAGTGGACATTTGCTGTTTTAGGGGTCTAGAATCACGTCCTCCTTTTTGAGACAACAGTACCCTGCCTCCCATGGCTATGTGCCTCAGGTAAAGGTGAGTGAGCTGGAGGCTGAGCCAATCCATGCATTTAATCCCCCTAGCCTCAGTGATTGGTTCAGAAATGGGCAGATAATCCACACCAGCCTAATCAGGGCCAATAATACCACATTCTAAGGCTTTGATTTCTCTTCAGTTGTATGTTAAAGAGGGTAACCCGTGAGCTCCCTTCTTCTGCAAGGGGGGAATTATCTGAAAACGGAGCCAATCCAAAAGAAGCTAATGTGAAATCAAGAGAATGGTCCCCTGTTATTCTTTGAGGTTCTATTGCTGTTCTGTTATCTTAGCCAATGAATTTTTCCTTATGTTGGTTTGAGTTAGACTTTCTAGCTCTAGCATACAATAAAACCATTATTACTATCACATAATGCTGGAGTCACTTGTATGTACTCCCTATTCTGTAAGCTCCTTAAGGACAGGTATTTTGCCTCTTCATCCAGTGATGTATTCACTAGGCCAGTGCCTGGAACAACGTGCACTCAATAATTATTTTGTCTAAATGAAAGTGATCAGGTGATTATGTGATGATGTCAGTAAATTATCTTTTAGCTTTGTAGTAAAACTGATGAAACTGACATGTTGCTCACCAACCCTGTTACATTCTTTTTCACTGGCATTCGTATGACTGAAGGGGTCCTGAAAGGGTCTAAGGGTGAGAAAGATAGCTCAATCATATTCTAATGATAATCAACCTTATATTAAAAAAAAAAAAAAAAAAAAAACAACCTGAGAAGAAAACTCCACAACCCTATTCTATTTCCCAATGTTAACTAATTTCACCACCTGGAAATTGTTCTTTCCATTCCTATTGTACATGAGGATTGTGAGTTCTCGTAACCAAAGTAAGATTTTTCTCAGTTGAGCTTTGTTTTGCTATAGACTCAAATTGGGTCAATAAATAGGTACACCATGTCTTTCTGGTACATCTTTTCTGTTCTAAACCAAATACACTGTTTTATATGAGCAACATCCTATTCATCCTTGGAGTTTTGGCAAAGTAAGCCTAACATTTTTTTTCTCCTTGCATATAGCTTTTGTGAATCTGATCCTTCTTTGTTCCTGACTATCTTAATTTTCCATAAAAAAGTGATGTTGATGGATAAGGATGTGGTCAAAAAGAAAAAAACCCAAAATGTATATTGTGTTTTTAGCTCGCAGTAAAGAGACAAATTTGGATTACTGAACTATGGAGTCATTGAGGGAAATATTCATGTCTACTTCATCTTAACATAACCAACATCATCTAGCATATTACCTTACATGGGATAGGAGGTCAACAAATATTTGTTGGATGAACAAATAGATGAATGATAACAGCACGTTTTTTTACTGTTTTGCAATATTTTTTTTAAATAAAGTTTTTATTGAAATAAAACATACATTCTGTGAAGTACACCCAGTGTATATAGCTCGATAGATTTTATTTTTAATAGATCTTTATTGCAGTATAATCACTTCACAGTACTGTGTTAGCTTCTGTTGTACACCAAAGTGAATCAGCCATAGGCATACACATGTCCCCATATCCCCTCCCTCTTGAGCCTCCCTCCCATCCTCCCTATCCCACCCCTCTAGGTCATCGCAAAGCACGGAGCTGATCTCCCTGTGCTATGCTCCTGCTTCCCACTAGCTAACTATTTTACATTTGGTAGTATATATATGTTGATGCTACTCTCACTTCGCCCCAGCTTCCCCCTCCCACCCCGTGTCCTCAAGTCCATTCTCTATGTCTACATCTTTATTCCTGCCCAGCAACTAGGTTCATCAGTAGCATCTTTTTTTTTTTTTTTTTAGATTCCATATATATGCATTAGCATACGGTATTTGTTTTTCTCTTTCTGACTTACTTCACTCTGTATGACAGACTCTAGGTCCATCCACCTCACTATAAATAACTCAGTTTTGTTTCTTTTTATGGCGAGTAATATTCCATTGTATGTATGTGCCACATCTTCTTTATCCATTCTTCTGTTGATGGGTGTTTAGGTTGCTTCCATGACCTGGCTATTATAAATAGTGCTGCAATGAACACTGGGGTGCGTGTGTCTTTTTGAATTATGGTTTTCTCTGGGTATATGCCCAGTAGTGGGATTGCTGGGTCATATGGTAGTTCTATTTTTAGTTTTTTAAGGAACCTCCATACAGTTTTCCATAATGGTTGTATCAATTTACATTCCCACCACAGTGCAGGAGGGTTCCCTTTTCACCACACCCTTTCCAGCATTTATTGTTTCTAGATTTTTTGATAATGGTCATTCTGACCTGCATGAGGTGATACCTCACTGTAGTTTTGATTTGCATTTCTCTAATAATTAGTGATGTTGAGCATCTTTGCATGTGCCTCTTGGCCATCTGTATTATCTTCCTTGGTGAAATGTCTATTTAGGTCTTCCACCCATTTTTTAATTGGATTGTTTGTTTTTTTGATATTGAGCTCCATGAGTTATTTGTGTATTTTGGAGATTAATCCTTTGTCTGTTGTTTCATTTGCAAATATTTTCTCCCATTCTGAGGGTTGTCATTTCGTCTTGTTTATGGTTTCCTTTGCTGTGCAAAAGCTTTTAAGTTTAATTAAGTCCCATTGGTTTATTTTTGTTTTTATTTCCGTTACTCTAGTAAGTGGGTCAAAAAAGATCTTGCTGTGGTTTATGTCAAAGAGTGTTTTTCCTATGTTTTCCTTCTGGTCTTACATTTAAGTCTTTAATCCATTTGGAGTTTATTTTTGTGTATGGTGTTAGGTAGTGTTCTAATTTCATTCTTTTACATGTAGCTGTCCAGTTTTCCCAGCACCACTTATTGAAGAGGCTGTCTTTTCTCCATTGTATGTTCTTGCCTCCTTTGTCGTAAATTAGGTGCCCATATGTGCATGGGTTTATCTCTGGGCCTTCTATCCTGTACCGTTGATCTATATTTCTGTTTTTGTGCCAGTGCCATACTGTCTTGATTACTGTAGCTTTGTGGTAGAATTTGAAGTCAGGGAGCCTGATTCCTCCAACTCCGTTTTTCTTTCTCAAGATTGCTTTTGCCATTCGGGGTCTTTTGTGTTTCCATACGAATTGTAACATTTTTTCTTCTAGTTCTGTGAAGAATGCCATTGGTAGTTTGACAGGGGTTGCACTGAATCTGTAGATTGCTTTAGGTAGTATAGTCATTTTCACAATGTTGATTCTTGCAATCCAAGAGCATGGTATACTTCTCCATCTGTCTATGTCATCTTTGACTTCTTTCATCAGTGTTTTATAGTTTTCTGAGTACAAGTCTTTTGCCTCCTTAGGCAGGTTTATTCCTAGGTATTTTATTCTTTTTGTTGCAATGGTAAATGGGAGTGTTTCCTTAATTTCTGTTTCTGATATTTTATTGCTGGTGTATAGGAATGCAAGAGATTTCTGTGCATTAACTTTTTATCCTGCAACCTTACCAAATTCATTAATTAGTTCTAGTAGTTTTCTGGTGGCATCTTTAGGATTTTCTCTTTATAGTGTCATGTCATCTGCAAACAGTGACAGTTTTACTTCTTCTTTTCCAATTTGTATTCCTTTTATTTCTTTTTCTTCTCTGATTGCTGTAGGTAGGACTTCCAAATCTATGTTGAATAAGAGTGGCAAGAGTGGACATCCTTGTCTTGTTCCTGATCTTTAGTGGAAATGGTTTCAGTTTTTCACCATTGAGTATGATGTTTGCTGTGGGTTTGTCATATATGGCCTTTATTATGTTGAGGTAGGTTTCCTCTGTGCCCATTTTCTGCAGAGTTTTTATCATAAATGGGCATTGGATATTGTCAAAAGCTTTTCTGCATCTATTGAGATCATCATATGGTTTTTATTCCTTAATTTTTTAATGTGGTGTATCACATTGATTGATTTGCCTATATTGAAGAATCCTTGCATCCCTGGGGTAAATCCCACTTGATCATGGTGTATGATCCCTTCAATGTGTTGTTGGATTCTGTTTGCTAATATTTTGTTCAGGATTTTTGCATCTATGTTCATCAGTGATATTGGTCTATAATTTTCTTTTTTTGTGATACCTTTTTCTGGTTTTGGTATCAGGGTGATGGTGGCTTCATAGAATGAATTTGGGAGTGTTTCTCCCTCTGCAATTTTTTGGAAGAGTTTGAGAAGAATGTGTGTTAGCTCTTCTCTAAATGTTTGATAGAATTCACCTGTGAAGCCATCTGGTCCTGGACTTGTGTTTGTTGGAAGATTTTTAATTACGGTTTCAATTTCATTACTTGTGATAGGTCTGTTTATATTTTCTAATCCTTCCTGGTTCAGTCTTGGAAAATTTTACCTTTCCAAGAATTTGTCCATTTCTTCGTGGCTGTCCATTTTATTGGCATATAGTTGTTTGTAGTAGTCTCTTATAATCCTTTGTATTTCTGCAGTGTCAGTTGTGATTTCTCCTTTTCATTTCTAATTTTATTGATTTGCGTCCTCTCCCTTTTGTTCTTGATGAGTCTGGCTAAGAGTTTATCAGTTTTGTTTACCTTCTCAAATAACCAGCTTTTAGTTTTATTGATCTTTGCTATTGTTTTCTTCGTTTCTATTTCATTTACTTCTGCTCTGATCTTTATGATTTCTTTCCTTTTACTGACTTTGGGTTTTCTTTGTTCTTCTTTCTCTAGTTGTTTTAAGTGTAGGGTTAGATTGTTTATCTGAGATATTTCTTGTTTCTTGAGGTGAGATTGAATTGCTATAAGCTTCCCTCTTAGAACTGCTTTTGCTGCATCCCATAGGTTGTGGGTCGTCGTGTTATCATTGTCATTTGTTTCTACATATATTTTTATTTCTTCTTTGATTTCTTCAGTGATCGCTTGGTTATTTAGTAGCGCACTGTTTAACTTACATGTATTTGTGTTTTATACCGTTTTTTTTTCCCTGTGATAGATTTCCAATCTCATAGCATTGTGGTCAGAAAAGATGCTTGATAATGATTTCAATTTTCTTAAATTTTCCGAGGCTTGATTTGTGACCCAAGATGTGATCTATCCTGGAGAATGTTCCGTGTGCACTTGAGAAGAAAGTGTATTCTGCCACTTTTGGGTGGAATGTTCTATAAATATCAATTAAATCTATCTATCTGGTCTATTGTGTCATTTAAAGAATGTGTTTCCGTATTTATTTTCTGTTTGGATGATCTGTCCATTGGTGTAAGTGAGGTGTTAAAGTCCACTACTATTGTTGTGTTACTGTCAGTTTCTCCTTTCATGGTTGTTAGCACTTGCCTTATGTATTGAGGTTCTCCTGTGTTGGGTGCATAAACATTTATAATTGTTATATCTTCTTCTTGGATTGATCCTTTAATCATTATATAGCACCCCTCCTTATACCCTGAAACAGTCTTTATTTTAAAGTCTATTTTATCTGATACGAGCATTGCTACTTCAGCTTTCTTTTGATTTCCATTTTCATGGAATATCTTTTCCCATCCCTTCAGTTTCAGTCCGTATGTGTCCCTAGGTCTGAAGTGGGTCTCTTGTAGACAGCATATATATGGGTCTTGTTTTTGTATCCATTCAGCCAGTCTGTGTCTTTTGGTTGGGGCATTTAATCCATTTACATTCAAGGTCATTATCGATATGTATGTTCCTATTACCATTTTCTTAATTGTTTTGGGTTTGTTTCTGTGGGTCTTTTTCTTCTTTTGTGTTTCCTGCCTAGAGAAGTTTCTTTAGCATTTGTTGTAAAGCTGGTTTGGTGGTGCTGAATTCTCTTAGCTTTTGCTTGTCTGAAAAGCTTTAGATTTCTCCATCGAATCTGAATGAGATCCTTGCTGGATAGAGTAATCTTGGTTGTAGGTTTTTCTCTTTCATCACTTTAAGTATATCCTGCCACTCCCTTCTGGCCTGCAGAGTTTCTGCTGAAAAATCAGCTGATGACCTTATGGGGATTCCTTTGTGTGTTATTTTTTGTTTTTCCCTTGCTGCTTTTAATATTTTATCTTTGAATTTAATTTTTGTTAGTTTGATTAATATGTGTCGTGGTGTGTTTTTCCTAGGGTTTATCCTGTATGGGACTCTCTGTGCTTCCTGGACTTGGGTGACTATTTCCTTTCCCATGTTAGGGAAGTTCTCAGCTATAATCTCTGCAAATATTTTCTCAGACCCTTTCTTTCTCTCTTCTTCTTCTGGGACCCCTATAATTCGAATGTTGGTGCGTTTAGTGTTGTCCTAGAGGTCTCTGAGATTGTCTTCAATTCTTTTCATTCATTTCTCTTTATTCTGCTCCTCAGCAGTTATTTCCACCATTTTGTCTTCCAGCTCACTTATTCATTCTTCTGCCTCATTTATTCTGCTATTGATTCCTTCTAGTGTATTTTTCATTTGAGTTATTGTGTTGTTCATCTCTGTTTGTTTGTTCTTTAGTTCTTCTAGATCTTTTTTAAACATTTCTTGTATTTTCTCAATCCGTGCCTCTGTTCTGTTTCTGAGATTCTGGATCATCTTTACTGTCATTACTCTGAATTCTTTTTCAGATAGATTGCCTATTTCCTCTTCATTTATTTGGTCTTGTAGGTTTTTACCTTGCTCCTTCACCTGTGACATATTTTTTTTGCTGTCTTTTTTTTTTTTTTTTTTTTAATAAGTGGGATTGTGTGTCTTACTGGTTGTTTGGCCTGAGCCTTCCAACACTGAAGTTTGTAGGCTCTTAGGTAGAGCTGGGTCTTGGTACTGAGATGAGGACCTCCGCGAGACCTCACTCCAATGAATATTCCCTGGGGGCTGAGGTTCTCTGTTAGTCCAGTGGTTCAGACACAGAGCTCCCACCGCAGGAGCTTCGGCCCGACCCCTGGCTCATAAACCAAGATCCCGTAAGCCGTGTGGGGTGGCAAAAAAAAAAAAAAAAAAGAGGGACAGAGAACAATAACAAAGTAAAAAATAAAATCAGACTAGGAAACTAACAGATATGTTAGGAAGAATATAAAAATAAAAATATGGATGAATCAACAACCAGAAGGTACAACAGTACCACAATAGTAAAAAAGAGGAGGAGGGAAAAGAAAAAAAAAAAAAAGGGTAGGGGGAAGGCCTTGGCTGTGGATGGCGGGGCCTAAGCAAGGGCAAGGTTTGGGCAGTGGGCGGGGCCTATGCTTAGGACACACAGGGCTGGAAAAGGCCCTGGGGGGCTGTGGGGGGTGGGGCTTAGGCTCAACGGAACAGAAGGGGCCCAAGTGTGCCCCCCACCCTGGGTCTCAGAGGGTGGAGGACTTCACCTGGGAGCCCAGCAGGCTTCCTGGGCTCGAGTGGGTGGGGCAAACGCCCTCCACTCCTCTCCTGCTCCTCTGGTCCTGAGAGCCCCTCCCACCTGCCTCTCCTGATATCCTCAGCCTCCCTCCTATGCCCCCAAGGATCCACGAGTCCTGGAGGGGGCTTTGGTGGGCAGGAGACTGGCCTGGGAGCTCAGTAGGCTCCCCGTGCCCAGGTGGGTGGGCCAATGCCCTCTGCTCCCCTCTAGCTCCTCCTGGGGGCCCCTCCTGCCTGCCTCTACTGATCTCCCCAGCCTCAGGGGCGTCAATCCTGTCTCACCTCCACTTCTCCTTCCCCCCTCAGTCCCCCCACATCCTACTGGTTCACTTGGGGGTTCCTCCCATCTCCTTGGGCATCAGGATCCCCCACCAGTGGCTGGCAGGCGCCCTAGTTGTGGGAAGACTCTAATTTGGCATCTTCCCACACCGCCATCTTCTGTTTTACAATATTAATGAAGCCATTTTGTTAATTTTTAGACTTCATTTATTCATCAGGTATTTATTGAGCGCCTACTATGTATATGGCACTGTGCTATGGACTTCGAAGGGTAAATGAGTGGTCTTCCACTAGAGATGGAAAAATCAAATTTGTACAAGTATAACTAGAATACCAGGCTGAAAACAATTTATGCCAAAAGAGGCAAAAATAAAGTATGACGGGAACTCTCTCAAAAAAAAAAAGTGGTGCTTACTGAGACATTGTGTGCCATTTGTTCCTCAGAAAGCTTCTTTATTTTTCAAAATTGGGTTCCTGATGTATATCTGTGCAGGTGTAGCTGAATAGATAGGCAAAGCATGACTGACAATCCTTTTCTCATAAACATACTATAGTCTCCTTTGTTATGGGCAGCAGCTGCTATTTGCCTCGTAGTCTCATTTGGCCCAATGCCTTTGCTCAAAAAGAGCCACGGTGTTTCTGTTTGTGGCACAGCAGACCAGTCTGTTGGCTGTTGTTGGTTCTTAATAGTCAACAATTTGCCACATGTTTTTGACTTTGTATTGCTAATTCAGTGCTCCTTTGAAGAACTGCTCCTGCCCCCTTTTCCTTGTTGCCCCACTTGACTTCACCATGAAGCCATCCATTCCCCACACCCATCCTGCCCAAAGGAGTTGTGTTGTGAGAGCACAACGTCAATGCTAGCAGACTGACTACTTCCCAGTGTTGTGTGTTTGGTGATCCAGCCTCCCAGGAAATGTACCTTGTAGTAATATTCATAACTCACATTTTCTAAAGCAATTTAAGGGAAGTCTAAGAGTTGTTCCTGAAGATTTTGCCTGATAAATGGAACCAGTGCCAGATGAGGGGGGCATTTACTCTGTGAGTCCTTTTTCATTTATAATTTTTAAAGAATAATTAATCCTGCTTCCATTTAAAACTGAGTTTCAATTGATGTGCCAGTGGAACACCTCATTGCTTTCTGAAACTGAGTAGGATTTAATCCTCATTCACTTCTCAGTATGGTGACAGGTATGGTAACAGCCTAGTATTTGAGGCAGCCCACAAAAGTGAACCCCTAATCACATATCTCAGCATATATAATCACAATCTTCCTTGTTTCCTTTGTATTGCTTCATTGATTCAGTACCTCACCAGACATTTAATGAGCATCTACTGCAGTGGTTCTCAAATTTTTGGTCTCAGGACCCTTTTACATTCTTAAAAATTATTGAAGATCCCCCCAATGCTTTCATTTATGAGGATTATTTCTACTGATATTTACCATATTAGAAACTAAAACTTAAAATTTTTAAAGTATATGTTAGTTCACTTGAAAATAATAATAAAACCAGTTACATATGAACATAAATAACATTTTATGAAAAATAACTACATTTTTCAAAACACAAAAAAATAATGTAAGAGTGGCATTGCTTTTTGCAAATCTCTTTAATGTATGACTTAATATAGCTGGATTCTCATATCTTCTTCTACACTGAATCTGTTTTGGTATGATGCTTTGGTTGAAGTATAGGGAAAAAAATCTGGCCTCACACAGATATATAGGAATGTTTTTATTTCTACTTCAGATAAGTGTGGGTATTTTTCTAATACTACAACAAAACTCAACAAGTGTGGCCTCTGAAAGGTTAATTGCTATATGGAATCTGAGACCATACCTTGCACTTCAAAGAGTCTTTTACCATGTAACATTTAGTAACTTCAGGTATTGTTCATCTGAAAAATACTGGCTCACTGAATTATACAGATCTTTAAATGTTGATACACTTCATTATACAATATCAAAAATTATAATTGTTTTTTATCACCACTAATCTCACCAGAAAATTCTTTAAATACTAGGAAACTGTCAAGTTTATGGCAGCAGATACAAGTTTTCCAGAATTCTGAATTTGCTTGAATGTTTGAATTTTATCATTGGCAACAAATACCATCAGTTGCTTTCCTTGAAGTGACTGTCTGATGTTGTTCATCTTTGAAAAAATATCTATCAGATACCTGTCAGCTGTTCTTTCGAGCGAAAGTGGTATTCCAGGACAAGAGTGGCTAGTTCAGCCTGTAACTCAACCACACAAGTGCTTTTCCTCTAGACAACCATTGTGCTTTGGTATGTAGTGGAAGTGCTTTATGTGTACTTTCCATTTCATCACCCAAAATATTAAAAAAAATGTATATTCAATTGTCAAGATTCAGTAAAATGGGTTATTTTTACTACCTCATTAAGGGCATCCCTAAGTCATCCTGGCTTTAAAAAAAAAAAAAATACAAGGCAGCAAGAATACAATGAACTCTAGAGGAGTTTTGTGCCACTGCATTAATTGGTGCAAAGGCACCAGTAGTTTTACTCACCATTGCTTTTGCAGCATTATTACAAATTTCAACACAGTAAAAAAGAAAAAAAAAAAGGCAAATAATATTTTAGTATCATTATGAAAATTGTTTCATGAACCCCTAAAAGGATCTCAGGGACCCAAAGGGGTCCACAGACCTCACTTTGAGAACCTCTAACCTACTGTCTGCATAGAATTGTGCCCCAAATCTCCCACGCCCAAAACTTTGTGTTGTGGTAACTTGCCTTCAGAAAGTTTATCATTAGGTTGAACCACGTGAAATTGCCATTTTTGTAGGTCAAAATTTTTGGATATTGGCTATTTCATAGGTTCAACCTATAGAATAAAATATACATGTGTGTGTGAGGTGTGTTTGTGTGTAAATAATCATGTCATACAAAAGGTGTAGATCTAAGGGAATACAGAATGAGTAGATAGCCAGCATAAAATGCAGAGAGTTCCAGAGGGTTTCTAAGTTGCAGAGAGACATGTGCTTAGAAATTTTATACAGGTTGAGGAGGCAGAACCCTTTCCAAGTAGGAGAAATAGTATAAGCAAAAGTTTAGAAATTGATATAAATGCAAATAAAGTATACTTATGATCTACATGAGGCACAGAGCCCTGTTTCTAAGGCAAATGAAGAAATGATGTTGGGGGAGCAATGGACAATTTCAAAGAGTTCTTTGATGGCCAATCTGACAAAGTTAACTTTGATGTAGAAAAAGCCATAGAAGGTTATCTAGTCCTCCATTGAACACACATGTATTAAATGATTACCCTGTGCAAAACACTGTGCTAGGCACTGGAGCAGTCAGAGAACTCCTGGTTTAGCCATTGAACCAGCTTTGTGCTTTGATCACACAGTAGTGATGATCCCAAACAGCTTGTCCTAACACATTGTTGTGTGTGTGTTTGATGTGTTACCAGAATGCAGATAAGTAATCAATTAGTTCGGCTTGGGGGCAAAGAGAAAAAAATTGCAAGAGATGACTTGTGAGAGTAAATGAAAGGAGTTATAGGAGGTGGCCCCCTAGAAACGGGAGAAAGCATACACTGGGCTAAGAAAACTGCATTGGCAAAGGCCCAGAAATGTGGGGAAACTTGGCACTGCTTAAAAATAGAGAGTGGCTCATTATCCTGAGAAGATTGGAAATATGGGAAGTTTGATTGGAAATATAAGACCAGAAATGTCAACTGGATTCAGGTAGCAGCAACAATGCTTATGCCTTATGTTTTGGTAAGCCATTGGAGGCTTCTTACTGTGAGGCTGTCCCGGCAGATCAGAGCATGGTCTAGAGGTGGAAATACTGCAAGCCTGGGAAACAATGAGAAGACTAAGCCAGCGATACTGAGGACTGGAATCCCTGCAGTGCAGCAGAAGTGAAAAAAGAGCAAACAATTTAAGGAACGTTTGGAAGAAGAAGTAATAAAATATGTTAAGTGATTGTGGAAAAGGCAAAAGATCATTCAGTGCTTGTAGACTGATCCACTCAGAGCAAAGGTGATGGCATTAACAAGATGAGACACACTGGAGAAAAAGGTCTTGGGGAAAGAGAAGGAGTTTGTCCTGTGACATGTTGAGTTTCCTATTGGAAATTCAGGAGAAAGTTCAGGCCCAAAACATAAATTTGAGGGCCATTAGTGTACAGGTGATTGTTGAAGAAATGGGAGCAAATGATCACCAGTGGAGAAAACATGTAGAGTGTGAAAAAAAAGAGAGTGCCTAGCACAGAAATCATATCCTGGCAGATGTGAGGAGAAAATGGACCTGAAGTGGGAAGGAATGAAGTAAGAAATCAAGAAGTTCTCCTGGAAAGAAGCGATGAAGCCTAGATTCAAGTGGCAGCAGTGGAGGTGGAGTGAAAGAGTCAGAAATGACGTATCATTTGCTAGAAAAAGTTTTTGAAGACTTGAATACTGGAATTAAAGGGGAAAAAATGAGCCACGCTTTGATGTTTCTTTCAAGAGTTACAAGGCACCTAGTGGCCTAGAAACTCAGCAGAGGTATCCTGAAGGTGGACAGGTTTGAGCACCAGCAATAATGGTTTCAGCTCAGCAATAATGTTTCCATCCCAAGGTGGCCACTGGGAACCTCCTCTAGTATGTCTTCCAGAGCCCATTTCTGGAGAACGTAGTAACTCTAGACTAGGTCTGAGATGGCATCGTCACAAAGCTGTAGGGAATAGAGCAGGCCAAGTCTCCCTTTGAGCAGAAACAAAGCAACTTTTTAGGGGAACTGCATCTCTACAGCCTCCCTGTTCTCTTGCTTACATTCTTGCCTTCACTTAGAAAACCCTTCATCCTTATTTCCATTCTTATTTCCAAAACCCTTCATCCTTTTCCCATCTTACTTAAAGATCAAGTTAAAACCCCACATTCATCAGGAAATCTACCCGTATTCATCCCTTCCCACTCTGTTTACTCCCAAATTCCACACTTTTTTTTTTAACCCGTTGATCAGTTTTTCAATGTTCCTTCACTGTTCTTCACATACTTGTAATTATCCTGAGCAGTTTTGTGTGCTTTTGCAACCCAAACTCCCCACTTTCAGCTCATTCTTTACCTTCTCTTTTACTTCCAAAATCACTACTAAAGACTGGCCAAATTGTAGCTACTTAACAATAAATCAGTCAAATTCCTTTTAATTCTTTCTGTTCATCTACATCCAGTTATTTGAAGACTAGGCATTACATTTATCACTGGGTTTATAACTGTGAGCAAGGGAGGTATGGTCCCTGTCTTCATGTAGCATGTGGTCTAGTGGTAGGAAAGACATACAATTAAACATTAAAAAGGATATGAAGATCAGAAAACCCTTCCTGGCCAAAGAGACTTTCACATTTTCTGAAGCATAAATAGTTAGACAGGAAAAAGTGAACAGTGTAGAAGGAATTGTTCCACATACATTTGAGGAACTGAAGATGTTTTCTGTGACCAGAGGTAGGGTTTGAGAGAGGGAAGTGGTGAGAGAAAGGGTCACTATGAGGCTAAGGCCCCGTCTTAAATGTCATGTAAGCTTTTTTAAGGAACCTCAATGTCATCCTAACAGTAATTAGAAGCCATGAAAGTTTTTTAAGGTGAGAATGGCATGATAGTGTTTGTAATGTTTATAACTAGCTGTTTTCACTTATTGAAAAAGTATCAATAGCACATGCCATAGCATAAAAGGGCTCCCCAAAGGCAATCACTGAGAACATCTTTTTTTTTTTAATTGAAGTATAAGTTGATTTACAATGTCGTGTTAGTTTCAGGTGTACAGCACAGTGATTCAGTTATATATATATAGATAGATAGATAGATAGATAGATAGATAGATAGATAGATAGATAGATTCTTTTTCAGATTCTTTTCCCTTATAGGTTGTTACAAAATATTGAATAGAGTTCCCTGTGCTATACAGTAGGTCTTTGTTGGTTATCTGTTTTATCTATAGCAGTGTGCATGTGTTAATCCCAACCTCCTAATTTATCTCTCCCCCTACCTCCTTGTGAACATTTCTTATGCAGTTTTTCAGAGAATTTCTATCTATGCATACATATACATATATATGTATACATATCCTTTTTTACACAAATAAGAGCACCTTGTACAAACTGTTCTCTACCTCACTTTTTCCTCTTCAAAATATAACATGGAGATTTTTCCATATGACCTCCTTAAGATCCACCTTGTTCTTTTTTTACTACAGCCTAATATTCCAGGATATGCATTTCCATAAATGGTTTAACCAAAATTCATTTGATGAATATTCATATTATCTTCCATTTTACATATTGTAAAAATTGCTACAATAAGCATCCTTGTTTATTTATCTAATTTACATACCCATTGATAGTATATGATAGGGCTTATTTTTCCCACATGCTCAAATTTTTAAATTTTTCTCAATCTTATAGGTATAAAATGATATGTAATTTTGATTTACACTTCCTTTCCAATGAGTGAGATTAAGCATCTTTTCAGATTCTTTTTTAAATATTTATTTATTTGGTTTCGCCAGTTCTTATTTATTTGCAGCCTGCAGGACCTTTAGTTGTGGCATGAAGGATCTTTAGTTGCAGCATGTGAACTCTTCTATTTTTTTAAATTTATTTATTTATTTATTTTTGGCTGCATTGGGTCTTTGTTGCTGTGCGCGGGCTTTCTCTAGTTGCGGCGAGCGGCGGCTACTCTTCGTTGCGGTGCACGGGCTTCTCATTGCAGTGGCTTCTCTTGTTGTGGAGCACGGGCTCTAGGTGCACGGGCTTCAGTAGTTGTGGCATGCAGGCTCAGTAGCTGTGGCTCGTGGACTCTGGAGCGCAGGCTCAGTAGTTGTGGTGCACAGGCTTAGTTGCTCCGTGGCATGTGGGATCTTCCCGGACCAGGGATTGAACCCATGTCCCCTGCACTGGCAGGCGGATTCTTAACCACTGTGCCACCAGGGAAGTCCGGCATGTGAACTCTTAGTTGTGGCATGTGGGATCCAGTTCCCCAACCAGGGATGGAACCCGGGTCACCTGCACTGGGAGCGCAGAGTCTTAGCCACTGGACCACTAGGGAAGTCCCATGCATCTTTTCAGATTCTTAAGTTGCATTTATTTTTATGCAAACTGGCTGCTTATGTCCTTTGCCTTTATTTCTTTTAGATATTGATTTATGAGCTCTTTATTGACTAGCAACATTAACTCTTTGCTATATGTATTGCAAATATTTTTCCAAGTTTATGATTTATCTTTGATTTTTATTTGGGAATTTTTTCCTGAGGAGATTTTTAAAAAATTTATGCAATCATATTTTTCAGTCATTTCCCTTATGTGTTTTGATTTTGAAAGAATCTTCCTTCTGTAACATGGAAAATGGATTGGATCAGGGTGAGATAAAACCATTTGGAGACTGTTAGAATAATTCTGTAGAGAAATGATGGTGGCCCGAATTAGGACAGTGGCAATGGGAATAGATGGAAATAAACAAGTTTGTTAAATAAGAGGTAAAAACATCTGAACTTAGGGATTGGTTGAACATGGGAGAAGGAAGAGAGATGTTTCCAGGATGATATACAGGTTTCAGGCTTGGGCAGCTGAGTAAATGCTTCACTAAGATGAACAACACCTGGGAAAAAATAGATTTGGGTTCAGGGAGAGAGTAGATGCCAGATTCAGTTTGGGGCACCCTAAGTTTGAGATGCCTATGGAGTATCTGAGGAGAGATGGATACTCAGTAGGAGATGAATGTATGGGTCTGGAGCTCAGTAAAGAGATAGATTTGAGTCATCAACACATAAATGCTAACTGAAGCTGTGGGAATGGTTGAGTATGTAGAAGGAAAGACAAGACCCAAAGCTGAGGTATATACCACATACTGAAGACTGAGAAGTGGAAGGAAAACTTGGAGAGGGTGATGTCTTTGAAGTGAAAGAACGAGAGTATGTATTTTAGGGATTAATTGAATGCTGGCAGGCGTGAGCCTATGTATAAACTGCTAACTGGAACCCGGTAGGATAAAAGTGTACTCCAATTATTAAACAGAGGCAGCTACGGAGCAAAATCAAAATCATAGGAAAGCAATATTAAGTGTTAATATGGGCAGTAAATGTGAATAATTTATAAGAAAATGATGTTTTTAGCAAAGTCTTTGGACTGTTTAATTTTATTTATATCTGCCCCGTTTAGGTTGTGTAGGACTTTATTTTATGGGTGACCATTCATTTTTTGCCCTTGCTTTCTTATCCCATCAATCTACCAACATTAATTTTTTGTGTGTATGGTTAACTTTTCTCAATTCAACCAGGTGATTCTACTCTTTTCCACAGATAAATACTTATGTGAAACATCTCAGATAAGAATTTTGTTTCACACTTCTTAAGGATTACAGCCGCATTCCTATGTATCCAATCAATAACATGATGGAAATATTATATGTTATTTTAAAACTAAATTGTACTACTGTCAAATATTCTACTCAGTATTATTTTAGGATGAAATAGGAAAAATGGATCATAATTAAAACAAAGCTATAAGGTTTTACTTAACTTGAAAATGGAAGCTTGGATTATTAGTGTTTTGATTTTATATTAAAAATACCTACGGAATTCTTGCTATTGGTTTCCTTTGCAAAATTGCCTATCGAAACTCCTTTTACACAGACGAGTGCCAAATCATACTGGTCTAATGCTATTGAGTTCTCTTACTGTAATTGAAATCACATTAAAGGCAGGTATAGTAGCAATGTGAACTAAAGGCACATCTTTATTCAAGGAGAGAGGTTGCAGTAAGCAGCAAAGACCAAATTACCTGTCTTTCTTGTTCTATACTGTATTTCTGTAAACAAGAAATGTACTGATGTTGAATGTATCCTGACTTCAGAAATTTATGATTTGAAATCAGAGACCTCCAGAACTATTTTGGAAAGACTTTTAAACCTGGACAACCCCCTGCTGTTATAGAGACTGCCGGTGCTTCTGCAGTGTAGCAAGGAGGTTTTTCTATAAGACTGTTCTTACTAGAACCTGTTTTATATAAGAACATACTTAAAAAGCTAATTTCTTTTCTCCTTTTTGCACTGCAATCCACAAAGTGTGACTAATAATAGATTTAAATTTGCTAAGTGCATTCACTCCTTTGTGCCATCATAAAGAGAATCTATTACTGTAAAATTGAGGCTTAGTTCCAAATTGCGCCATTATGAAGTTTTCTTCCAGCAATGTTTTGTCTTTAATACACTTCCCTCATTGTAATTCTATTGCAAACCTGATGTCTAGCATCAAGTCTCACAATAATTATTTTAAATTGCTACTAGGAACAGTAGTCCTGGTGGGATATATTACTACCATTCTAACAAGATGAATTTCAATGCACTTGTAACCATATTATAGTATATTATGAAAGAAAGAAAATCTTTTTTTTTTATATCTATGGACATGGATGTAACACATAAAAAAAATAATTTTTATAAACTTCAAAATACTTTGTATTTAACATTTATTTAAACTAATTATAAGTCATAAGAACAAATTAGGATTTCTAACTACATGGCCCATTAATAGCATGCTGAGTGACTTGAATAAGTAAGTATAAATATAAAAATAATAGTAATGCTACTACTTAGAATAATTGTGCCTGGTAATATATTTATATGATAGATTTTAAAGATAATATAAATTAGATTACCATAGAAGAAAGGCACCAGAAAACCATTAAAAATGAAGCTGACATAAAACTTTATTCTTAATCTTTCCCAAGGTTTAGGAGTCATTTAAATAAATGAACTACCCAAAAATTGTGTTTAAAAATAATTTATTGTGTAACAGAAACTTCAAAAAAAGTCATGTTCATCAGTCTAAATCACTAAGTCACTAGTTTGCTAATATATCATTGATGGGAATACTACTAGAAATCAATATGGAAAGCACTGGAAAACATTTTAGTCGCCCTGAAACTTAGGTGATTGTTTAACAGTAGTGTTATAATATATACTGTGTGTTTCAGGAGTGATTTTACATTCTTACTGGGGGCATTCTAAAATTCACCATACTGATAAGCCTAGAGGCTTACGAATAATTAATTGAGAAGATAATCACTTCAGAGTCACTAAAAGCATGAATGTTGAATTTGGAGCATAACGAAATTATTGTGAAGAAATAGTAAAGCCAAGCTTCTGTTATAGATAAAATGATTATAAAATGATGGTCTGAGATCAAAAGCTAGTTCAATCTTAATAATTTAAATAAGTTGGCACATAAAATTTAGAAGAAACTCCAAGTATCAATTCTGTATCTGCAGGAATTCTTTTTTAAAAATGTTCACATATGCCCCAAATGAAAATCACTTAGCTACCCGACGAAATTTAAAGTTATTCCCTGGGGTCGGCCAGAAGTAAATCTGCTTACTTAACAAAAAAGGGGCAGTTGAATTTACATTAACAATTCAGCATTTTACTTTAAATAATAATGGAATTTACACACCAGTCAGCAAGGAGCTACCAACTGAGCTGTGCAAGATTACACCAAAATGGCTGCACGGAATTCCCTTTACAGTAAAGCAGCCCTCTGATGTGCAGTGACCACCATTCATTCTGTAGCATTTCCTCTATGAAGAAAAATCTAGAAATACATCAGTATGTCTAGGCATTACCTTTTAGAAACCTAAGAAAGGTATATTTTCATTATTAGGTTACCGCTCAAATTTTTGACATTGTTTTGTAGATTAGTTGCTAAACCTGTAGTCACTTCCTGTTGATTGGGAAACTCTGGTGTTTGTCAATAGATGTGTCATTATCTTTGCATTTACTCCTATATTTATATTTACCCCTTTATATATAAGCTTACATTATTTAAAATATACTATGATGTTACTGGGCCTCATACCCAAGGCAAAAATGTCCATTGTTAACAATGTTTTTGGTCATAGATCTATTCTCCAAGTGGCATTGTTATATGGGCAAATGACTCTGTAGCGATTTCGCCCCACACTTTCAGGTTGGGGAAAAAAAGGTCTAAGTTAATAGAAACATGATTAGAAATAGAAGGTGTCTTGGCTCTCAATTTTGTTAATCAGAACAAACCAAAAAAAAGACATAAACCTTTTACAATTTTCCACCAATACCTTGCCCTTCCCCTTTTGAATTAAAAGCCTTTTTTGTGAGATCCGAATAGAACCAGTTGTCCAGAAGAATATATTAATGGATCCCCAAGAGTATGACTGAAAAAACATGCTGACCCTGTGCTTATCAGTGCTTTTTGAAATCAGTACTGATTTTTAAAGGACAATAAAGAAAGCTGTTATTTTTAATATCATACATTCCCATACATTCCCATTCCTCTACATTTCTTGACAATAGAATTTTGAATTAACTCCTTGAGTGCTGTGTTGCATATTCACCAACAATTCATTTCATGATTGGAATTATTCTCCCAGCCTCTAGGTGAAGTTGATTTCAGGGAGTTACATAATATTTTGAAGATCTTCAGAAGAAAGGAACCACATACCAACTAGCCAAAATCCCAAAATCTTAAAGGACTAAGAATATCACATCCTTCCAAATTTTCTGAACTTGCATGATCATGAGTGTTATTGGACCACTTGTTACACTGTAGATTCCCAGGGCCCTTCTCAAGCAATTTTGTCTGCATAACCCTGGAATAGGGACTAAGAATCTCAAATCCAACTTTCTGTATTTGAGGCAATTGGGAGTAAAAAAAAAAAATACATTTCAAGGGTTTGGGGCAAGATTAACTTGCTTTTGACAACTCAGTGAATTGATGATGTAAATCTAAAGGGAACCCAGTTCTCTCTCATCTCATCCTCTGTGTCTGTTTGTGTGTGTGATTAGAGTATTTTGGTTCAAAATAGGTTTCCCTTTTAAAAGACAGGTTAGGGAAGCATAGCATGTGTCTAAGTGATCTGTTTGATTGACAATGAATAAAAATAGTTATTTTACATTGCCTAGAAGCACATAATAAAGAAAGTATAAACCTGGAAAGGACCCCAAGATTTCTAGTCTAGCACACTACTTTCTAGGAAGAACTACACCTAATATCTCTTAGAAAGAGGATTTATTTATATCTCAAATATCTCAAGGAAAGACGTTTCTTTAACTGCCCCTGTTAATCTCTTCCAGCGCTTAGTATAGAAATATTATAATTAGTGTAAATTTTCTTAGTTGTCACGTGTGTCGCTTTCCTTTCTTTTTCATTATTAGAAACAAATTCTAGCATTTTATTTATTTTTTTATCATCAATGTTCTTTCTTTAATAGTCTAAATCATTGCCTTGGTCATATTTTTATTTCTCCTAATCATTCTTGATTAACCCTATCTCATAAAATTTTAATTTTTTTTTAATTTTAATTTTTTATTTTTTAATTTTATTTTTATTTTTTTTAACATCTTTATTGGAGTATAATTACTTTACAATGGTGTGTTAGTTTCTGCTTTATAACAAAGTGAATCAGCTACACATATACATATATCCCCATATCTCCTCCCTCTTGCATCTCCTTCCCACCCTCCCTATCCCACCCCTCTAGTTAACCTTATGGGGATTCCCTTGTATGTTATTTGTTGTTTTTCCCTTGATGCTTTTAATATTTTTTCTTTGTATTTAATTTTTGATAGTTTGATTAATATGTGTCTTGGCGTGTTTCTTCTTGGATTTATCCTGTATGGGACTCTCTGTGCTTCCTGGACTTGAATAACTATTTCCTTTTCCATATTAGGGAAGTTTTCAACTATAATCTCTTCAAATATTTTCTCAGTCCCTTTCTTTTTCTCTTCTTCTTCTGGGACCCCTATCATTCGAATGTTGGTGCGTTTAATGTTGTCCCAGAGGTCTCTGAGACTGTCTTCAATTCTTTTCATCCTTTTTTCTTTATTCTGCTATGTGGTAGTTATTTCCACTATTTTATCTTCCAGGTCACTTATCCGTTCTTCTGCCTCAGTTATTCTGCTATTGATTCCTTCTAGAGAATTTTTAATTTCATTTATTGTGTTGTTCATCATTGTTTGTTTGCTCTTTAGTTCTCCTGGGTCCTTGTTACACGTTTCTTGTATTTTCTCCATTCTATTTCCAAGATTTTGGATCATCTTTACTATCATTACTCTGAATTCTTTTTCAGGTAGACTGCCTATTTCCTCTGCATTTGTTAGGTGTGGTAGGTTTTTGCCTTTCTCCTTCATCTGCTGTGTGTTTTTCTGTCGTCTCATTTTGCTTATCTTGCTGTGTTTGGGGTCTCCTTTTCGCAGGCTGCAGGTTCGTAGTTCCCAGTGTTTTTGGTGTCTGCCCCCAGTGGCTAAGGTTGGTTCAGTGGGTTGTGTAGGCTTCCTGGTGGAGGGGACTGGTGCCTGTGTTCTGGTGGGTGGGGCTGGATCTTGTCTTTCTGGTGGGCAGGACCGCGTCCAGTGGTGTGTTTTGGGGTGTCTGTGGCCTTATTATGATTTTAGGCAGCATCTCTGCTAATGGATGGGGTTGTGTTCCTGTCTTGCTAGTTGTTTGGCATGGGGCATCCAGCACTGTAGCTTGCTGTTTGTTGAGTGGAGCTGGGTCTTAGCGTTGAGGTGGAGATCTTAGGGAGAGCTTTCGCCATTTGATATCACGTGTAGCCGGGAGGTCTCTGGTGGTCCAATGTCCTGAACTCGGCTCTCCCACCTCAGAGGCACAGGCCTGACACCTGGCCGGAGCACCAAGACCCTGTCAGCCACACGGCTGCTAGTGTTGGAGGGTCTCCTGCAGAGGCGGGGGGTGGCTGTGGCTCACCGTGGGGACAAGGACACTGGCAGCAGAAGTTCCGGGAAGCACTCCTTCAATTCTAGCATTTTAAACTCATTTGAGTATCCTGCTAATTCGTAAAGAAATTACACTGAATACATATATGTATACATATAGGTATCTTTCATTATTATAAAGAGATAAATATTAACTTCTTAAAAGCAAACACAAGATGAAGATGTACAGTAGTACATCTGTTTTTGAAACAAGAACTCCTTTGAAGTTCTAAGAAAAGCTCTCTGCCTCGAAACATGCAACATATGCATATACCCCTCCAAAGGTGCATATGCTTTCAAGAGGTTCATGGACCTGGAATCTTCCTAGGTTAATAAATCATAATGCAGTAGGAAGAAACCATCCCTGAAATACTAGTGTTTAGTACATTTTCTTATACATTAAAGAAGTCTCAAAGCTCAAATAGTATAAAGCTCTAATTCATTAATATTATTTTAAAAATCAGAAGATGAAAATTGAACTATATTGACCATGTAATTATACTGTAAATCTGTGTAGCATGAAAGTGAATGCTATATTTCACCTGAGAATAAGCGCTAAATGACTTTAATTTTTTCTAGTTTTTAACAAGGTTGAGAAACGAATTTATATTTTCTAATAATCTTGTGCAGATTATTCATATATAAGATAAAAAAGTGATTATCCCTAAACACTATAGGAGTTAGTGATAAGACCATTCCATTGACTTCATAAAGCTGTTCTTTGAAAGAGTCCAATAACCAGAGATGTAATGATAGAGAGACATGAACAGGAAGAAGATGGCTGTATTGAAATGAAAAACTTGGATTGGCCCATGTCCGAGGAATATGCACATTATACCTTGAGTTTGCTGCCATTTCCTTCTTGGATCACATAGGTGTTAAGAACTATTTCCAAAACAGTTCCTCATGTTACAAAGCAACCTCAATAGTTCTTGACTTGATCCTTACTAAGAGAATCAAATCCAAGTCAGCTACCCAAGGGGAGGAAAATCTTTACAGGCATACTTTAACTCACAAAATTGCCATATTTTTGAAACTTGCTAGTAAATCAATTTTAACTTACGATCCCTTCAGTCATGAGAAAAGCACACAACTTTAAAACGTCTTATGAATAATCATTTTATAAAATGGAAGATGTTTACTGTCCTCCCCCCTGCCCCTCCATCGTGTGTTTTTCTCTTCTGTAATACTGAGCAACTAATCTTCTCACAACACCATTTCCCCATTGTCAGGATGCTGTGGGGTTGCAAAGTGAAGCCTCTACCTTCCACAGCTGCATCAACTTGCCTCCTCTCCCTGATGCTAAGCATTCTACCCTTGGCAAGAATTTTCCTTAATTGTGTAATCTCTGTAGATCCTCTTCATGCGTGCTATCCGGGATATGTGTTAGGTGTTCTTATAAAGCTTTTGACTATAATATATTAAAATAGAATTGCCATAATGACAGAAGCTCAACGGGAAAAATCCACCCCTGCCCACCATCATGAAGCTTCTCTCCCTCCCTATTTTACCATTCCCATAGGGTATGAAGTCTTATATTCTCCTGTCTCCCTCCAGTCAAATGCCATTGTCATGAATAAATATTTATTAATACCTACTACCGATTCAAAGCGATGCAAGACATGGTCTGGTCTCTGTGCTGTCTAGTTGGGAAGTTAGGACGTGCAAAAAAAAAAAAAAGTGGTTAATAGCAATGTGAGGTAGCATAGACTAAGTGATACATGACACCCTCTAATTTATCTGTTCAACAAATCCAAATTTCCATACATTTATGTTGCTTGAAAGGAGATACATCTGTAATCCTTGCCTCACCATGTCTTTTCACTAAGCTTGTGTCTTCTGGCATAATGAAAAATAATGTGATAATATAGTGACATGTTACTGTGACTTTAGGATGTTTCCATAGAGGCAGAGCAGTCTCATGGGTACTAGGATGGAATGAGATACAGAAGACAGGGATTCTTATCTGAGAAATGCCCCTGACATTTTATGTGACCTCAGACAAGTGACTCAACCTCTCAGTTTAAGCTTTGTCATCTGTAAAGTAAGCTTAATTAAACTTGCCAACATCATAGAGACGTTATGAAGTCTAGCTAATTAAAGCCCATTAATGTTTTGAAGATATAAAGTGCTTGCTTTACAGTCATAAACAATAAGCCAAAAAAAGAGTTTTCTTTTATTAAAATACTTATTTTTGTACGATCATTGCAAAGGTGATACTGATGCCCTCTAGAGCCTAGTTGTAGGGACGGGTTTGCACTGATTCATTCTTACTCTCTCATTCGGTTATTTTGGTGACCAGTAGCCCTTAAGACAGCTGGGTAAAACGAGGTATCTATCTGTGACTATTGAACAAAGTAAAACTAAGTGGCCGCCCTGGAATTGAACCAATGATCTAGGTCTCATTAGCACTATCAGCTAATCAACTGAGCTAATTGGATACCACATTGATAATAATGTAGCAGAACATGGTTTGGCTTATTTTTTTTCCAAAGCTTTCCCTAGATTGAATTTCAATAACCGTAAAATATTAGTATGAGTAATTAGAGCCAAAGACATTAAGCTAGACGTTATTAGATGTCACTGACTTCTGAAGGACTAACTCTTGCTGTCCCCATCAGGCCTGGCGTCCTCAACAGGTTCTTGACTGCCCTGAGAAAGTGAGGTTTCAGAATGAAAAGGCTAATAGAGCCAAGGCCCTCCTGATGAGATTAGGAAGAACTGTCGCACATCTCTTGCTCACTGAGAGCCTATTAGCAAGAATTAGAAATTGTTCCGGTGTGTGTGTCCTTTGGAGGCTAATAAAGTGACAATGAAGGTGCATTGTGCTACAGAAAACAGTCCTAAGTACTAAATAAAAAATGCCTTAACACTGAGCTCATAACTTTGCCTCTTGGGATTGATTATATCTTTCGGCTGAGAACACGATGCAAGCCTTAATGAGGAACTGATATTAGGTGGGATCGTTTCTGTAATTCTTAGTTCTTTGAACTTGCAGGCAAGGTTAATGTACATGCTATTTCATGGAATAAAACAAAAATATATGATGTTGAAATATTCCCTTTCTAGAAATACGAGAGTAATAGAATCCAGCAGTGCTAACAAAGTAGCATGTAAATCCTAGGGTGTATACTTCAGATTTCAAGTGGAATGAACGGCCTATTTGGCCCAAACTACATAAACTTAAATTCTGCAAAGCTGAAATGCTGGAAATTAGCTCCATGATGTATTAACTCAAATAATAATGTTCCTGACGTTAAAAAAAAAAAAGATGGAAATTAAACATCTAGTTATGAATACTACGTCTGCACAATGTGCTGCATGCCCCGCATGTGTTAGAATTTCTTCTCAGTTCTTTTTTTAATCTTTTATTCATAGCATTGCAGGTGATGAAAAATTTATGCCTTGAGTCTGGCATTGAAATTAAATGCAAAATGAAAACAGAAGCAGTTTATACTGACAGCTTAAATATCTTTATCTAGCATACGGTTGCACTATAAAAATCACTGGGTGACTTTTTAAATCTCCCACATGTAAAAAACCAAAAGTTGTACAATAATGAATAAAGTTATATAAGATATCAACAGAAAAGTTGTATTTTATTAGCACTCTTTAATTTCATTTTGCTCTATTTTGTTGTTTTTGTTTAATCGGCACAGATGAACATAAGCTTTTAAAAACACTGCACAACTTAGTTGTTGATATTAATTCCTCAGAGTGGCAGAAAACAATTGATTTTTGCAGTATATTTAATGAGTGTGATTTCTCTGGTAGGTTTATGTCTTAAGCTGAACAGAAAACATTAATCTGCAACTAAGGTAGTTATGCTGTGGTAAGGTTAATTATTCAGGTGAATCAATTTGTTCATCCCTATATTACTATGACTGATGTTTTGGAAGAATGGCAATAACTACAATAATATCCACAGTTACTAGATATGTGAATTTTCAAGTGTATTTCCTTCCTTAGAATAGTTGCAGGTAATTCTGTACACATCATTTTATTAGTCACAACTCTATTCACAAAATGAGGTTCCCTATAAATGGTTCCTATTTTCTGGGGATGTCGAGTCTTTTGTCCTAGTCATATCTGTGTATATACGCTGCATTAAAATGTCCTCTGTGGCTTTTGTTGATGAACTAATGTTGAATCTCAAGTAGTTAGCCCATAATGTAAATTAATTGAAGAAAATAAATGCCTCTTAATTTTGTGTATAATGCACAGAGGTTTAAAATGCATTCAGTCTAGATACATTTTATAAATCATATATATTTATAAGAATTTAAAAAATAAGTATAGGGTTATTTAGCATTTAAATAAGTAAAGCATAAAACTTAGAACTGTCTGCAGTTACATCAAGCACCAATACTAAACAACCACTTAGATTTCCATATTTAGAAGACTTCAGCGCACAGCTTAAAATATTTTATACTCAGCCTCTGATTTGTAGCTTTTTCCTGGATGTTTTATGTAAACATACTGTGTATAATTATGCAGATAATTTTATACAATATTAATTGTGCTAAGAGTGCAGTGAAAGTTGTTTAATTCAGTAATTCATTTACATTTTAATAATTTTAATAGCATAAGATTACTGAATCAGCTTGAAATATCTCTGACCATTAATATTATGTTGTATGAAGAGTTCAGATAGTTATATCATATTATGCAGAATATATTTATCATATCTTGTTATTGACTACCAAAAAGAATCTTGAATTACCCATGTTGAAAAGAAACATTTTCATTGCACTTTTTAATCCATATTAAATATACTTAAAGAATGGTACCCCAAAGCCTTGACAGATCAGATATCAGATTTTAAAGTATGTTAATATCTGTCTTAAGCACGTGAATGGTTGAGCTAGCCTGCGTCTTTGAAATGCAGTTGATGAGATATATTACCTTTTTTGCAGATAACCTGTACCCAAGAAAAATGCATTTAATTAATTTATTCCCCTTTCACGTAGGAAGACTAATTCTAGGTGTTTATTATGGGACACGAGTGAATGTACTAACTTTTACACGTCAAGATAACATCTGAAGCCACTTTCCAAATCAACAAACTTCAGGTTCACATTTCTTTCTTATTTCTTTCATCATGTACAGATTTAATATCATCAGGAATAAATCTAAATTGTTTGCTTCTTTCCTCCTAATTCTTGAAGCAGTATAAAAGCCTAGAGAGGTTTGAAGTGACAGGATTACAAGCAGTCTTTTGCATACATGGCCTTTAGGGATAAGCGGCTACCTTGCATCTAATAAACAAGAAAGTGAATTCGTTGAATAATGAATTAAGTGGCATAAGTTGTGATAACAGGGAGCAAATGTAACTTCAGACGAATGGTATTTGCTTTGTGTGGGGTTATCTGAGAGGGCTGATGCTCCGCCAAGGGAGACTGAAAAAAGGCTCATTATATTAAGATGTTCTTTTACAGAACACAGTCTAAAATGATCTTGCAGTTTTTTCTCCCGTTTGCTGGACTGCTTTGTGTGCTTCTATCAAATCAACCACCCCCCCCAGGGGGATAACTAGGAGTCTTTAAGTGTTTAAAATGAAAATTCCTAGTGAGTTTTAGATGGGTCACCCAACAATTAAATAGAGATGTCTAATTGGTTCATCCATATTAGGGTCAGCAGCTGGTTACAGAATAAAAGGTTGTGGTGCCCCATTGCATAGTTCTGAACCAAATTAAATTATTAATCTAGTCTTTGCTTCAATATAGCTTCACGGGGATTCCTAACCTGCCATGCTGAATGAAACAGAATGACTGCTTTACATTTTCATTATGGAAAATTATATTTTAAATTGCAAATGCTCTCCTATTTAACTTGCATTGCGCATCTCGTTGGATATGTAGAAAAGTCTTCAACAGTCAGTGCTTATAAGTTGTCTTGTTAATTTCTAGTTGTAGCTGGAAACTATGAAATCAACCAAAAAAGATGATTTGCATGCAGTATCAACTCTCCAGCTAGAACCAGTTGGGCCATGAAAAGCAAAATCAAGACTTAGGGGGCCATTATCTTTGACTTTTAAATTTAAAAGACACAATTAAATAAGTATCTTATGGGAGGCTTTGTAATCTAACATGAGCTTCAGGTTAATTCAACCAAGGATACTTTCATGATAGCATGATAGCAATTCCTTTACAGGCTCAAAGTCTTAATTTTTGTGACCTTTTGTAATTATTTTGATTTTTTTGTTGTTATTTAACTACTCTGAAGTGAATATTAGGCTTGTGAAAAAAATATAGCTACATTCAGTTTTCTAATAAGATGTTTAACAATGTCTTAATAATTATATTCTATTATCAACAGTAGGTACAATTGCAATTAAGAATTACCATATTTTCTTAGAAATTACTTTGTGAGATGTTTTCTGTCAACATTTTAATATATGCCTACTCTTCATTTTTACTTAACATAACAATTTCACATAACAGTTTACATAATAATTTTAAGTTATGAGATCCATAGCAGAATTAACTCTAAAAGCAGGTTGACCTTTAGAATGCAATATGATTTCTAAAGATAAATCTCTTAGTAATCACAACTGAATGAGTGTTCCATTTTTGATGCACTGCATTGGCTGAAATTTTGAATTTCACTCATTGGGTCATTCTTGCGTTTGGATGCATGTGTGTGTTAGCTGTGTCTTTGGGGACACATAAAAAGTTGAAGACCAGTGAAACTTTTTTACAAATTAGACCTATTTTGTAAACAACCTAGTTTGTTCATTTATTCATCAAAAACTTATTTAGGGGACACCTACTATATACCAAGTACTATTTGAGGAACCATGCAAACAAGAGGAAGTAAAGCAAGATAAAATCACTTCTACTGTGGAGTGTACATCCCAGTGGAGGAAAATGAGACCATAAATAAGTCAATCAATAAATTAGCAAGAAAATAACAGAGCAAAGTATTGGAAAGAAAGCAAAGTAGTATTCAGAGAGTGATAAAAGAAGGAGCTTCTTTAGATAGGGGTTGTAAAGAAAGACCGCTCGGAGGAGGACGTGTTTTTGCCGAGACCTTAGCCATGAGAAGAGCTTTCCAAGCAGAGAGAATAGCAAGTGCCAAAGCCCTGGGGTGGGAATGAGCCTGGCACGTATGAGAAACAGAAAGAAGCAAGGTTGGTTTCATGGGCATGCAACCTGGGTGGTTCCAAGGTTTCCATGAGAGAAGGGCCCCAGTTTAATGCTCTTCTGGCGTCATCTCGAAATTCATAATCATTTTTTAACAAGGGACCTCGCATTATTCCTACAAGTTACGTAGCTAGTCCTGGAAAGAAAACTAATATAGTTGAGTTGTGTGTGTGTGTCTGTGTTTTGGAGGGGGGTTGGATGTGCATTAAAGATAAGGTCAGTAAGTGATATTTCTGGGTATGTGTGGTACTGGCATCAGTATAGTTTATGAGAGGTTAGTTGCACTTTACAATAAAGCATTTTTGTTTGCTATGTAGAAAGTGGAAACACTATTTTTGATCTATATTTAGCCAAATCCTCACATACAGATGATAAATTCCTCAAGGGTAATGTTGGTCTCTTCTGTATATTGTGTATACTTCACAGCACCTTGTGATTAGAAATTCCACAAATAATAATTGCAGCTAATAGGAATTTGCCTTCCCTTTTAACCGGATAGGACTTCCTTTGAAAAGAACAAGGCATTTAGTGTTCACATTCGAATTCTTGCTTTCTTCCCAGTTACATTGTAGTACCAAATCTGCATGACCATTTAACAATTAGGTCAAATCTTATAGAACTGCTGATACGCAACCATTTTTTTGACCTAGAGAATGGCAATTTCCATGGTTCATAGCAGATTGAAATTGTAGTTTTATTTAAGGAAGTAAAACAGAAATCTTACAAGCATCTTCGTAACCCCTGCCGGATTTATTTAACAGAGGGAAAACAACTAGCACACAGTTCATTAGCACACCGTGCTGAGCAGTGCTGTCAGGCCCGCACCCATGGGCCTCCTTAGAGGTAAATCCACGTTGCAGCAAAGACTTTCTGCCAGTCAGCAACTCCCCACGCCCTCCAATAACGGAGTCCATGGATTGAGACCCATTTTCTACTATATTCTGCATTAAAGCAAGTGATGAGTTGCCAGGAATTACTGTGTGAGTGGCCCCAAGTGCATGCCATAGTTTAGAGCTGCAACAGGTTACAGGGCTTTGGTCTATGCACTATTATTCACTGATAACCTTTCCAGTAGGCAAATCTATTTCCCTGTGTTGATGGCCATGATGATATACCCAATGATTACTAATGACATTATGGGATCATGTGACAGAATTTGGCCAGCAGGGGGTTATGTCATATCAGGATTTTTCTGATCAGGACAAAGAAGCAATTTTATAATTCAAACAAGGTAATGAGCTGACAAATTCTCAAAAAACCTTCTGTTTGAGGGGTTTTCGTTGTTTGCTTCTTAACTTTTCCTTTGGAAGGGTTACTGGTTCTAAACAATCACTGTCAAGTCGCTTCTTACCCAGTACTCTTTTACATGTTAGCAATACACTAAAATCCATTAGTTTTTGGTTCTTCCACTTGCGTGTTCAATTTCTTGTGTTTGTTTCTTTCTTTAGGGTCTCAAAGTCTTCTACACTTTGAACATTTTGAACCTATCTATACATTTCTTAAGTCAGTAGTGAGATTATGAAATATGTTCTTAGTAACCTAGCATAAATGAAAAACTCCTAAGACATTTTTGCCTTACGTCAGAAACATTTCTTAAATATATTCATGATCCCCTTTTATATTATCCCAGTAACTGTTCATAGTCTTCTACTGAAAGGTGACTGCATAATATCTGCTCATCTCCGGAATCCCGAGGTAGAAGCACGTGTTTGATTTTTTTCCTATACTCAAGCTGCACACAATCTCCAAATAAAAAGTGATAAAAAATTCCAACCATTTGGATATTAAAATCTGTATAGTTTTCCTCCTGAACTTTACACTGGTATTAAAAATATTCCTCAAATGAATTAATGAATGCTCTCAAGGAACTTACGATCTGGTGATAGAGCCAGACAGACAGTGATTAGCAAAATTAGTTGTTTACAGATCTTAGTAGAGATATTTTAAAATGCTCAGAGCAGGTACTCATAATCTGGTCTTGGGGAGTCAGGGAAGACTTCCTGACATGTAAGCTGAAATTAAACCTATTTAAAAGTCTGCACATGCCTCCTTTCCCCTTAGATCCATGCAACCCTAAATAAAAGGCTGACATACTTTAAGATTGCTTTCCACGGAGCACCATGCCCTTCCCAGCATCTATTCCTTTCAGCATCTACTCCTTTCAGTTTTCCTTTCTCAAAGAACTTGTTCTCTTCTCTGGCTACAAAGGGCTTGTCTAAACCTTTCATGCGGCTTTATTACTAAACAAAAGTCGCACAAATCTTGGGAAACGTTGTAAATAACATGATAAACTGTCATGTGCAAAGTTAACTTTTAGAGACAAAGTACACTTAAGCCAAAGGAGTGACTCTCTAATAGTGGGAATTTCAGCAACTATGGTAAGTGAATGGGAAATTTGGGGGTTTTTTTGAGTCAGGACCATTCAGGAGCTTCCCCATATTCCACTAAGTAGGAAACTGCACACATTTGCCACCATTTTCTACCTCAAGAACCAATCTTCTTATTTATTCAATTATGAAAATGGGGACAATAAAGATGGGAAAAATGAATAGGTGAGGAAAATAAAGAGATATAGGAGAGAGGTGAAAATATGAACAAGAGAAAATGATTAAATTCCTTCCACCTTCCTTCCAAACTATTTCTGCCATTTCTTAGAATAAATGACATCTTTATTCTACAGCCAGCCTTACCCAGTTGAGGCAGCACGACATCATGTGGAGGGAGCATGGACTGTGGTGTCATAGAGTTTTGGGTTTGACTCTTGCTCTTGCTACTTGCTAACTTTGTGACCTTGGGCAAGTCACTTAACCTCTCCGCACTTCAGTTTTGCTCAGACGTAAAAACATTAATACCTCACTTACAGAACAAGTATGGGGATTATATGAGATAACTAATATCTGCTATGTGTATGTGCTATAATGGACTGATCATCATAATGACAAACTTCTACTAGAATAGTCTGTGGACAAAGGCGACAATTACTGTGAAAATAAACAAAGAAATAATTATGGAGCAGTTTCATCTTCAAGAGAATTTCTACGGAGTTTTATTCGCTGACTTACTCTATGCGTCCCACCTGCCCTAGCCCTCCCTCCCTAAACGCAATTCAGATGTGGTAAATTAGCCCAGGGAGAAGGAGCAGAGGAAGAGCCTTGTTTGCTATAATAAGCTTGTCAGTGCTAATACCTTATGACAAAAGATATATTTTTAACCTCTTTCACAACGTGGGGTGAAACTATCGCTCTGGGAATCCTTCTTCTAAGGCTAGACACTGTCTACACAGGACGGAGAGGAGCTCTTGTCGTCTTTGCCACTTAGGAAAATATTTTGCTGTACCTTTTCCTTCCAGAAGGAGTAAAGGTATCTTACTGTTATTATGATGACCTCATATTTTATTATCCCATCAAAACAATAAAATGCTCCTGAGAATTGTTCCCAGGGGCTGTGTGTGTGTGTACATATGTATGTGTGTGTGTGTGTGTGTGTGTGTGTGTGTGTGTGTGTGTGAAAATCTCATTGTTGAGCTGAAATACCATTATTGTGGCATTATTCACTCAGTTTCTCTAAAGCTTTGGTTTTCCAAAAAGAAGACTGATTATAAACCTGTGTTGTGCAGAGCTGAGGTCACATGTAAACCTTTTTAAAGCACTGGATAACTTGAAAAGTTGCTGAGTCAGAACTTCTCAACAGCCTTTAAATAAGAGTTTAAAGAGGAAGGAGGGAAGTATTCCCTGCCTACCCTTCTCCTAAAAGCCAGTGGTAACAATTGTGGTTTCTCAAGACCTCTTCTAGTCTCAAAGATGAACCCGTGAGGGTAGAAATTGTCTTCACCACTATATGTGATAGACTGTTATTTCAGTCACATATGAGTCATATAAAGTTTTGAATTTCCTCTGCTCGATATCTTGCCCACAGAGGTTGTTTAATCCCTGCATGCTAACTCTGACTCAGAAGGTTAGATTGTCCCCAGGGAAGAGGAAAATATTTGTAGCTAGAAACAATAAACAGCTTAGGTTGAGCAATTTAGACTGTCCTCAAAAGAAGAAAAGAAAGAAAGAAAAAAGTAGGTACAAGTTTGCTTCCCATTTAAACCTAGGAATTCAATATTTTATTGTGATTTCCCCACTCAGAAACTCTGCTTAAAGCAGGTCTTCAGTTTTAAACCACTCATTTTCCACCAAAGTCTGGATACACCCAACCAGAACAAGTGTTTGCTGAGGGATTCATTAAAATTTGAAGGTAATTTCAGTTATGAGACTCATTTTGGCTTGATAACTGTGACTGCTCTAGAGGAAATTTTCATTAGCTATCCTGTGAAACCCTGCCCCACTATCCTGGAATACATTTCCAGAATTCAAAAACTGGAAGGCAAGCCATGTACATGGTAGTTCCATTCCTCTGCATTTTATCCTTAACCAAGGGAATTTTAGCCTTTGGCCTTCAATTTCCTTAAATGTGAGGGAGAAAAGAGACCAGTGTTTCATTTGAAAGATAAGTTACCATGTTAATCAGCTCTGAACAACTAGTAAGTTTTGGCTTCTGCAGGTTTCATGACAAAGCACTTAGTTAAATTTGCAGATACTAAGATTAGTATGTATACTACTCCTAGGGAATTAATCATTTGGTGAGTGATGTTAAATGGTTGCATAAGTACCCGAAAAAAACCTAATCTATAGAGTAATCATGATTGTGTCAACGTGTATGTCAAGTAGGAATAGACTGTAGGTAGTATGAATATGGGGTGAAGTATCTAAACTTTACTCCCTGTTATGTGTCAGGCACTTTGTTATTCATCTCCTATAATCCTCATACCTTTTCTGTGAGCTAGGTATTAGTATTTTTATACTGAACAAAATTGAGGCTCAGAAAAGTGACTTGCTCAAGGTCACACAAGTTAGAAAATGGCGAAACCAAGACTCGAACCTAAAACGCTAATACCTTAAAGTCCATGCTTCTCCCAAACAACATAGTGCTGCCTTAATCAGGTAAGGCTGGTTGTAGAATAAAAATGTCATTTGGTCTAAGAAATGGCAGAAAAATCTTATAGTTTCGAAAGAAGGCAAATTCTTCCTGGCGCATAAAAACAGACTCGGCCAATAGCAAGGACAGTTGGAGGACAACTGGCATGGTTACCATGAGAGACCAGGGAGATTGTCCATAGAGCTTTGTGGATTAGCCAAAGAGGGAAAGAGCTAGGAAACAGAAAAGACAGTGAAATATATCTGGAGAGGCAAACAAACACAAAGCAAATGCTGTAAGACAATTTGTAATTGATAGCTAAATTGTGTGGTAAAATCTCTAAATGCTTCGAGCATTTGGATGATAGATCTTTGAGGGCAAGTTAGTCAGAAAGCCTGTGGCAGAGGCAAGCGTCTTAAATGTCGAAAGATGGATGCAGATAGGGAGGATGCTTCTAGACATAGGGCAGGGAAGGAAGTGATCAGTAGGAGAGAAGATGCAAGGCCAGAAAGAGAGTGTGGCCTCTGGGAGAGTTTACGGCCCCAGGAGGACGGTAACTGAAGTGTTAGAAGATGAACGATCCACTTGAGGGGGAAAATGTGGTAAAACATTTCAGGAGAAGGGAGATGATTAGGAAGCACGCTGCAAGCTGGAAAGAGAGGTCGATGTGCCAGTAGATGGAGAATGTGAACCACCCTCTGTTTGGGGAGTGATATAATTTGACAGTTTTTAGTCAGTCTGGGAGATACAAGATAGACTGGGATTAGGAGAAGTGTTATTCAGGAAGGCCTTTTAGAAGGATGTGACAATAATTCAGGGAATTATGCATTCGTGTTAATGGCCCTTTCTCACCACGTAGAATTGGGTCAAGGAGCATTTTGACACCCCTCTAGTATAACGACAAGCTACATTTATAGAATTCTTGCTATGAGCCAGGCACTGCTAAACATTTTACTTTCAGCTAATCTTAACAACTATCCATTAGATATAGCAACTTTTAACTGCCTGACTTCCCCACCACCACCACCCCCCGCCCCCCGCCAAAAAAATGGGCTAGTAAATGGTAAGGGCCAGGATATGAAGACAGGCAGCCTGGCGCCAGCGAGTTCAGCCCAGAATGCGATGCCCTGGTCCACCACCTGGGATAGTGCGTAAATGTAGTTTTTAAGCCCCTCAGAAACATCAAAGGCAATAAAATTGTTATCTCTCAACATACAAATGTTACAGCAGGCGTTTGTAAGTCCCTGCTGCATACAATAATATAACAAGCAAGATCTTGAATGTTCGCAGGCGTTGTTCTAAGAATGCGATACGCATTATCTCATTTAACCTCACACCTTATGGAGTAATAATATCCCCAATTTTAGAGGAGAAACTGAGGCTTCAGTTGGGTATATAACTTGCCCACAGTCCCACGGTTAGAGACTGAGATAGAAATTCTCCCCTGTTGTGATAAGGGAAATAGTAAAATGCTCAAGTGACTTGAAGAAGTAAGAAATAACACTCGGGTGAAGGAATAAGAAAAATGCCCAAAGTTGCATTGAACTGAAATTTAAAGGATGAGTAGGTTGGCAGAAGAGGGCATTTCAGGCTGAAGGCAGAACGCCAGAGTGGGAGGGGTGTCGGAAGGAGAGGCAGAGAGCGACCACTCATGTTAGGTGCTTAAAGAATTGTTGAATAATTGAATTGGTGCATGCATGAATGTATGAATGAATCCGTAGGGACTGCAAAAGCATGGTGATAGTGGTAATTGAAGGGAGGATAACAGAAGAGGCATTGTAAAGGCAGACTCTTCAGGACTTAACCACTGACTGGGATTTTGGTAAAAGGGTACCATTGGGAGAGAATGTTTAGACTGGGACAAGTTGGGTCTGAAATGGCAGGCATGCATTTTGAAACGCTCCTCAAAGAATGGGAAATGGCATCTGGAATTTGGAAATAAGGTCGTGATACACACCTGTCAATTAACCTAGTTGCTAGTATTGCAAAGAATTAATTTTAGAAAAAAAAATATTAAAACTTTGAAAATACTTTTGGGCCATGCAAAATTGTACAATGCTACCTTTCTGTATAAAAGGGTTATTTATTGAAGAGGAGAAGAAGGTCAAGAGAGACAAAGTAAAACAATAAATTGGTAGCAAAAATACTGCCTCGTTTCAAGAGAAGGTTCAGTGTTTGCACATGTTAAATAGCTGTCTTCTATGAGGTAGTTTTGAGATTATATACCAAACAAAGGAGATTTTGCAAAGATGAGCTGTGACCAAGACAATTAGTACCTTTCCTTTTAATGTTGACGTTCTGGGAAACTGATTTACATTGAAGAGAAACTTGAGGTAATGTTCTGGGAATGTGAGATGGAAATTTCCAGTCTGTCAAAGTCTTTAAGAGAATTATGGAAGTTGCACCTGGAATTTGGTTATTAGTGTGACCTCTTTCAAACCCCCCAAATATATAGGAAGGCTTTTTGTTTCGTTTTGTTTTCGTTTTAAATGCTTAAAATTCTTTACATGATCTACTAGAAAAAGAAAAAAAAGAAAGATGATGATTCATTCAAAAGTAATATGTTCATTCATCATCAAGTGGATGGAGCCATATTCCAGCAGGTAGCTCTTCTTAAATAACTCACCACCCTACAGTCTAAGTAAGAACCATGTCCACAATGGTTAGGATACAAAGGAAAATGAGAACAAGTGGGAACTTTTAGCAAAGTTAAGCTGTCAGTTGATACAGACTGGGGAGCTTTGATCCTGTCATGATGTGAAAGCTTCAGATGTTAATGGTGACTATGTAAAACAGTCCAGTATGGAAGCATCTAAGATAAAATTCTTGTAAATTTTTGGCCAGGAACCTAAAAGTTGCTTCAGTCTGTGGCTGCAATTTTTGTGCCAAATAAGAAGGCACTTTGCTGGCTCTTTTTTTATGGAAGGGCCAAATGAGATAGATTGGAAATATGTACTTTGAACAGCTAGGCAGAGTCTCAGGAAGTTTGCCAAACAAGATTTCCAAATAAAATGTTTGGGAAAGAAAACAGGGATGGACTTTGCAGATGCTGGATGAGTTCCACCAGCCATCTGTGCAAAAGTTACTTGGTATCACATCAGCTGAGAGCTATGAAGTGGCACAAAACTATCAGCAATAACTTCATTGTTAAATGGGTCCACTTATTTACCAGGCAACCCTCTCTTTATCAAGATAAAGTACCTGAATGTAGCTGCATTTCCTGTGAGGAATAATAACAATGACCAAAATTATTTAAACATAAAGGAATTTTAGAAACTGAACTATTACCTCAGTGCTAATGCATTAGCAGTCAAAGAAGGCAGATTAATTTACTTACGGTGAGCTAAGTGCATTCTTGGCTCACAAAGGGGAATCATTTGCTCACTTAAGCCAGAGATCCCATTTTTGACGGCAAATGTCACTGCCTGGATTTCCCTTTGACAGTCTGGCAACCCCGCACCCCTGTTACAGTATCCATTTATTTGTCTTATTTTCAGCCAGATTAATCCATTCTGTTTTGACAAGAAGACTGATGGGTAATTGATAACTGTGATAGACACAAACAGAAGAGTTGGATGCTGAATAATTCAGCACTTTTCAGTATCAATAAGAGAACAGGTTGAAGAATTTGTGTCTCTATTTACACTTAAACTAAACTAAGTCAGCCCAGACATTTATGCTGCCAGTCTATCAGAAAACCAAACAGTGTACATTCGGTTTCCACCCGACAAAATGTTTTATAAGCTTGTAACAATATGTGTGAAGCTGCCAGAATAATAAATAGGTACAGCAGCCCATGCATGCTAATGTTATGTTGTAAGCAGTTTTGTTGACAAGTGCTAATACTTCTTTCATACTATCATCAAAAGCAGCTAATACAACAGCCATTATTTGCTGGCTTTCCAAGCAAGACATGATGGATTGTGACCTTAATATGGGTTAGCCGAGTTTTGAAAGTTAAACAACTTGCAATAAATCATAGAATTATTACAATGCAGTTTAATTGGTTAAGGACTGTTTATTTCCTAAACAGGGTGAAAAATTTCTGTTTCGGCACTTTTAATTTGCAAAGTGCATTTTCATTATGAATGGCACTTTAATATTCTGCTCTTTTGTCATGCAAAATATGCAACACACAGGCAATCTATTAATTGGACAAAAATGCATTGCAAGCGTAAATTATCCTTTATATCATCACTTGTGAGTTTTTACATCTCTTAAATGTGTTGAATGGAACACAGTTAAAGATTATACAACTTGCAGGCTACTTCTGAAATTTAAGTCAAGCTTCAAGATGATTTTAATGACTTAATTTTTGGCAAAATAAAGTAATTAAGTATTCATAAATATAAAGGGCAATTTAAAGAGTTACTGCTTCCTTAAAGCATAGGTGCATATGTTTTTTGATTCAGTAGTCTCAGGAAACAGACAGCAGCACAGGTTCATGTTGATATGTCCTGAGAAATGGAACCCACCCTCATGCATATACTTCTTTTTTTTGCTACAGTATAATTTCTAGAGCAGAAATTTCCATTGGCAAATGTGTAGAAAAAAGGTGAGTAAGGCTGCAGCACAGCTCAGCATCACTGAATAGCCACCTCCATATGCTTCGGTTCAATGATGTGCCTTTGCACAGGGCTATTTATTGCACAGAAGCGGTAACAAAATACTTTGTACTAGGAATGTTGATAGGACATATGCTCAATTTTAAGGATGCCAGATCTCTCAATGTGTTCCTGTAAGACTGCCTTAAAATGCATGCAACCTATTCATTTCCACACAACTCTGAGCCCATTTCTTATATTTCTTGACACCTGGGCAGACCTTTTAAAAACTTAAAGCTTCCACTGACTTCAAACATTATCCACAGGTCGGCCCAGCCGAAGCAGGGATACTTTTGTGTTGCCGCTCCAAGTCTCCTTCAAAGATATCAACTGTCAGCAATGCAAACTGAAAGTTAAAAGTGTGCTTCAGATAGGCATTCCATTCATTTTTCCTAGAGTAAAAAGGTGTTAATGTGAGAATGTGCATTCTGTCATTTTAAAAGAATAACTAAAGAACAGTTTTTTCCATTGAAATCATTCACAAAAGCAATACATTAAAATAAACTGTCTAGAACTTAAAGAAAGGTGAAAACCAAAAGTTTGCAAATTGAGAAAAATTGTTCATCTTTATGTTATACAGTAGCACAGGAGTGCTTCAGGTTTTTAGAAATTTCATTCTCAAAAAAGACAAATATAGTTATAGAATATTAATATTATTACGTTAATGTTGATAATTTCCCCTCCTATTTAAATGCCATGCTTACCTACCCTATGCAGTTTCTCTGCATCATAAAAAAAGAGATGAAGAAGAGGAGATGGGGCAGTGAGAGAGAGAGAGAGAGAAAGAGAGAGAGAGGGAGAGTGAGTCAGGGAGAGATTGTTGCTATATTCAGTTGATTGTGCTTTTTGCTGTCACTCATGATGAAGTGCTACGGTTAGAGTATACTGCCCAATAGGTAATAATATAATTATTTTTATTATCACTAAGTTTCACAAAATACTCAATTTTAACAATGATTTAATGTCTGAACTCTATTTTATGACTTGTATGGATAAGAAAATTTTATCAGAGACATAACTATTATTTAGAAAATATAGGTGAATATAACCAAAACTCTAATTTATAAAGCCAATATGAAGTTGGGGCACTTTTCAAAGTCATAAATTAATACACTAAATCTATGTTCTATGTAAGGATTAGAAGTTTTCCTGAAAACTCAGATACATAAAAGTACAATGACTATAAACTTAATCGTTTGTTAATATAATTTTTTTAGTTATCACTTTCATCTAATTTTTCACCATACTTTACTATGAAAAATTACAACTGTACAGAAAAGTTGAAATAATTTTACACTAAATACCCATATACCCATCACTTCGATTCTGCCATTTTACTATACTTGCCTTTGCATCTATGTATCCATCTATCTTTCTGCCCATCCATCAATCCATCTTATTTTTTGATTCATTTCAAAATATGTTGCAGCCATTGGTATACTTCTTCCTAAACACTACAGTATGCATATCATTAGAGTGCAAATATTGTTTTCTTTCTTTTTTTTTTCTTTTGAAGGTAAATTTGCACACAATGACATGTTCATATTTTAAGTGTAGCATTCGATGATTTTCAACAAACTTTTGGTTAGCTCCAGTCACGTTGATGAACTCTATTAGATGTTGACATGGAATGAGGTTCAGTGAATATAGAAGACTCAAAAAAGCCTTGTTTTCATACCTGCTCAAGTATATTCTGTTTTGGTAGGATGGGTAGTTTATATAATAGGCCTCCATCAACAACTACTATACTATCAGGACTTCCCTGGTGGCGCAGTGGATAAGACTCTGCACTCCCAATGTAGGGGGCCCGGGTTCCATTCCTGGTCCAGGAACTAGATCCCACATGCCGCAATGAAGAGTTCACATGCCACAACTAAGGAGCCCGCATGCCACAACTAAGAAATCACACCACCAAATAAATAAATTAATTTTTAAAAAAATTACTATCTGTTGTATACCTGTCAGGTACAAAGCATTTGGCTAAATGCTATGGAAAGCACAAAGGAGTCCTAAGACACAGAGGCCAAGATATGGAGTCCCTCAAAGAGCATTTGGTAAAATTGTGTGCTGCACACCTAACGTGGAGTAATACAAGACTGCATCTATTTATAGGCAAGTCAGTAAGAGAGGAACTTTTGGGGAATTTAGAGGAAGGAGGTAAGAATATCCTGGCGTGTCCCCTGACTCCATTTCCACAGCATCCAATCCATCAGCAACCAGAGTGACTATTTAAAAAGTAAATCAGGGGCTTCCCTGGTGGCGCAGTGGTTGAGAATCTGCTTGCCAATGCAGGGGACACGGGTTCGAACCCTGGTCTGGGAAGATCCCACATGCCGCGGAGCAACTAGGCCCGTGAGCTACAATTACTGAGCCTGCGCGTCTGGAGCCTGTGCTCCGCAACAAGAGAGGCCGCGATAATGAGAGGCCCCGCGCACCGCGATGAAGAGTGGCCCCCACTTGCCACAACTAGAGAAAGCCCTCGCACAGAAACGAAGACCCAACACAGCCATAAATAAATAAAAAATAAATAAAATAGTGTTTAAAAAAAAAAATATGAAAAAAAAAAAAAAGTAAATCAGATCCTGTCACTCTCCTTGCTTAAAACCCCTCAATGACTTTCCAGCATACTTAGGAAAACTACAAACTCCTGCGAGGTCCCGTGTGATCTGGCTTCCCTCCCATCTCTGGCCCCATCTCTTCTCACCCCCCACATCCTCCTTGCCAGCCTTCCTTTCCTCACGTACACCAAGCTCACACCCACACCACAACCTTTTCACTTGCTCCCCTCTTTCCCTGGAGTACTCCTCCTCCCACTCTTCAAACAGCTGATCCTTCTCATCATTCAGGTCTCAGGTCCAGCGTCCCCGCTGAAAGGTCTTCTCTGCTGAAAGAAAACTATACAGACTCCTACAACCACCCTGCCCCAAGTCAAAAAATCTCCTATGAAGGAGGAGACTTTGCTTGGCTTGCCACAGTATCAGAGGAAGTGAGTTTAGAAAGTTTGTGGAGAAGATTATTAGAGCAACATCTGAATGAAATTAGCAATCAGCTAGGAATGAAGAGTCAAAACAATGAAAAGGAAGTATAGATAGGACTCAGTGAACATAAATATGTGGCTGGAAAGGCAAGACTCTAAGAGAACTCCAAGATATTCAAGCTTAAAAACTAGAAGGAATAGAAACTCTAGGAGAAAAGACCAATATTGATATTAGACTCTTCTTGGAATATTTATCATACAACATTTTTATACAGGCAAGAGAGAAATAAATGACTCAGGAAATTTACTTTAGTACTGTAAACAAGCAGGAAAATTTTACAAGCCTACCTACAACTTTTTGCGACAATGAAAGTAATAACATAAATGAGATCAGAAAAAAAAAAAAACCCTCAAACTATTCTTTCCCCTGAGTGGACTATATTAATTACTGTATTAGTTATTATTTGTAAGTCTGATGTAATTATTTGACCATTTAAAACTAAATTTAGAAATATATAAAAATCAGATTTGCAGTAAGAAAATAAGTGTGGCAACACCTGGTGGTGAGTCAAGGACATTTGAGATTTTATATTTGAATATCCTGAAGATTTGCAATGCATGGGACCTTCCTAGTCTTTGATGACGTAGGTGACGTCTATGTTAGGCAGTGTTTCTTTCAACCTTGACTCCTTTTTTTTTAATTGAAGTATAGTTGATTTACAATATCGTGTTATTTTCAGGTATACAGCACAGTGATTCAGTTACATATATATACATACATATATATATATATATTTCTTTTCAGATTCCATGTATACATATATATATATAGAGAGAGAGAGAGAGAGAGAGAGAGAGAGATTCCTTTTCAGATTCTTTTCCCTTACAGGTTGTTACATAACATTGAACAGAGTTCCCTGTGCCATACAATAGGTCCTTGTTGGTTATCTGTTTTATATATAGTAGTGTGTATATGTTAATCCCAAACTCCTAATTTATCCCTCCACCTTATTTCCCCTTTGGTAACCATAAGTTTCTTTTCTATGTCTGTGAGTCTGTTTCTGTTTCGTAAATAAGTTCATTTGTATCATTTTTGTTTAGATTCCACATATAAGCGATACCATATGATATTTGTCTTTCTCTGTCTAACTTACTTCACTTAGTATGATAATCTCTATGTCCATCCATGTTGCTGCAACTGGCATTATTTCATTCTTTTTTACAGCTGAGTATTATTCCATTGTATATATATACCACATCTTCTTTATCCATTCCTCTGTCAATGGACATTTAAGTTGCTTCCGTGTCTTGACTATTGTAAATAGTGCTGCAATGAACATTGGGGTGCATATATCTTTTTGAATTATGGTTTTCTCTGGATTTGACTCCTTTTTTTTATTATACAGCATTTTTTTCTTTAGTGTGTCCATTATATCAAGAACACATCTACAGGGTAGTCTCCTGGAAGGCTTTTCAGTGTTCTCCCATTTATGAAACTCTACCTTTTAAACCTTGAATATTTTAAACCTTGAATACTTTTGTATAATTTAACTTGGAACAGCTTTTATATATATTATATAATTTTATCTTCACAGTAATTTGTGAGCTAGACAATTCCCTTATATAAAGATGAAGAAACTGAGGCTCAGTGGTTCTAGTCCTCCAAGTTCTCAGCTTAGCTTAATAAATAGTAGCTATTACTTTTGTTTCTTGAGAGCTGAGACAAAGCATGATCACCACAGCAAATTACTGAAATCGTCATATTCCTCTGCTTCCTCTTCCCACCCCACCTGCTGCAACCCCTCTACCCCCAACCCATTCAGTATTTCATCAACCCTATAACTATTGTGAAAAATTATATTCAGTCTTGGGGTGAGTAACGTTCAGACTTTTTTTTTTTAATAGATCTTTCAAAAAATGTTACCAGCCTGCTGACATCTTCATAACAATTAGGGATCCTTGAGGTGTCAAATTGACTAATGCACAAACACTCAAAGAGGGTCAATATCAAGGAATGAGAGAAAAACTTAAATACCTATCTTGTGTTTTCATAGGTGTAACCTACTGCCTTGAAAAGGCCATTTCAATCTCAAATTTCTATTACTGTGTATCATCCAAAAACATTGTTCAGTAATGCCTCATCGCTATCCAAGGGTTGTCCCACTATTTCTCAGGGAACCATGTCAATTTGAATTACAGTACATGCTACTTAGATATGGAAGAAATAAGTTTAAACTTCTGAAGGAAGACATTGGATCTTTTCAAAGCTGTTGTTAAATGCTATGAAAGAGAGTAATCATAACATACTAATTTGTAGATTCCCTCTTCTTATGTTCCTTGTTCTTGCTTCTTCTATGGCCTTAAGCAGAATTCTGCCATTTATCAAAATCACTTCTGTGTCCAAAATCCCATTCTTCAGTATTGAAAATATACAATTTTCAAAGTTAAAATAATATAATTTTCTCTGCATACAAACCTTGTCTACTATCTGTTAATATATTTTTAAGATATTCTGTTACACCTTGATCCCTAATTACTTTATGCAGAAAGGCAGATAAATTTATTACAATACGGAAAAAATCTTTTACTGTTTGTGAGTTATGCAAGGATCAAGTCCAAAGCAAGAAATAGATCTGTATGAAATGTTTCATTGCAATTATTGAATCTCTCACAACTTTTTAGTAAATTGCCACTCCATTACTCTTTATTCCCCAAGGATGAAAAGAATGCACTTTATTTTTTGGCAAAATAAATAAACACCCTGAGTTGGTAGAAATATCAATTACAAGAGTGTCTACCCTAAAAGTCACATTTATTTTGTTTGTTATTGCAAGTTATTAAAAGGCTTCCAGGCATGCATATAAAACCTGAAAAACAACGATTGACTCTATCATATTACCTTAAAATTTCTCCATAAAAAAGTAAACCCAAGTAGTTTATCAGTTAGGGAATGCCATGCTGCCTCAGAAGTCAATACAAATAAGACTTTATTAAAACATAACTAAAATAAAGTTCCACCAGAACCCTCAATGGGAATTGTTTCGCTTCAGATTCAAATATAGAAAGTAAAAACATATCAGCTGGCCTCAATTTTCTTAAAGTAACAAGGGAAGAAAAGAAAAATAAATCCCATGGCCAACAAATAGAATTACACTTGAGAAAGAAAATATGGCCTCAAAAAGTATATGTGAAACATAACTGCACTTCAAGTTAGACAAGTTTCTGCTTTCAAAGCAGACAATTCATACTCTGTGGTTTTGCCAAGTATTTGCCCTAGTGCTAAGTTTCTTTGATCATTTGTCTAATACTTAATGAATGTACCTTCTTAAGTCAATCCCTGCAATTCTGTGTAGCTGCCATGAGTTGGCGGTCCAGCTCATTTTCTTTTGTCTTTATTCTTTATTGCTTGTCATATCATTAAATATTCTTTTCATGATAGTTCTCTATTTTTCCCCCTGAAGCAACTCACATGCTCACTTGCACAAAATTCAAAGGATATAGGCAAATTTTGACAATCAGGCTGTAGTATAAATAAGATAGGTTTCAAGATCCACACAGTTCCTAGCATATTAGCTGTAACCCTTCCCATCTCTAACCAGATAAATGAATGTTAGCACACTCCATCTGAAAGTTGATGTTCTCCATTATCATGTTAAATGGCTACAAAATATTTCATGGACTGGATGTCTCAAATTTATTATATGAATAATCTGTCATTGGACATTTGCCTGGTCTCTTAATATTTTATTTAAATAGTGTCATGATAAAAATTCTTAAGCTCTTTGAACATCCAACCAGATGTAATGATTAGAATGTTAATACTAGAATATTAATACTTTTAATATTAATACTAGAATATTAACACTTTTGATATATAAACCAAAAATCAGCAATAGTTTTCAAAGAGTTGCCTAGCAAAGTAATTTTCCAGATAGTTAGATAAATAAAATTATTCTATCATTATCTCCAGCCTTACTACTTCCTTGTGTACCCAGTGAACTACAGAAAGCAAAGTAATACAAATGGTTTTTTAATTGTTTGTTTAGCTGTTAAAAGAAGTAGCCCTCTTACTAAACAGTATGCAGTCTTTCATGCTGTCTCCCAAATAGGAAAGACATAGAATTACTTCTGCAAGCACAAAAAGGGAGCTCTGCATTTATGTTGATGAGTATTTAAAGGAGACCCTAATATGCTGCCAACATAAACTTATGCTGGTATTTAGATGAGAAATGGGCCTATACGAAACAGTTTCTTGCAGCACAAAGATGTACCTTGAGGCCTGACTGAGCCACATACAACACAGGTTAGTGTTAATGACTTCTGTAGGCTGAAGAAAGCAAAGTAACTGTAAGTCCAGGCGACTCTGCAGAGCAGTATCCTCCATGTGGTGACCTAGCAACCAAGGCCGCTTCTGTCTTCGAATCTGCCATTTCAGCATACAGCTTCTTTTGTTGCCATGGCGATAGCAAATAGGTATAGGGTGTCCTCCTACTGGCAATTAAGTGCTTTGACACACAGTAAATCTGTTCACAGTCCATTGGCCAGAACTAGTCACATGGTTCTAACTGAAAAGAAACACATGCACTATTTAGCAAGCATGACTGTCACCATCACAGACTTCTAAGGTCACTTATCATCTAGTTTTTTTTTTTTTTCTTTCCCCAGTTTTTGTCATGGCTATTCTGAAAATCTGGATGTTTGATAAAACAAATTTTTATAATAATTTTTTATCATAAAAGTTAAGTTGTAACCCCATTAGGGGAAAAAAGCAAATAAAGTAAATTGAAAAGTTTTAATGAAGATGAAGTACACGATGGTTACATGTCCTGGTCAAAGTGGAAGCAGTGTGCTTTCCTCTGGCAACAATTTCAGCATTTCCTAGATTTATAATTTTCTCTTCTTGTCCTCTGAATCCCAGAAGTAGCTTCTATTTCTAAAGACCTTTTTTTTCTTACTCTTACATTTATGCATATACATCTTGCTTTCCATGCTTGAATCTAATAGAACTGTTTATGTCACACAGAGTTGGTATGTTCAACTTTCTTCATTTAGGAGATTAGGCAACTTTAAGGCTTTGCACACTGAAGGTATTCAATAAATGTACGTAGAAAATTTGATTATGTATAGCACACATATGTTAAGGCTATTGCCTAAGAAAAATTTAAGTAGAAAAGATCTCACCTTCTAAGGAAAGACACTTGTGTCTCATACAATAATGAGTAGGGCCAAGAGTCGGGTAAAGGCACAGGGGCAGACAAAGTGTGATCCTGGCTTACAGACAGAAAGGTCCAGGGCCTCCCTCGGAGATAATGGGGGAAGGGGCTGCCTCTTGAAGGAAGGAAGTGGAATTTGGGCTTTTCTCCCAGGAAAGGGAGATTTAGCCATCAACAGGACTCAAGTGAGTGTCCACAAAGAGGCATGATCCATGTCAAAATACACCTTTGGACATCCAGGTTCCCACGTTAACATGTTTACTGTTTGCCCTTAGTCATCGTTAGGTCTTCCTGCTTTGCAGCTCTTCTTTAAGAATATTGTAAATTACCTACTCCTATGTAGTCAGTGTAAGTAATCCTTAGTAATTATCAAAACCATTAATAGTCATCACTTCATGGTCCAATTGCCCTTCTTTAGTCTACATTAATTGATGTAGGGAATCACGGGGCCTGTGCTGGTAGGGAAAGATTTTAATGCTATTTAAAGAAAACTTAAAAAGTATTCCCTCTGACAGAAATTTGCATTCTGATAATACTTTATTTGTATCTTTTTTAAATGTCATGACAAGAAATGGATTTGATTTTGGAGAAGAATCATTTTGAATAATTAATCATGAATTACTCTAATTAGCAGAAAATAATTATAGGTTGCACATAAGCTCTTTAGAATGCAAAGGACAGAGTAAAAGACTATCAGAAAAATAATACCACCTGATAGATGTTGAGATGAATCCAAAAGAAGGCTTTTCTTTAAATCAGTCTTTAGCTAAGGCATTTCAAATACCTCCCGTTAGAAAACAATCATGTTTCTGCAAGACAAAAATTGTTAGCAAGCATATGTTGTTGGTTAGAGAATATTTAGTGTAATAACTAAAGAAGACATCTTTAATGCTTCCTAAAAAAGAAAATATAGTCTCACTTGTTCCTTTCATAATACTTTCTGGCTCAAAAGAACAATCTTAGATAGTCTCAGCATAGTTGTGCATTGTAGGAATGCTTACAAAACTGTATGCAGAGTCTTGCATATTAATTTCACTTGGAGAATGTCTGTCAATGATTGACATGACAGAGTTGCATTTGTGGCTCCTGTCTCTTCAGAGGAGCTCATTGGAACAGGACCTGTGGCAAACTGATGAGAAAAGGTAACAGAGACAGAGAATATTCCATTTGCAATCAGTTTCTATAAGGACTGTCAGCAGGACCCAGCTCACAAGGGAGCACAGTCCACTCAAAGCACATTTTTTAGCTAAAAGCGTCCAGGTGTGGGACTGAGGAGACATAGGCCCCCAGACATGGCACCACAAATAATTAGCTAGTCCCTAACTAACTCTCTGACTTGAACAAGTTTCCTTGTGCCTGTTTACCTGATTATTTAGTATTAATAGAACCCTTCTCACAGGATTGTAACACAGTGAAAATGAAATCTGAGATTAACTTTTCAAAGTTAAAAGCAACAACAGCAAATCATGATAAAGTATTATTTGGTCAGAATATAGTTTTAATATATTTGATTTTTACCAATAAAAACATATTGGCAATGCTAGAAATAAGGAGTATCTGATGTATGGTTGAAAAAGCATAACATTTTAATGTAAACATCATAGAAGAAAACAAATAAAATGCCTTATGCCTTATCACATTGAGGAGTGCTTTTATGATTATGGAAGCTAATTATGCAAGAGTGCATCTTTCCAAAGAAATACAAAATGGCATTCCAGTCATTGGTCACGAATGGTCCCTTAGTACATTTCACTGTGATTTTCCAGGTTAGGTTCCAATTTAAGAATAACATTCTTGCTCTTTGAATCTCTGCTTTATTTCGACATCACCTTCCTGCTACCAGCTAGAAAGCTGTTTTTCCTGATTGTTCAAAATAATAAATGGGATCAAGGCTTACGCATTGAATAAATAAATGGTCCCACCTGCTCAAGAGAACCACAGGACCCTTCCATCCTGTCATTATACCATCCTGTCCCCCTCTTCTTGTCTTCCTTTCTTACCTGATATATTAAATGCAATATTATCTTCAGTGACTTGCCATTAAAACATATGTCGGTTGCCTGGGAGAAGAGAGAAAGGCCCAAGAATCTTCTTCATTCTTCTCCCATTAGTTATCAGCATGGATTCTTCTATCTGATTAGCTAAAACAGTTAGCTTTGCGGTGTAGGCCAGTTGTCCTTGTTTGACTAGGATTTCAGGAGAACTTGGCTAGTGGTTGTAATAAATGACTTATAAATTTCCTTTCAACCCTAAAATATTTTATTACAGGTAGTCTTACGTAGTCTGGAGATGGCTTGAGAGAAAAAGGAAGAGCGATTGCTAAAATTGAAGAAGTGAGATCATTAAGGGGAATAAACACACTTCAGTTTTGGTTGGACCTAGTAGGTAAAGGCGTGGGTGAGAAAAATGGACCCTGATATAATATCTAATGAGCCACATACATCCTAATTTCCCAACCCTTATATCTATTTCTTTCTGAGCAGGGGAAGTGGGTTTCAGCAAAAAAAGACAAGGTTCTTCGGGGAGGAGGGGAAAGAAAGGAGACTGTGTATTTGTTCCTTCAGTGAGAGGAGGAACTTACCAAAGAATAAGGAGGTAGATGCCTCATTCCTAGGAACTACTTAGATTTTCCATGACCTTGAAATCTTAAATGCTCAGGCCTCTTGGTGACAGAATGGGCAGAATGGCTGGAGAGGAAGCAAAGCTTATAATGTTTTTCCCTTCCTTTGTCCACTGGGCCTTCCTCCCTGGTTGTCAGGAACCTCCTTCTCTCAGAATGTTCCCTCATCTGGCCTCTTGAGGACTCTGGCCCAGGAGCATATCTTGCATTTGCCTTGACTGAAGGTCTCTTACCTCAGGCCTAGCTGAGGGCCCTAATGCACATATTTTCATGTCTGATTTCACAAAAGTAATCTTTACAGGCATGGTTTGGTGGAACTTGTAGCTCATCTGTAAGGACATGGAAATACACACCATTTACTTATTGTCAGTGGGTTGCATGGGAATGAGTTGTCATATGGCAACTCCTAGGGGAGGCCAAGGAAGGGGCAGATTCCTGGTCCTGGTCACTAGGTGGAGCAGTCACTCTAAACTTTAGCTCCTTCTGGAATCTTGACAGGCTCCACCCCTGGGGCCACAAGGGATAACACCTGGTAGTCTGCAGAGGGAAGGACATTATCAAAACCCTCTCCTGAAGATCAGCTCGGGGCTTTGTGACCACCTAGAGGGGTGGGATAGGGAGGATGGGAGGGAGACGCAAGAGAGAGGAGATTTGGGGATATATGTATATGTAGAGCTGATTCACTTTGTTATAAAGCAGAAACTAACACACCATTGTAAAGCAGTTATACCCCAATAAAAATTAAAAAACAAAAACCAAAACCACTCTCCTGATGGGATTAAAACCAAACACTTAATTATCTTGGAAGAGAGGAAATGAATGATAAGAATTCTAATAACTTGGTTTGAATTTATTTAATTACAAAATCAGTGAAACAGTCAAATTTGAAGGGGCACATAAAACTTCACAAAAATAGATCAATGGTTAGTGAGGAGTCTGAATTATAGATCTTCCTAATGCATATATGTTTCCAGGTAGAAGAGTCTGTTTTAATATTTAAAATAGGTTAATATTAATAGTTTTCATTCCCATATTTAAAGGCTTAAGACTTTTAGCGCTGTTTATCCTCTTAAATTGGCTAACCACGTACAGAAAATGTAAAAAAGAAATGGATCAAATTATTTATTACAAATTCTTAATTAATAGAATCTGAATCAAGATTCACAGGATTTGGTTTAGTTAGTTGTCTCTTCTTATATAAGGTTACTACATTCAATTCTGTGAATATGGTATATATTTTTGTAATCTATTCATATAGCTTGATTTTTTTAAAAGAAAACTTTTTTTCTTTATAGCTCATGATCTAAGTAATGTAATATTTACAATCTATTTCAGATATATCATTACTAAAAATTGTTTTTGCACTAGATTCATTGCATCCAATTAAAGAACTGTTTATAAAGTACTTGGTATGTATAAAAGCTTAATAGTAGCCAGTGCAAAAGCACAAAGATATATGGAGATAAGTATATAAATAATGAGAGCCCAAAGCTTAACTTAGAAATTGTCATAAAAACAAAAAATCTATGGGTTAAAGGCAGAGGAATCATATCCAGTTGGAAAATAAGAAATAAGCTCATTGAGAACAGGTAATCTCATGGAGGCCTTGACGCATGGGTGGGATTTCAGCAGATGACACTGAGAAGAAATATGCTGTGGGGAGGAAGGAGCATAAATTAGGGTTTAGAGGCAAGATACGCGGGGTAAATTCTTGGAGGAAGCACTCCAATTTAACTGTAGCACAGGATCAACTCTATGGTATGTCGGCAATCTCTCTTTTCCTCAGAACTCTTCTGGAATGTTGATTTTGCAGTTTGGTTTAGTTCAACAGCCATTCCTTGAATGCTCACTAAGTGACAAGCACTGTGCCAAAGCAGGGGAATAAAAGATGAAAGGTACACACACTCTTTGCCCTCAGATCACTTACAGTGGGGCAAATCCTTTCAAGTTTTAGAGTTACTAGAGATATGCTTGGAATGCTGGTGGATGCAGAGGAGCCGCAACTAAAGCAGGATGGTTGGAACTCAGTCTCGGTGGATGAGTAGGAGTTAGGGGAAAAACAGAAGCAAAGGTGTTCAAGGCACAGGGGAGAAAAGCATGAAAAAAGCAAAAGGTGAGAAACAGCATTTGAGTTTGGGAAACTATAGATAGTCCAGGATTCCAGAACAGTCGTTCAGGTAGTTTAGGGAGTATCATTACTGCTTCGGTCCTTTTGGGTTTTGTATGTTTGTTTGGTTTTTGATGTGATACTGAGGTGGGAATATAGTTTTATGGCTTCCATTATAGGTCCACACCCTTCACCTAAAGACTCTGGAGATACTAACGTTGTTCCATTCCAGAATACAGATGTATTTATGTTAGTGTTATATTATTATTATACCACATGATGATTTTGTAACCAAACTGCATATATTCAATGTTCTATGAATTTCATTACTTTGACTCAATGAGCCCCATGGTCATATATTATTGGGCAATATACCCAAGGTTATAAGAGAGCCGAACAATGAGACATTTGCAAATTGCTACCTTCTTTTTTGATAAGAAAATCTACTGCTTTATAAGTGTTTTCTGATTATAATTCATACAACCCCTTTAGTATCATGTACTTTCCGTCCCATATATGTTCTTATGTCCTCAGTACCAACACCTTAAAACAACATGATAGATTTTGTTGTCCTCCCTCCTTTTCATTTTTTTTTTCAACCAAACACTGATATCTGAATATATAAAGAGCAAAAGTGTTCTTCCTAGACTATAGTTCTGTCTTCTCTATCCCTGTCTAATAACTCTCTGAAATAAGTTTTAAGAAAGTAAGATTTAAAAAGTCAAGACTGTCATTTTAAAATATAAGCTTAACTACCGTTTGGGTATGTATAACTAAATATGCTCTTCAGCGGGCCACTACTTCAGCCTATGATGATCCTGAGTATAAATAGCATATGTGACATTAGGGATTCATTCCCTGCCTGGTTTTGTGAATCACTGTGGAAGCTAACCTTCATGACTCCTCATTTGTGGAGGAAGCTACTATGTACAAAAGATGTGACATCAGACACCACTGAGAATGTACATTTGTTAAGAGTGAAGCTTTTATTCTCCTGTGAAGTTCTCTGATTACACTATTTATTTCAATTTTAAGGCAATTTAAAAATGACATATAAGTCATTTGAAACTGTCTATACTCAACAAAAAAAAATGGAAAATTAAAAGATGGGAATAATTTTTTTTTATAGAAATCCATTTTTAATTTATTTATTTTATTTTTGGCTGCATTGGGTCTTCATTGCTGCACACAGGCTTACTCTAGTTGTGTGGAGCGGGGGCTACTCTTTGTTGCGGTGCGCGGGCTTCTCATCGCGGTGGCTTCTCTTGTTGCAGAGCACGGGCTCTAGGCACACGGGCTCAGTAGTTGTGGTTCGTGGGCTCTAGAGTGGAGGCTCAGTAGTTGTGGCGCACGGGCTTAGTTGCTCTGCGTCGTGTGGGATCTTCCCGGACCAGTACTCAAACCCGTGTCCCCTGCATTGGCAGGCAGATTCTCAACCACTGCGTCACCAGGGAAGCCTGAGATGGGAATAATGTAAGTTTCAAAGGTTTCCTTCAGTTATCTAGATATTTGAGATCTGAAATGTTTGAATAACTGCCTCATATTCACCTTCTACATGTACATACAGTAAAATAGGGGGAGAAAGCCTTTGAAATGTTCATATTTTCCTCATGTCAACATTAATATGTCACAATATTTTTTTGTTTTATGAGACTCATTTCCAGTTGACGCAGAATTTTAAAGTGAAGATAATCACAATAATTAAGGAGTAAATGTGTAAATGAGGGCCTGATTCAAGTTATTTAATTAACATAGATTCATGAAAATTTGGCAACTAGAGGATTAAAATATGGATTTTAATCTAATCTCTTTCTGTACTTTTCCATTATCCTAAACTATCACCAAAGAGAGGGCAATAGCAGAGAATTACAAATGTGTAAAAAAAAATCAGCAAGCTATTTCCTGTTCCTTTGTGGCTGTCTAGTCTAATACGGACATATCTTGTTTCATTGCACTTTGCAGATATTAAGTTTTTAACACATTGAAGGTTTGTGGCAACCCCGTGTTGAGCAAGTCTATCGGCACCATTTTCCAAACAGCATTTGCTCACTTCATGTCTCTGTGTCACATTTTGGTAATTCTCACAACATTTCAAACTTTATTATTATTATATTTGTTATGGTGATCTGCAATCAGTGATCTTTGATGTTACTATTGTAATTGTTTTCGGGCACCACAAATCACACCCATGTAAGGCAGCAAACTTAATTGATAAATGTGTGTGTGTTCTGACTGCTCTATCAGGCGTTCCCCCATCTCTCTCCCTCTCCTTGGGCCTCCCTATTCCCTGAGATACAACAGTATTGAAATTAGGCCAGTTACTAACCCTATAATGGACTCTAAGTGTTCAAGTGAAAGAAAGTCACATATCTCTCACTTTAAATCAAAAGCTAGAAATGATTACAGTTATTGAGGAAGCAGAGATAAGCTGAAAACTAGGCCTCTTGCACCAGTTAGGCAAGTTGTGAATGCAAAGGAAAAGTGCTTGAAGGAAATTAAAAATGCTACTCCAGTGAACACACAAATGATAAGAGAGCAAAACAGCCTTATTGCCGATATGAAGACAGCTTTAGTGATGTGGATAGATCAAACCAGCCAAATTTCCTTAAGCCAAAGCCTAATCCAGAATGAGGCCCTAACTCTCTTCAATTCTATGAAGGCTGCAAGAGGTGAGGAAGCTGCAGAAGCAAAGTTTGAACCTAGCAGAGGTTGCTTCATGAGGTTGATGGGAAGATGCCATCTTCATAACATCAAAGTGTGAGGTGAAACAGCAAGTGCTGATGTAGAAGCTGCAGCAAGTTATCCAAAGATCTAACTAAGATAATGAATGAAGGTGGCTGCACTAAACAACAGACTTTCAGTGTAGATGAAATAGCCTTCTGTTGGAAGAAGATGCCGTGTAGGGCTTTCATAGCCAGAGAGGATAAGCCAATGCTTGGCTTCAAAACTTCAAAGGACAAGCTGACTCTCTTGTTAGGGGCTAATAATGCAGCTGGTGACTTGAAGTTGAAGCCAGTGCTCATTTACCATCACAAAAATCCTAGGGCCCGTAAGAATTATGCTAAATCTACTCTACCTGTGCTCTCTAAATGCAGCAAAAGAGCCTGGATGACAGCACATCTGTTGACAACACGGTTTACTGCATATTTTAAGCCCACTGTTGAGACCTTCTTTTTCTTTTCCTTTTTTTTTTTTTTTTGCCACGCCACGCAGCATTCGGGATCTTAGTTCCCCGACCAGGGATCGAACCCATGCCCCCTGTAGTGGCAGCATGGAGTCCTAACCACTGGACCGCCAGGGAATTCCCTGTTGAGACCGTTTGTTTAGAAGAAAAGATTCTTTTCAAAATACTACCGTTCATTGACAATGCACCTGGTCACCCAAGAACACTGATTGAGATGTACAGTGAGATTAATGTTGTTTTCATGTCTGCTGACACAACATCTATTCTGCAGCCCACGGATCAAGGAGTAATTTCAACTTTCAACTTTTTTTTTTAAATTTATTTATTATTTATTTTTGGCTGCGTTGGGTCTTCATTGCTGCACACAGACTTTCTCTCGTTATGGCAAGCGGGAGCTACTCTTCGTTGCAGTGTGCAGGCTTCTCATTGCAGTGGCTTCTCTTGTTGCAGAGCATGGGCTCTAGGCACGCAGGCTTCAGTAGTTGTGGCACACGGGCTCAGTAGTTGTGGGTCGTGGGCTCTAGAGCACAGGCTCAGTAGTTGTGGCACACGGGTTTAGTTGCTCTGTGGCATGTGGGATCTTCCCGGACCAGGGCTCAAACCCATGTCCCCTGCATTAGCAGGTGGATTCTTAACCACTGCGCCACCAGGGAAGTCCTCAAGTCTTATCATATTAAGAAATACATTTCACAAGGCCATAGGTGCCATAGGTAGTGATTCCTCTGATGAATCTAGGCAAAGTAAATTGAAAACCTTCTGGAAAGGATTCACCATTCTAGATGCCATTAAGAACATTCTTGACTCATGGGAAGAGGTCAGAATATCAACATTAACAGGAGTTTGGAAGAAGTTGATTGCAAACCTCATGGATGACTTGGAGTTGTTCAAGATCTCAGTGGAAGAAGTAACTGCAGATGTGGTAGAAAGAGCAAGAGAACTAGAATTAGAAGTGGAGGCTGAAGACGTGACTGATTTGCTGCAATCTCATGATAATACTTTAATGGAGGAGGACTTGTTTCTTATGGATGAGCAAAGAAAGTGGTTTCTTGAGATGGAATCTACTCCTGGTGAAGATGCCGTGGAGATTGTTGAAATGACAACAAGGGAAACCGAAACATTTGTTTGACTCATTTTATTGTGATATTCGCTTTATTGCTGTGGTCCGGAAACAAACCTGCAATATCTCTGAGGTATGCCTGTACTCCTGCATAGGGAAGTTCTTAGCGAAAACCTGTGTGAATCTTTTCTATGAAGAGGAAGTGAGGAGGTGGAGAAAAATGGCTTACCTCCCCAATTACAGCCCCAAGTGGTGTTGACATTGATCTGCTCAGGACAGACCGAGCCCTTTAGTGTGAACGGGAGCCCAGGGTCCTCCAGAACCAGGCAGTCTCTGCTTTTTATCTCCTACTACCACAAATGAATGGCTTTGTTCCCCTGACCAGTGTTAAAAGCTAAGTGTAAAGGCCTAAACAGCAGCAACTAAACAGATCTTCTACTCCAGCTGCATGAAACTGGCTCCACCAACATTTCTCTCAGCATGTCTTTCACAGATAGACCTCCCCTCTAGTCCCGGAGTCTCCAACTGAATTTCCAGATTCAAGCCTAAATGCCTTCAATTTGCTTCCAGAGTTATCTCCCACAAATATTGCTTTTACTACATTCTTATCTTACTCTCTGTTCCTTACAGTTAGAATCAATACCTACTTAGGGTAAAATGAGCCAGCTGATCTGTAATTCCAAGCTGACAGAATAATGTTAAGGTGATATACTGGGGGTCCTGGACCAGCCTAAACAAAGCATCATGGGAGAGTCTCTTTTGGATGGCATGAACTGACTTGTCTTCCCTAAATACACCAAAATCACAACAGAGGAGCCCAGTATGGGGTTGGGAAGAGGCAGTGAGATAGCGAATTCTGGTTTGGACGTTGAATCTGAAGTGGCAGGAGTTCATTTGGGTGGAAGTAGCTAGAGTTGTAAGTATGGATTTGGAGCTTATCAGGGAGGTCTGGGTTGTGAGAGTCCTCAGGGATGTTTACAGGAGGTGAAGACAGGGAGAAGCAGAGGAAGAGCTATGGGGACTGATCAGGTAGAGAGGAAGCCAACTAGGTAAGAAGAGTGCAAGGAAGTAAGGGGAGAGAGAGTTTCATGAAAGAATGAGCATTCATCAGTTCAAATGCCAGAGACACCAAGTTAGATTAGGACTAAAAAGTGTTCATTGAATTGGGCCAGGTAGATTACTGTGACCACTAGGAAATGCATTCAGCAGTAAAGCCCACCCTTTTCAAGAAGCTTGTTAGAGGAGGAAAGAGGTCTGGGCAGTAAGTAGTGGGAGATAAGGCAGAGACCCATAAAAGGTAACGAATAAAGCAATAACTAGAATGATATAATCAAATGTATTTTAGGAAGATTAACCAGGGAAAATTAAAAGAGAGAAATACAGAAAGCAAGTAGACTAGTTAGGTAAATGAGATTAGCAATAATAAAAATAGAAGGGACTTTAATTCCTAAATCTTTTGGTCTTCATCTCATATTTAGCTCCAGACAAAAACATACCTACATTCTCTGTCAATATTTCAGCTTATTATTTTTTTAAAAATATTTCACTCTTCACAACCCTCACACTAAGTCTAAGGTCAAATCTTCTTTGTTCTTTGCTGCCTTTTCTTCATTCCACAGCCAGTGGTGTTTCCTTCACCCTGCTAGGCTGATTGCATTGGCCTCTCCTCTGGCCTGTGTGAAATGTACCTGGTGGATGAACATTTCTGCTTCATGTGCACTAGGTCCACTTTCTTACCACTTGCATTAACTCCTGCTCTCCTTTGGTAATAAATTCAGATTCCCACTCTGCCCTTCTCTCCTCTCGATGGCCATTTTTGATCCTTTTCCCTTTCCTTCTCTGTCATTCCATCTTGCCTTCTGATTCCCTGAATATTTGTCACCCAATGCTTTCTACAGCTTGAAAAGTTGCCTTTCTGGAGCTAAGCTCTCCCTTTCTGTTCCCTTATTCTTTGAAATTGTTTGCCTGTTGTATTTCATTAATGAATTCCTCAACAGAAAAAAGCAAATTAATGTCACTTTAACATTTTTATTTAGATTACCCTCATCTTGAACAAATATTAGATTTCATGCATATAATTCAAAATATTTTAATGATTTTTCTGTGTCAAAACTCAAGCTAGGCCCTCACATAAACATAGGGGGCAGAGTTTGACTAGGGATTATTATTTGAAGGGTGTCCTAAAGCTCGGTAGCTTGTCACAGTTGGCTCAAGTATTTACTGTTAACTTTCAATCTAACTGAGGCATTTTAACTCCTAGAATGCTAATATAATTCCTTAAGCCACTAGGAGCCATTAGGACATCAGCCAGTGTTAATGTTTGCAAAGGAGAGGAGGAAGAAGAAATAAGGTTTGATTAAGGCAAGGGTAGAGATGGCCCAGGACCAAGGCCCATTTCTCCATTTCTCAGAGTGCAAGCCCTGAGGCAATGAGAGTGGAGGGCTCTGCTAAGCTCAGCAGAAGCACTTGGGGCATCTAATTAGGGGAAGGGGCTGGAGGAGGGGGCAGTGATGCTAATCAGGAAAGGATGTTGAAGTGAGAGGAGGCCAAAGTGAAAATGAACTTCTCTTATATCATAGGTTTGCCTCAATGAATAAGAGTCTATTTTGAAGGATTTCTTTTCTTTTTTTTGAGGATTTAATTTCCATTTCTTTTCCAATATGTCCATGATTACTTAATAAGGGAAGGAAGGGTCTGATCTTTAAAGAGCCCCTCTTTCTCATGCGTCACATTAGTTGCAGGGAAAACTATAGGAGACATGGTTCGTTTGTTTACTCATTCACTCATTTATGCATATAGTCATTCATTCATTTAAAAAAATTTCAATGAGAGTGTGATATATATGTGCTAGTACTTTGTACTATGTTATACAAAGTGCTATGTAATTTGTATAACGAGATAGACACGGTTCCTGTTCCTCCTGGAGTTTGAAGCGGTATGTGTAGACAGCTAGAAAGGCACTTACAGTCCACGATCAGAGAAGTACAGGTGCTTCTCGAAATACAGAGGCAAGAAAGTCAATCCAGATTAGGAGCAATAGCAAAGACTTCATAGCAGGAATGATATTTTAGAATTAAAAGAATAGGAATTGGCCAGACAGAGCTGGAGGGAAGGGCAGGGACGTGAAGGCAGAGAAGCAAAATAATATTCCAAACTAGAAAACACTTGTAGCCCTGGAGGGAAGAAAGAACATTGTACTTTCACATGTGTTAACAAAGTTGTATATGGCTGGAAAGCAGAGTTTAAGGGTTAAGAAGGTGAAAGACAAGTCTGGGTCCCCATCATAAAGAACTTTTGTGTGCTGTGCAAACATTTCTATTTATCCTGAGGACTATGGGAGGGTCATTGAAAGGTTTTCCACAGGGAAATGACTTAACCAGATTTGCTTTGTAGAGAGTTGGTTCTTGCTGTAAAGTGGAGATGGGATTAGAGAGGGTGGGCAAGACAGGAGATTGCAGTACCAATTTCTAAATCACTGTTGCAGTGATTCTAGCCAGAGGTAACTGGGTGGCCTAAATTAGGTTAGCAGCAAAGGGGATTAATTCAAAAAATATTTACTAGATAAAATAGGACTTGATGGTTTATTGGACAAAAGAGAAAAGAAAATCATGATGCCCAGATGTCTCATTTGGCCACCGGATAAATGGCACTGTCATTCACTGAGATAGAGAACACTAGAGAAAAAGCCATTTGTGGGGAGAAACACCCCAGATGCTTAGCGAAACTTCAGATAAAAAAAATATGAAGCCAACAGACAAAGTTATAGATCTGGGAGGGGGGGTGTCATTAGCATATAAATGGCAACTGAATCTGGGAGAAATGAATGAGCTCACCCAGGCCAAGACTGCACAATTGTAATTGAACAAGTAATTATGTATTATTTGTTTAATATGTGTCTATGACTATACTTTAAGCTCAGTGAAGGCAATAACAGTGTGTCTGTTCACTAGAACCAAGCCTTGCCTATAGTAGATAATCAATAATTTTTGAATGAATGAAAGATAATACCTGTGAAATGCCATGGTCAATTACAAAGGAATGTACACTTGTATGGGATTAATATCAACTATAAGTAGTCAAATCTAGACTTGCTCTAGTAACCTATCAGGAACTACGTTTTATGCCTCCTATCTGAAATGCATGCATCAAAATTTGGTTTCGACTAGTTTATTTTTTACATGAGAATATTAATATCATATATACAGCATACTGTGTAGCAATATGGAGTCAAACCCTCTTTGGTCAAGTTACTTATTGAGTGCCTCAATTCCTTTATCTATGAAATGGGGATAACAGTACCTATTTCATAGAGCTATTGATAGATTAAATAACATAATATACATAATATATTTTCCACAGCAACCTAGACTATAGAATTATTCTAAATAATTAATATTATTTAAAACTTTATAGAGGAGGCAGTTCTCCATGGTGTTTCTACCTGTCTTGTGATAGCTTTTGTCCCAGACTATCTTTGCAAGGATGTTTGCATTTCAAGGATGTTTGCAAAGCAAACAGCCTTGGAAGATAGAGGTAGTGACTCCCTCAAGGCAGAGAGCAGATTTGTTTCTCTACCAGGATAATAAAGATAATAACTCCCTCAGGGGCAAAGGTTGGGCAGGTTTGCTGGCAGCCCCCTTAGAAGATTGGGTTTCCTAAATTTGAGGTTCCTCAGCTGTGACACAAACCCACTATGTGTGAAGCATCTGCATGGCCCTCTGGTACTTGAGGGGCAAGAGTAACAAATGTGAACATGAAGGTGGTGTTGCCCATGGTGCCTTGAGTAATTAGGTCTTTGCCTCTTTCCTAAGGGCCTTGCCTCTTTTGCCAGCCTCTATGAAACTGTTGGCAGGCTATCTTGTTAGCTTGCAAGCAGAATAAAATCTCAGAGCCTTCACTTTTCTTGATCAAGTTGTCTCTTCAATGTAAACTTGTATATTATAAATCCTTGAAGCAGATGTTTTGTAAGACACTGTTTCCCAAACTTGACATTACATACTTTTCATAATTCTAATTATGAACAATATAAAAACAGGAGCTCAAGAGACAAGATTGTTCATTTTCACTTTGAAGAGTTCAATCTTTTTGCTTATTTGATTGGGGAAAATTTGGGTAACACAAGACTGCTTTGTATTTAAAAATTTCTTTTTCAGCTACAAATCCATGGGAGATTTGTATAGTGTGACTCTTTGCTATCTAATAAATATTAAATATCACAAGTATATGTTGAAATCACACAAGAAAATTCCTAGTATTGACAGCGATCATAGAATAAATAGCATAGATCAAGGCAGCCACTGGCTAACAAATGCCACCTATGTATTAGCGCCGAGTAACAATCATGTATTTATTTATATATCCGGTGATCTCAAACTTCCCAGTGTTTATTCAGGTATGGGCACAAAATTTCTAAAAAGACACCAGTTTTTGTTTGTGTGTGTGTGCATGTGTATAAAATGCCTAGTTGTATCTCAGAATACAGTTAGGGATATGCTTTGTAAGGAAATATGAAGATCCAGGAGTTAAAGAAGATAAAGAATGTTCACTTGGATCAATGAGCAGATGAGATCCAGTAGGGAATGGTGTTTGTAAACTAAAAAAAAAAAAAAAAGTAGGCAAAAAATGCAAAGACAAGAAGGAAAAAATGAGTTGCAAGTAGGACCCAAAAGAGCAGGCAAAATATATAGGAGACAAGGAGATAGATCTCACTTGAGTAGACCAAGACAAGAATAAGATAGGAGGAGAAGTAAAGATCCAGTGTACTCTAATAGGGGAACCTGGAAATACAGTATAGGATGGAGATAAATATGGCCTTGAGCAGGCAAGACTTCCTACAACAAGGACCACTAACCATGTGAAAGGAGTCCACCATGATGACATGCAGGCTTAATCTAGAAGACAGGTGACTTAGGAGCCCAAAAACATTATGTCTCCAAACACTGGAAGACAGTACTTTCTGGTGGTAAAGGAAAGTGAAAGAGGAAAAAAATACCAAGAGTTTGGAAAACCAAAATGTCTATGATATGGGGAAAAGCTTCTATGCATTTGAATCTTGGTACCAAGCAGAGGCGTTTTAGGTTTTAAGCCACAGGTGTCACTTTCTGTGGCAGAGGTGAAACTGAGCTAAATTAAATAAACATGAAATACACTAATAGTATTTCTAAACTATACACCATTTTGAAGATTTAGTTTACTCTTGGGGCATCCATCTGTGGGCTAAAAAGCAAACAATGAGATGGAAAAAGATCCTCTAAGAAAATCAGAGAGAATGGAAGTTAGGAACTCAGATTTTAACATTTATTGACAGTTTTTTTTCACTCTCTTATCCCTGGGTGGTGGTAGAAAACATAGGGCAATAATAAAAATTGCTTAGCTTTGGAGACATGGCCTAAATCTAAAACACTATCATATTTAAAATAAAGTGTCAGGCATTCTTTTACTTGTACTCTGTAACTTTGTTTATTATTCTGTTAGATAAAGCCTCTTGTCATTATACTCCAGGCAAAGCTGTTAACAGGGAAACTCAGATCCACACCCTAGACCTAATTTTTTAATACAGTTCCTCTTTGATCTACTGCATCTCTGAATTTAATTATGAGGTCTAACTTGATGCCCTGCCATTGCATCTTTTGCTCTCCTTGCTCTTTCTGTTGATTGTAAGAAAGAAGAGTTTTCTGTTTCTTTTAAAAGCATGCTCATTTTTAGTTAGTTCATTGAAAGGTGTCACCTTCTACTTCATCTTGCTCCTTGGGTCCTTTTATTCTTTGTCTCCTGAACTGACACAATTACCATCTCGACACTCTGCAAATATAGCTTGCAGAGCCGGTTTCCTAGGAATATAATTTTCAGAAGTGCCAGACATAAGGATGACTTTAAAGCCATTTGATGAGTTCTCTGTTACATATCCTCATTTGCTTCCTTCCCAAAGAGATTTTTGATTTCTGCCCAGAACATGCTTATCAGCTTAAAGGTATGTGGCATCATTATGTTATGAAGATTTTCTTCCGCAGCAGCAAGTGCACTAACCTTGAATGAAGCAGTTGCTAATCACGTTGCACTAGGCAGATAAAAGTCGGAACCGACCTAATCTTGCTTGCCTAATATCAGTTTCTGCAGACTTCAAGTGTAATGTTTTAATCACTGGGGCAAAACAGCCAATTAATTTGCTTTCCGTGCGTGTTTTTACTGGCCAAGATGCATAGGGGAGCAGTGCGTTCAGTCATAATCATGCTCTACAAAGATGGGAAATGTTCCCTTTGAGCTTCCAATCACGAGGCCAGCTGAAGTGGAGGCAAGCCCACTGACAGGTGAGAATGGCAATCATTTATTTCTGTTGATGGGTTGTGACAAACCATGTGGGAGCAGTGGCTGCATACTGTGGGGCTCCGCAAGGACGACTGTGATGGGCAAAGAGGAAACCCTTCACAGCTCATTTAGTCCGCATGCAGCCACCTGGGTGGTGAATGGGTTCAACGTACCAGCCCAGGCATTTGGGCACAAAATCAGATCACTAACAGCCAGGCCCTATAGGGGTTCCTACAAGGCATTAATCAACAGGGTTGAGCTGTCAAAATGCAGAGTCTGAAATTAAGAAACACCAAAAGGATGAAAATATGGCAATGCTGTTAAAGAAATCAAGAATGTGATTCATACTGTAGGGTTCTAACCCCCATTAAAAAAGCTTAGAAGAAAAATGAGTTCTAAAGGGGGTAGAGGGGTAAAGAGATGCATTACCCCTGTGGAAAATTTTCCTAAGGTTTTTACACATGTTAATTAGTAGAAACAGCATGAAGATTTATGTAAGCATGAGCACAGCCCTTTTCAACATAACACTGACAGGTCAAATTACATAGAAGTCCTCCTCCTCACTGCCCCCCCAGCCTAGTTCATCTCTTAGTTAAATTTCTTTTCTACATGAACCTACTGATATGCAGAGCATTTGATGTCTCACACTGTTTCTGAATACAGACACTTCAAACTCAGCAGAATTCTTGGGCTTGCACAGCTTATTTTTCTGAACACTCTTTTTGGTAGAAGAGAAATTTCTTATAACTGGAGGTGTAAACTGTTCGTGTGTGTGTGTGATCAAATTTTATCAATATTTTTAGAACTCATTATCTATTTTTATATTAGAGAAAGTATTCAGTGCCATAAACAAAGCCAAAAAACCAGAGTTTCTGAAACTAACCAAATTGTCACACGCAAAAGTTATAATAACTAAAAATATACTCTAACTCCTGAAGGATTGCTTTCCAAGCCCCACATGGGTGTTTTTCAAAATGTGGTCTAGAGTGCTAATTGCAAATGCACATGAACAGATGCACCTCAGCCTACTGCAGCCAAAGCTCTGGGACAGGCCTGGGAACTGGAATTTTAACAGGATCCCCAAGGTGATTCTGATGCATAGTGAAACTGGAAAACAACTTTTTTCTCATGTGAATAAGAAGAAGTCCACATTCAGGTACAACACTTGCTTCTTTCCACTGCTGCCTAACACATCTCACCCTTGGACAAGCTGTGTTCCATTTGTTCATAAACACTCTAATACTTTCACATTTCCATGCCTCTGATCAGGCTGTGCCCTTCATATGCTCCAGCCTCATCTTTCCCATCCTCTGAGATTCAACTTAAAGCCTGCCTCCTACAAGAAGACTTCTCCATTACTCCCAGCTAGATGTGAATATCCTGGCCTCTCTGCTATCCTAGCCTTTCTGTTTGTACTTTTCATAGCATCACCACCTTCTGCCTTCTATTGCAGTTACCTGTACACATGCTTTATCTCCCAGTTACTAGCTCGTTCACTCCATGAGATCATACCTTATTATATCTGTTTATACCTAATACCACCTAACTCACTGCCTTGTGCTGTATGTACAGTAAATGTCTGTGGAATTGAACTATTGAATAATAGATGTTAGTTAATTCAAACCCAAGCTTTATACTTTTAAAAAGTCATTCACAGAGATAAGTGTTCTCTCTTACTGTATGCTCAGAATTCTCATTAGTATCTTAGAGTGGGTCTCCCTGGTAAGCAAAACTGTATGAGGTCTGCCATTTTGTTTGTTTGTTTTACTTAACTGCAGTTTGTGAAATGTTATTCTGCTTTAGATTTTCTAAATTAGCTTTAAGGATATTTTCCCTGAAAAAGTACTTGTTAATATTTTAAGTCCTCAGCTGAAACAGATATAGAAAGTATATTAATTATGCTGGAGAATAAATTACATTACAGTAGACTACTACAGACTATTTGTTTTGTAAATATTTCAGATATTCATTTTTTTTTAACCAGGAACTATATGGCCTTAAATATTTGATAGCTTCGTATGTTTAACTAACAGTCAATGGCTACAATTGTTTAACTATATCTAATTTGATTTAAGATTCATATCATAGGCCTTAATATGGTATAAAAAACATGGGAACCATAGTGTGGATTTTCATGACCTAAGGAATACGTTTACCCTGATTGTAAGGCAAAGAAGTGTTTTACTTTGAGCCTCCTTATATTCTGGAAGTACGAAAAAGATTAGAAAGAGAGATGGACAGACAAGTGCTATAAGTTTTATCATTCTTGAAAGTAGTATGTCTCCTCAATCCATGTTGCAATTTTTCTTTTATATTGAGGTATAATTGACATATAACATTATGCTAGTTTCAGGTGTACAACATAATGATTTGATAGTTGTATGTATTACGAAATGATCACCACCATAAAAGTCTAGTTAACATCTCTCACCATACATAGTTACAATTTTTTTTCTCGTGATGCGGACTTTCAAGATTTGCTCTCGGGAATTCCCTGGTGATCCAGTGGTTAAGGCTCCAGGCTCTCGCTGCTGAGGGCTGGGGTTCGATCCCTGGTCGGGGAACTGAGATCCCACAATCCACGTGGCGTGGCCAAAAGTTAAAAAAAAAAAAAAAAAAATTTACTCTCTCAGCAACTTTCAATTATGTAATACAGTATTATTAACTATGGTCACCGTGCTGGACCTTACATAGTAACTGTTTTTAAAAACCCCTTTTACCTGTGATATTGCTGTGGGGCCCACAGAAATGCAGGGAAAGACTGTTTGCAGGATACTTGAGAAATTATACTTGAAAAAATAAAATAATTCAAGCCAGTTTGAGCCAAACCTGTTCAAATCAGAAGAATCGTTCTTTATCTACCCCAGTCTTTAATTACAACACTCCAGATGAGGAGGAGGAGCTGAGGAAATGTCTCTCACTTTCCTTCAGTGCCAAAGAAAATTAGGGCAGACTGGAATCAGGGCAGAGCCGTGTGGAAAAGTTCTGAAGGTCTGGGGAAGTATGCTTTTCAAAGGAAGGTGATATGTAAGCTTACCTCTTTCTGACACCTTACATCAGAAGGGACTGATGTAAAAAGTGCTTTTGGGGACCACACATTTCCTAAAGTTTCTACTGCAGCTTAATAGTCATCTTAGTGGGTTTTGCTTTAACTCAGTTAATAATTATAATAGAACAGAGAATGGTGCTGCATTTTTATTTATATTAGAGCTCTTGGCCATAGGCACCTAGGATGCCCCTAGCTATAACTAAAACCTAATTAGGAAAAAAGAACATTGCTGACTCAATTTCTGAATTGGCTAGTAAAAGAAACATAATAATCCTTGATACAAAAACATAAAATCCTTTCAAAATAAATAACTCAAAAGGATACTACCTTTGAAATATGCCCTACACTTCTCCTCCAACCAAAAAGGAACAGCAATGTGGTGTTTTCTAAAACAGATCTAATTTGATCCATTGCTAATTCCTCCATTCCAGAGGTGTATTTCACAAACATCACATGTCAGTTGGGGAAAGAAGGAGTGAAAGGTTAATCCACAAATGATTGATGAACAGTAATGAGACTTATAGAGGAGTCTGAAAGAGTGTGACAGAGACGCACTGAGAAAGGGAACAAGATGAGAATCAGCCAGCGCATGGTATGAGTTTTGGGAAACTCATGACGCAGGAATTAAAAGAACTCTTGAAGAAGGTAAGAGTATATATATTTCAGAGAGGCTTCCTTGAAGAAGCCACAAAGCACAAATAAACAAAAAACAGCCTGTTCTTCAGAAGGTATCTTGCCTGCCCTATCAGCGGAAAGAAACCGACTATGACCTACGCATAAAACCTGGGGGGAAAAAAAGGAACATAACGAAAAGATGGATGAAGAATATGCATCTGAAGAGGAATGGCACAGAGAAACACAGGAAATGTCAAAAAAAAAAGTTCTCCAGAGTCTCAAAGAAATTACAGATAACATGACCTCTTGAAAACAAACTATCAAAACAGCGTTCAAAATAGTGATACAGTGAAATAACAGAAGATGAAAATTGAGCTAGAAAACTCAGGAATAAAATGAAAGAGAAACTAGAAATCATTACAGACATGAATGCCCCATTAAAGGCAATAAAAATTAGAATATATACTCATGAGAACAAAGTCATGTGGGTCAGAATTGGGAAATAAAAACATGGAGGATACATCTCACAAACCAAATTAGGAAAAAAGAACAATATAAAAATTATTATAAAGAAGATGATAGATGTGGCAAAGAAGATCCAACAATAAAAAAATTACTGTGTCTGAAGAAAATAGCAGACAAATGGAACAATAAATGATCTAACATATAAGAAAACTTTCCTGAAGAAAGATTTGATCTGTATATTACAAGGGCCCTTTATATCTGAGAAAACTTAATATAAAATAATCAACACCAAAACATATGCTAATACAATTTCTGGTATTTAAGGATAAAATCATATGGGCATCCTACCTGAGAAAGTAAGTCACGTAAAAGGGGAAAAAACGGGTTTTTCTAAAACTTCTTCAAAGCAACACTAATGACAGAGAACAGTGGAGCCATGGGCAAAAATATGTGATCTAAGAATTTCATTCACAGGCAAGTTATCTTTCAAACATAAAGACAATGTTCTCAAGCAGGTAAGAATTTAGGGATTACAGCACCCGTGATAGTTATTATTAGCAAGAAATGAATCAAAATAAAATACATGTAAAAATACCTAAGGTTAAACAATCACAGAAATCTTATTATATGTTTCAATGTTATAAATCTTGAGAGTGTAAAAATAATTATACACAAACGTGCACGCACGTTTATGAACAACTGAGGGTGGAGAAAAAAGGAAAGCAGTAGGCCGGACCACAGATGGGCCAGCACATCCTTTACAATCAGCTCTCAAGAGATGCTGTTTTAAGCACTGACTTTAGTCACTTATAATCCTTTCATAATATTTTTTCCTTAAATTTAGAGAAATTTTAAAGGAATTCTAACAACTCAGTGAAGAAATGTTTTTCAGAAGTCCAATGATTTTTCTCTTTCACCTCTTTTTTCCCTTTGATTTGTTATGTGTTATTAAAGCCATCATTTATAGAATCATCCCATCTTAAAAAACATTTTCACCTCTTTGTCTTCGTAAGAACATAGATGCCTGGAAAGACACTCACCAAATATTGAAGTTATTTTCGGGTAGTGAGATTTTGAGTGACTATAAATTGCCCTCGATAGACTAGAGCATATAAATAGTTTTATGGATGAATAGCTTTAAATATCCAGAAAAAAGGATATGAGTCAAATACCCAGAAAACTGGAGTGCCTTTCTGATGTTATCTTTTATATATTCTTCCTTCTCATTTCTTCCTGGAAAAATAAAATAAAAAGGTAAAACTCTTTCGATCAGTGTATGTAGGATGCACAATATTAATCTTCAGAGGAATTACAAAGGAAGCTACAGAAAGTTATTTTTCCATAAAGAGCTTACAATTTAACTTGATGGTCTTAAGTTTTTTGCATTTGTTTGAGTGCAGGTGTGATATTAACTTTTTGTAACAGAAGAAGGATTTGCAAGGAATCAAACTGATATTTTAGGTGGCTCTCTTATTCCCTGTTCACATATAAACCACAGCTCTCTTATCCAAGTAAATTGGTAATTTTTTGTTTGGAAATTATTCAAGGTATAAGGCAACCTCTTTGGCAGCTACAGTACTTTAATGTGGGCTGGAAAGAGAAACATGTTGATCCAAACTCTTTATTATACCTTAAGAATATATTTTAGAGTATGTCTCAAGTCATTATTTTGGTTTAAAGGAAATCCTCGACTAAATTGGCAATTATCAGAGAAGTACAAATCTGTCATATTTGCGTAAACCACATTGCTCCAGTAACAAAAGTGAAAGATTGGACTCACACACTGTGGCCTAGATTTTGGAAAATAATTTGTTACTGCTTTAAAGATCCTTTTAAGATGAATCAATTAAGTTGTTCACAAATTTAGCTAATTATCCAAATGTATTGTTTATAATCGGCCAGTTTGATCTTTGTTTTTTTTCTTAATATACTATAATGTTTATGGGATTCTGATTGCATAGTTGTAATGGGGTTAACTTCACTTTTTATTACCATTTTCATAATAGAAGCTAAAATTTTGAAGATTATGATATCATTTCGTGATTGTTAAAGCTCCCAGCTTGACATATTATTTCTTAAAGTTCATTTAAAAAGATAGGATAATGGAAGGAATCAGCAGTTACCTAGGTTAATTAACATAAAATATATGGGGAGGAGATGAAGAGCTGTATTTAATATGTTGGGTAACAAACAATTTGTACAAATCAAGTATCTGCTAAATGGGCAGGCTTCTGTTGATTGTTGAGTACTTGCTTTGTGATCTAGTTTACTTCTTTTTATAGAGTAAATTTAAACATCTGATTTAGTAAATTTTTATTGACTAAAATTAATCAGAAAGATGATCATTCACAGTGAGGACTAGTAATACTTTTTAAGTGGATAATAACAAATTGCTTACTATAGTTGCTTTTGCAGCTTTCAGTTTTGTATATTATTTTGTCCTCCAAGGTAAAATGACAGAGTGAGCATATTGCATAAAAACCGAGATCATCACTCTTTCACTGCCTATCACCCTGTTTATGCTTAACCAAGCATTTATTTATAAGTTCTTAATGGTAAGGGCTACAAGGTTACTACACCTGAGAGAAAAATCTGTAAGACAGGCTTTCTAATTAATCACTGGGAGGGTTCAGGAAGGTCTAGCTACTTCTGTAAACTGAAGCATTTATGCACTCTATTGCAATTGTTGATCACGAAAATGACAGGTAGTGCTTTATTTCTCTAAGTTTCTGTACTTCTGTTAGGAATAATGAACCCTTTACATGTTTCTGTGTGTACACATGGACACCATCATTAAAACTAGGACGTCTGTTCACCTGAGGACATATAGGGGGACAGTTCTAAGAAAACAGAACCGTGGTACCAGCATCTTAGAAATGATGCTGAAATGCCACCCATGACACTCTGAATTTAAGACCACCATCTCAGAACAAAAGGCTCTGAGACAGAGCAATCAAGAGCAACAGACCCTGTTAGGCAGGAGTTATCATATCCAGGACGATTTGTGACTAGTTAAGTGAGCTGGAACATTGTTCCATATTGGTTAATTTTACTGAGTTCACAAACAAAAACTGCAGTGAAGTTTGCAGCAGTGCTTCAGGTGAAATCATAACTAATTGACAGTGCTGAGGCTCTTTCCCACAATTACCCTGGGTCACTAGGTTGCAATAGTGATAGATAAAATGGCACCAACTCATGTCATATTTACAAGTCTATTTGGGATCCCACACTTCTCTCCCCAGTTCTTGGCATCTGCTTTGTTGTATTTCCTTGTGCAGAAGCCTCTGCGGGCAGAGGAAAAAGCACTGCAGATCTTAATAGCTTGTTCCTCCTGTCTCTAGCCAGGTCCCTGACATTGGCAGAGGTCAACACCTAAGCCACACTGCTGGCATAATTTCTCTCTTAAACACAGTAGTGTTCATTTCTTCAGCCTAGCACATGTAAACAATACACAGAAATGTGTCCTCTCTCTGCCTGTATTCATGTACCTCAAGTGTAGCATGACAGGCCAGGCCATCTAATCCACTACTCATACTACCCTCGTGATGTTTCTCTTCACCCCACCCCCCCATCTTTCCTCATTTCTACAATCCTTACATTCATATTTTAGTTGCAAGAGAAGCAAGAAACAGTAGCTTTTCAGTGTTCAGCAGCTCTGTAGATGCTAGCCTACTCCTGGCAATGCTAAGGACACGGCTGTGAGCCCTAATGCACTTTACTAAAGAAAAGCACCTTCCCTGATGGCTGCTGCTTTCTGTCTGTCCTTGCACCACCGGCCAAAGACTCTGGGGGTCGCCCTTAGAGTGACCTGCTTTCTCTACTTCAGCCAAAGAAGCTTCACTTTTTATTTTAAATTATCATGCTTCCACAAAACTCTTTTTGTGCAAATGCTACTATAGTTTAATAATTAAAAAAAACTCTCTAAAAATTCGAAGAAATTAATCACTTAAGGTCCTGATATGTATGTTCAAATTCTACATTTCTGGGGAAATAGCAGCTCTGAGGAATGATGGAGACGTGCTCTTTAAGTGGGGAATACAGCAGAGGAGAACAAATCAAGGAGAAGCAGAGTTTCTATAAAAGGGTGCAGAAAGACAAGGAATAGGAGTAGGAGATAATAGTTGTACTGGTGTTGGAATTTTTTTCTCTTTGTGGGTTGGTTTAGTTTGGTAAACAGTAGAGTGAGAGGTGTAATTTCATCCAGTTCTCAAGTCAGTGGTCATGAGTTTAAGTGCTAGTTCTGTTTTATTTGAACTGTTGCATACTGTCAGAGTAGATCCTGGCATCTCCTATAAAGATGCAGGTGCTGGCTATTAATGGTCAGGATGTAGAGCACAGAGAATGTAAGAGGCTCTGAGGGCCCTATGGACAGATTTCCGACAGCATCTTCCACCACTGTCATTTATCCATCAGTAAAACCACTAGGTACTAATGCAGCCATATCCTGTTGAAGAAAAGACTTGACAAAGAGAGCTATGAATTGATCACTATGACTGATAACTAAATTTGTCTGAGGTTCTATAAATACTATTCCGACTTTTAAATATCTATTTTATACAACTTTGAATTACACATGACTGTAGGATATATGTGACTTTATTGTTGATTCTCAAATATTTCAAATTGAATAAAATTAATTTTTTAAAATTTTATTTTATTGAAGTATAGTTGATTTACAATGTTGTTTTAATTTCTGCTATACAGCAAAGTGATTCAGTTATAGATACATACATACATACATACATTCTTTTTCATATTCTTTTCCATTATGGTTTATCACAGGATGTTGAATATAGTTCCCTGTGCTATATAGTAGGACCTTTTGCATCTGCCAATCCCAAACTCCCAATCCATCCCTTCCCCACCCCCGTGGCAACCACAAGTCTGTTCTCTATATCTGTGAGTCTGTTTCTGTTTCGTAGATAAGTTCATTCGTGTCATATTTTAGATTCCACATGTAAGTGATATCATATGGTATTTGTCTTTCTCTCTCTGACTTACTTCACTTAGTATGATAATCTCTAGGTTCATCCACATTGCTTTAAATGGCATTATTTCATTCTTTTTTATGGCTGAGTAGTATTCCACTGTATATATGTAACACATCTTCTTTATTCATTCATCTGTTGGTGGATATTTAGGTTGTTTCCATGTCTTGGCTATTGTGAATAGTACTGCTATGAACATAGGGGTGCATGTATCTTTTAGAATTATAGTTTTGTCTGGGTATATGCCCAGGAGTGGGATTGCTGGATCATATGGCAACTCTATTTTTAGTTTTTTGAAGAACCTCCACACTGCTGTCCATAGTGGCTGCACCAATTTACATTCCCACCTACAGTGTAGGAAGGCTCTGTTTTCTCCACACCCTCTCCAGCATTTGTTATTTGTAGATTTTTTAATGATGGCCATTCTGACCAGTGTGAGGTGGTACCTCACTGTAGTTTTGATTTGCATTTCTCCAATAATTAGCAATGTTGAGCATCTTTTCAAGTGCCTGTTGGCCATCTGTAGGTCTTCTTTGGAGAAATGTCTGTTTAGGTCTTCTGCCCATTTCTGGATTGGGTTGTGTTTTTTTGTTTGTTTTTTGTTGTTGTTGTTGGGTTATATGAGCTGTTTATATATTTTGGGAACTAAGCCCTTGTCGGTCACATTGTTTGCAAATATTTTTCCCAGTCCATAGGTTGCCTTTTTATTTTCTTTATGGTTTCCTTTGTTGTACAAAAGCTTGTAAGTTTGATTAGGCCCCATTTGTTTATTTTTGCTTTTATTTCTATTGCCTTGGGAGACTGACCTAAGAAAACATTGGTACGATTTATGTCAGAAAATGTTTTGCTCATGTTCTCGTCTAGGAGTTTTATGGTGTCATGTCTTATATTTAAGTCTTTAAGCCATTTTGAGTTTATTTTTGTGTATGGTGTGAGGGTGTATTCTAAATTCATTGATTTACATGCAGCTGTCCACCTTTCCCAACACCCCTTGCTGAAGAGTCTTTTTCCCAATGTATATTCTTGCCTCCTTTGTTGAAGATTAACTGACTGTAGGTGTGTGGGTTTATTTCTGGGCTCTCTATTCTGTACCATTGATCCATATGTCTGTTTTTGTGCCAGTACCATGCTGTTTTGATTCCTGTAGCTTTGTAGTATTGTCTGAAGTCTGGGAGGGTTATGCCTCCTGCTTTGTTCTTTTTCCTCAGGATTGCTTTGGCAATTCTGGGTCCTTTATGATTCCATATAAATTTCAGGATTATTTTTTCTAATTCTGTGAAAAATGTCATGAGTAATTTGATAAGGATAGCATTAAATCTGTAGATTGCTTTGGGCAGTATGGCCATTTTAACAATACTAATTCTTCCAACCCAAGATCATTGGATATCTTTCCATTTGTTTGTATCATCTTCAATTTCCTTTATTAATGTTTTAGCTCTCGGCGTATAAATCTTTCACCTCCTTGGTCAGGTTTATTCCTAAGTGTTTTTTTTTCCTTTGGTGCAATTTTAAAAGGGACTGTTTTGTTTTGTTTTTACAATCTCTTTCTGATATTTCATTGTTAGCATAAAGAAATGTAACCGATTTCTGTATGTTAATCTTGTATCCTGTTACCTTGCTGAATTCGTTTATCAGTTCTAGTAGTTTTAGTGTGGAGTCTTTAGGGTTTCCTATATATAGTATCATGTCAACTTCATATAATTGACATATAATGACAATTTTACCTCTTCCCTTCCAATTTGGATACCTGTTATTTCTTTTTCTCATCTGATTGCTGTGTCTAGGACTTCCAATACTATGTTGAACAGAAGTGGTGAGTGGGCATCCTTGTCTTCTCCCAGATTTTAGTGGGAAGGCTTTCAGCTGTCACCATTGAGTATTATATTGGCTGTTGTTTGGCATAAATAGCTTTTATTAAGTTGAGGTATATTCTCTCTATATCCACTTTGGTAAGAGTTTTTATCATGAATGGATAAAATTAATTTGGAATTTGGATAAAATTAATTGAATTTGGATAAAATTAATTTTTAAAATTTTTGGTAATATCTTTTGTGTTCTATTTTGATAATATGAAATTGTCAATTAAAAATCTATATTAGAATTTATTGGATTTTTAATAGAAGTCATTGATGCTTTATTTATATATTCATTTATTTATGCCTTATTTTGTTCATAATAGGATTTAAAATAATAGTTATACATATGCTCCAGATTAAAACCCAGATTCTTTCATAGGGAAAAGAAATCAAACTCAGGAATTTAGAAAATTAGTTTAAAGAAATTGGATTTAGTCAACATAGAGTGGAAAGATTATTGATTAGTCCTCAGACAGAAAGGGGTATGAATTTTACCTCTGCCATTTTGCCCGATGACTTTGAGTAAGTCACTTCATCTCTCTTAATTTCAGTATTTTTATCTCTAATCTGGAGAATATAATGAGACCCCACAGAGTTACCATGAGGATTTGATGGAATGATGGGGTACAGACAGTACTCAAGTGCCTGACATATAACATATACTCAGCTAAGATTAGCTTAGGACCCAGATGAATACACGGCAAAAAAATGCAAGACAGAATTGATTAAATGTTACATTTTGGGGTATAGACATTCAACATGAAGGAGCTGAGAGTCACTAAGACCTGAGATAATCAGGGAAGATTTGTAGAAACGTAATAAGGTCTAGAAATATGGGGAGGATTAAGGAAGTGTCTTACGTCGTCCATTAGGGCTGCTATAACAAAATACCATAAACTGGATGGCTAATAAACAACAAACGTTTATTTCTCACAGTTTTGGAGGCTGAGGAGTCTGAGATCATGACACCAGCAGATTTGGTGTCTGGTGGGAGCCCACTTCCTGGTTCACAGGTAGCTGTCTTCTCACTGTGCCCTCACACAGTGGAAAGTACAAGGGAGTTCTCTGGGGTCTCTTCTATAAGGGCACTAATCCCATTCATGAGGGCTCCACCCTTAGGACCTGATTGCCTCTCCAAGGACCCACCTCCAAATATCATCACATTGGGGATTAGGTTTCAACATATGAATTTGGGGGGGATGCAAATATTCAGTCTACAGCAGGGAGTGAGAAAATGAAATCTTGCTAGGTGAAAGAAAAAGAACAAGAAACAGAGGCAAGATGAGCAACACCATGTCAGGAGGCAAGAGAGATGAGGCCAGTCTGCTCCAGGTTATCCCTCCACGGCCTGACAGTGACAGGAGAGGATGGCAGGAGACTGGTTTGGAGAGAGACAATTCACTTCAATTTGGATTTTTTTTTTTTTAATTATTAGCACCTTTAATTATTATTAATTAATTAATTAATTTTTTGGGCTGTGTTGGGTCTTCGTTTCTGTGCGAGGGCTTTCTCTAGTTGCGGCAAGCGGGGGCCACTCCTTATCGCGGTGCGCGGGCCTCTCACCATCGCGGCCTCTCCTGTTGTGGAGCACAGGCTCCAGACGCGCAGGCTCAGCAACCGTGGCTCACGGGCCCAGCTGCTCCGCGGCACGCGGGATCCTCCCAGACCAGGGCTCGAACCCATGTCCGCTGCATTAGCAGGCAGATTCCCAACCACTGCGCCACCAGGGAAGCCCCAGTTTGGATTTTTAAGATTTGAGGTAACATGATATCTAAGTAAGAATATACCTCATATTACTGGAGATGGGGTCAAGGCATTCTGAAGAGGCTATAGATTTGCAGGACTTCACCTCATAGCAATACTTAAACCCAGTGAGCTCTCAGTGACAGGAGAGAGCGCAGACCAAGGACTGAATTTGTACAGGATACAATCCAGTTACAGAGGAGAAAGCAGAAGAAGCTCAGTCAAAAATAAAACCACCAAGAGGGGTGGTTAGAATTTTAGGAGAAAAGCTAGAATAGTGGTGTGGAGAATACATTCAGCAAGAGGGGGTAGCTAGAAGCCTGGGGAGGGCAAGGAGAGGAGATGGTCTATGAACAGCTGCTTCCTTCCTTAGATGGATGGAACCAGGATATCCAAAGGGAGCCCTGAAGGAGAACCATTGTCTGGGGAGGGACACTGACCAGCTGTTCTGCTTCTGTTGGTTTTGCCTTTCCTTTGGATTCGCTTGTGCAGATGATCACCTTTCTGCTCCTCCCTGACTCCTGCTTCCATACCCCTACCCCTAGACCCAGACAACACCTTTTCTAGTGCTTTGGCCCAAAACGACCTCTTTTAATTCTCCCTTAGAACAATTGGGACAGGCTAAAGCTTTAAGAGTCTTTACAAAGTACTAAGAAACAACGGAAGAAAATACACAGGAGGCAGTCCAGAGCATGGACTCTCCAGAACCAGACTCCCTTGGTTCAGATCCAGCCTCTCCCATTTAGTAGCTTCATAACCTTTGCAAGTTACTCAATCTCTCTGTGTGTTGGTTTTCTAGTCTGAAAAAAATGGGAATAATAACAGTACATATTTCATAGGGTTGTGTGAGAACCAAGTAGATTTAATATGTTTAAAGCTCTTAGTTGAGTGCCTGGCACATTTGTTTAAAGCTCTTAGTTGAGCGCCTGGCACATTTTAAGTGCAACATAAGTATTTGCTATTAAACAAGTACAGAATACAAAGAATTGAAAGAGCAGTATGCATAATGTTTAAGAGTTACTAGAGCCAGCTCTGCCGTATACCAGCTGTGTTACTTTAGACAAATGATTTAAGTTCTCTGGGCCTCAGTTTCTTCAGCTATAAAATGTGGGTACAATACTAACTGCTTTATAATTGTGATGATTGAAAGAATCAGTACATGTAAAGTGTTAAGTACTTAATAATTAACAGACATTATTATTAGCTGTGTGACTTACCAATCCAGCATCCTTATCACCAGGGATCACAGGTGCTGTTCCATTTTACACCTGATACAGGCAAAGAAAGCCACCACCTCTCCCTGGGCCTGGCAAGTCACCATGGTAGATACAGCTTTTTTCATGTCCTTACCTCTTCACAGTCAGGAGCCAGATGAATGGCCCACCCTTTGTCTCACCTACCTCAGCCTGCTCACATTTCCTCTCCAGTCTACCCTTTTCTGTAGTGACTATGTGTGCTGATTTCACCCTTCATATGAGCCTCTCAAATCAACTGGGGATGGGGGAGGGAGCTTTCTCTTAGAATAGAAACCTTTTTCAGTATTAACACCTGAACTTAGCATTAATATAACACAATTTAAGCACAATGAAATTGAAGATAATATAGTAATGAGTAGAGGAGAAGCGATTTAAGGGTCAAAGCTCTAAAAGGTCCCTTCTCTAAAGGCAGAGACATGCAGGAAAGTCAATTCCACAACTAAAAAGTCTGGAAAGAGGTTTTTATGGCAAAGAGCTAGGGACTTTTCAAGTCAGGGACAGTGCACTTGAAGGGAAGGAAATCTTGCTGTAGCTGGATCCTGAACTCATCAGCTCCATCTGCCCAGAGCCACCATTTCTTACCCTGATGTCTGTTGAAGTGGATGGCAGGTAGCTCTGGCCTAACTTAACCTGTCACCAGACAAACATTCTGCCACCAGCACAGACAGGTAGTTCAGAAAAGGTTCTTGTCAGCTGGATTAAAAAACTGCCTTTATATCCCAACCATTTGGATGCTTCTGCTTCCAGATACTGTGCAATCAGCAAGTGTCCATATGAAGATACTTTAAATAGTCATTTCCTCAAAATAACAATCTATAAAACATAAATAGTAAATTTCATTTTACCATAAAAGAAAATTAGATTATCAGAAAGAGAGGCTATAAATCATATGTTATACATCTGAACTTTTTATGTACCATAACTAATCACTTGGCTATCAGGGCACTGGGGAAATTACAATAAATTATATTTTGTGGGGTATGCACCACATGAATGAAGCCAAGATTATTATAGACGTGACCTTCACCTTGTGTGATGTCATAGAAAAAATGATGCTGCCCTAATAACTTCATAGGGTTAATTAGTTTCAGAGAACACACAAGAGGCAGCGATGTCACAGAGCTTTTTTTAATTTTCTTTCCCGTGGGAAGTTGGGCTAATAAAAATGAAAAACATTTCAAGTAGCTGAGTAAGAAAGAAGAGTTGCATAGGGTTAGAAGGAAATGCTTTAGTGCTGTCTGCTTAGAAGGCCTAGTTCTCTTTTTCTGTAAGCTGCAAATCTTATTCTTTTCTTGTGCATCTTTTCCCATTGACTTGGGAAGCTTTGAAATGACCATTGTTTTCAAAACCTGCTCTGAAGATGGATTTTTTAAAATTTGCTGATGAACATGAATCCATTTAATCAGACAGGGACCTCTGCTGATAGGGAGACATTTATCTGTATAAAATATGCAGCTTTGTTTGTTCTCACTGCTTGGATCCCCAGTGGGGGTGGAGGTAAAGTTTCCACAGTCATGCTGGTTTCAGACAAATAGATTTGCTGGTGTCAAAGACAGGCCGTGGCCCTCCACTGGCATCTGGGGTACAGAAGGCTAAATCTTCTGAATAGAGCCATTGATGATTACATTTGGGAGAAACTTAATCATAGAGTAATTAGGCTTTAATTCTTACAAAAACTTACAATTAATTGGATCTTTTATACAACTTTTTTTTTGTTTGATTTAAAGTACCCTGTAGGTTAGTTATAGAAACTTAATTTAAATATGGATTTAATTAGAATTGTTTTATGATTTTAATGAGTCTTAAAAGTCTTTTGATGAGCAGCCTGTATAATTATGGTATTTAAAATGATTGGCTAAATGCATACTTTTATAATTTACCTTTCAGGAAACTGTATTTTTATGGAGGCTATTTTTTGTATGATGAATTGTTTCATTTTATGTTCAGTTTTTGTGGGAATGGGTACTTATTACTGTCCCTAATCACCCAAGTGTTTTCTCTCTAGAATGAAATTAAACTTTCATGGAATCAAAAGCATCAGGCAGTAGCCCAATACCACAGTTAAATTTAATCACAGAAATATTTTTGTTTTTACTGTAAAGGAAACTGAATCATTGCTAAAACTTTTAGCTGGGGATCCAATTTTCCTACATAATCAGGTACAAATAAGTTACCTAAAGACAAGCTCTTTTTCTATAGAAAAAAATGTGATTTTTAGGCAAATGACTTGCAGTTTTTTTAAATGAAGTGCAATATGGAGTTGTCAACTTTTTAATGCACTGTCAAAACAACTAGATATGAGCACTTTCAATAAACATAAAAAGTTTTAAATTAGAAAAGAAAGGAAAACATTAGATACTTTCTTCCCTTTGAGTTGGTCCCAATCCAACCTATATTAAGTCAGATAAATTACATTTGATATTTTTTGGCTGATTAAAAAAAAGTTATATTAAATAAGTAATATTAGGACACATTTTTATTTTCCATTTTTAATGACATTATTATGTTCTAGCCTTCGTATGTTCTATTTTTAGGTCAGATTATTTACATGTGCTTGAAAATCAATCAATGCAGTTTACATATCAAAAGCATATAGGAGAAACACCATATGGTCATTGCAATAGATGTAGAAAAACATGTGACAAAACCATTTCATGATAAAAAAAAAAAACTGAGCAAACTAGGAACAAAAGTGAACTTACTCAACTTGATTAACGGCTCCTGTGAAAAACCTACTGCTAACATAATACTCAGAGATCAGCAACAAGGCAATGATGTCTTTTATTTAACATTTACTGAAGATCCTAGCCAGTGCAATAAAACAAGCAAACGAAATAAAATGCATGCAAATGGAAAAGGTAAAAGTAAAGTGTCCGTAATTGCAGATGACATGATATAAATCTAGAAAACCCTAAGGGATCCACAAAATAGCTATTAAATCTTATAATGGAAAAGAACCTGAAAAAGAATATATACATGTATATAACTGAATCACTTTGCTGTACACCTTTAACTAACACAATATTGTAAATCCAACTATACTTCAAAAAAATAATAAATAAATCTAATGAATAAATTTAGAAAATTTGCAGGATACAAGGTAGAAATAAAAACTGGCATTTTTATAAACTAGCAACAAACACTTGACAATGAAAATTTTTAAAACCTCTATTTAAAATAATTCACAATTACATGATCAATTTATTTATTTTTTCTCAATAGAGAAAAAAAACAGTCTTTTCAACAAATAGTACTAGAATAGTTGGATATCTGTGTGGGGAAAAATATTAGCCTTGATCCTTACCTCAAAACTTCCACAAAGATTAGCTCAAAATTAGTACTAGGCTTAAATATTAGAAGCTAAACTATTAACCTTCTAAAGAAAAATACAGGAGAGATAATATTTGAGATACCAGATTAGGTAAAACGTTGGACAAAAATTAAATAGGACATAAAAAGCACGAACTGTAAAAGAAGAAATAAAGTTTAAAATGGATTCTCATCGAGATTAAAAATTTTGTCTTCCAGAAGACAAAGTTAAGAAAACAGAAATCCATGCCAAAGTTGGAGGGAAATTTTCACAGAATATTTCTGACAAAGAGCTTGAATCTAGAATACATAAAGAACTCTTACAACTCAGTAAGAAAAAGACAAAGGTGTACAGCAAAGTGATTCAGTTATACGTGTACATATATCCATTCTTTTGCAGATTCTTTTCCCATATAGGATAATAACAGAATATTGACTAGAGCTCCCTGTGCTATACAGTAGGTCCTTGTTGATTATCTGTTTTATATATAGTAGTGTGTATATGTTAATCCCAAACTCCTAATTTATGTCCCCCCCACATTTCCCCTTTGGTAACCATAAGTTTGCTTTCCAAGTCTGTGAGTCTGTTTCTGTTTTGTAAATAAGTTCATTTGTATAATTTTTTTGAGATTCCACATATAAGTGATATCATATGATATTTGTCTTTCTCTTTCTGACTTACTTCATTTAGTATGATAATGTCTAGGTCCATCCGTGTTGCTGCAAATGGCATAATTTCATTCTTTTTTTTATGGTTGAGTAATATTCCATTGTATACATGTACCACATCTTCTTTATCCATTCCTTTGTCATTGGACAGTTAGGTTGCTTCCATGTCTTGGCTATTGTAAATAGTGCTGCAATGAACACTGGTGTGCATGTGTCTTTTCAAATTATGGTTTTCTCCAGATATATGCCCAGGCATGGGATTGCAGGGTCATATGGTAGTTCTAGTCTTAGTTTTTTAAGGAATCTCCATACTGTTCTCCATAGTGGTTGTATCAATTTACATTCCCACCAAAAGTGTAGGCGGGTTCCCTTTTCTCCACACCCTCTCCAGCGTTTATTGTTTGTAGAGTTTTTGATGATGGCCATTCTGACCAATGTGAGGTGATACCTCATTGTAGTTTTGATTTGCATTTCTCTAATAATTAGCGATGTTGAGCATCTTTTCTTGTGCTTTTTGGCCATCTGTATATCTTCTCTGGAGAAATGTCTATTTAGATCTTCTACGTATTTTTTTGATTGGGTTGTTTTTTGTTTGATATTGAGCTACACGAGCTGTTTGTATATTTTGGAGATTAATCCCTTGTCAGTCACTTCGTTTGCAAATATTTTCTCCCATTCTGTGGGTTGTCTTTTCATTTTTGTTTATGGTTTCCTTTGCTGTGCAAAAGCTTTTAAGACTAACTAGGCCCCATTGGTTTATTTTTGTTTTTATTTTCATTACTGTAAAAGGTGGATCCAAAAAGATATTGCTGCAATTTATATCAAAGAGTATTCTGCCTATGTTTTCCTCTAAGAGTTTTATAGTATCCAGTCTTACATTTAGGTCTTTAATCCATTTTGAGTTTACTTTTGTGTATGGGGTTAGAGAATGTTCTAATTTCATTCTTTTACATGTAGCTGTCCAGTTTTCCCAGCACCACTTACTGAAGAGATTGTCTTTTCTCCATTGTATATTCTTGCCTCCTTTGTCGTAGGTTAATTGACCATAGGTGTGTGAGTTTATTTCTGGGCTTTCTATCATGTTCTATTGATCTATATGTCTGTTTTTGTGCCAGTAACATACTGTTTTGATTACTGTAGCTTTGTAGTATAGTCTGAAGTCAGAGAGCTTAATTCCTACAGCTCCATTTTTCTCTCTCAAGGTTGCTTTGGCTATTCAGGGTCTTTTGTATTTCAATACAGATTTTCAAAATTTTTGCTCTGTTCTGTGAAAAATGGCATTGGTAGTTTGACAAGGATTGCACTGAATCTGTATATTGCCTTGGGTAGTATAGTCATTTTGACAATATTGATTTTTCCAATCCAAGAACACGGTATATCTTTCCATGTGTTTGTGTTATCTTCAATTTCTTCATCAGCATGTTATAGTTTTTGGAGTACAGGTCTTTTGACTCCTTAAATAGGTTTATTCCTAGATATTTTATTCTTTCTGATGTGATGATTAATGGGATTGTTTCCTTAATTTCTCTTTCTGATCTTTTGCTTTTAGTAGAAATGCATCAGATTTCTGTGTATTACTTTTGTATCCTGCAACTTTACTGAATTCATTGATGAGCTCTATTAGTTTTCTGGTAGTGTCTTTAGGATTTTCTATATATAGTCTCATGTCATCTGCTAACAGTGACAGTTTTACTTCTTCTTGCATAAACAAAACTAAAAGACAACCTATGGACTGGGAGAAAATATTTGCAAATGACGCCACCAAGAAGGGCTTAATTTCCAAAACATACAAATAGTTCATACAGCTCAATATAAACAAACAAACAAACAAACAATCTAGTCAAAAAATGAGCAGAAGATCTAAATAGACATTTCTCCAAAAAAGACATATAGATGGCCAACAGGTACATGAAAAGATGCTCAACATCACTAATTGTTAGAGAAATGCAAATCAAAACTACAGTGAGGTATCACCTCACACCAGTCAGAATAGCCATCATGAAAAAGGTGTGGAGGGTGTGGAGAAAAAGGAACCAACCTACACCATTGGTAAGAATGTAAATTGGTACAGCCGCTATGGAGAACAGTATGGAGGTTCCTTAAAAAACTAAAATTAGAATTATATGATCGGGGGATCCCACTCCTGGGCATATATCCAGAAAAGACAAAAAGCTTTAATTTGGAAAGATACACACACCCTAATGTTCATAGCAGCACTATTTACAATAACCAAGACATGGAAGCAACCTAAGTGACCATCGACATGTGAATGGATAAAGAAGGTGTGGGGTGTGTGTGTGTGTGTGTGTGTGTGTGTGTGTGTGTGTGTGTGTATAATGGAATATTACTCAGCCATAAAAAAGAATGAAATAATGCCATTTGCAACAACATGGATGGACATAGAATTTTCATACTAAGTGAAGTAAGCCAGACAGCAAAAGACAAATAAAGACAAATATCACTCGATATCACTTATATGTGGAATCTAAAATAATAATAATAATAATAATGATATAAATGAACTTATTTACAAAACAGAAATAGATCCACAGACATAGAAAACAAATTTATGGTTACCAAAGGGGAAAGGTCAGGGAGGGATAAATTAGGAGCTTGGGATTAACATATACACACTACTATATATAAACTATTATAGGTAACCAACTAGGACCTACTGTATAGCACAGGGAACTATACTCAATATTTTGTAATAACCTATAAGGGAAAAGAATCTGAAAAAGAATAGACATATTTATGTATAACTGAATCATTTTGCTGTATACCTAAAACTAACCCAACACTGTAAATCAACTGGAACTTCCATACATTGCTGTTAGGAATGAAAAATGGTACGGCTGCTTTGGAAAACAGTCTGATAGTACTTCATTGGGTTAAACCTATATTTATCACTGTACCCAGCAATTCACTCCTAGTGAGGTAAAAACACACGTCCACACAAAGATATGGTTGCAAATGTTCATAGCGGCATTATTCATAACAGCAAAAAGGGAGGCAACCCAAATATCCATCAACTGTGAAATGGATAAACTGTGGTATATCTCTACAATGAAATACTACTCAGCAATAAAAAGGAACAAAATATTAATAACTCAAAAACATGAATGAATCTCAAAAATTTGCCATGCGTAAGAATTAAAAACTAAAGTCCAGGTACTATATGATTCCAATAATATGAAATTCTAGAAAAAGCAGAACTATAATGACACAAAGTGGATCAAGTGACTGCCTAGAGCCAGAGTTGGGAAATTTTATTGAGAGCAAAGCGGCATGAGAAAACTTTTTAGGATGAGGGAACTCCTCTTTTTCTGATTGTGGTGGTTCAAACCATTTAATTCAATTTAATTGTATGAAACTGCCAAAATTCATTAAACTGTTCATTTAAAATTCATTAATATTACTGTATATAGGTAACACTTCAATAAAGGGCATTCCTAAAATAATTTTTACATGTGGAGTTTCTCAAGAATTCAAATGGTATAGTTCAAATGAGGTCTTTTATCTATACCGTATCCTTTCACCTTTAATGATTTGTACATCTAGTTTTTCCTCAACTACAGAATTATAAATAATGTTTAGTCAAAAGGTCTGCAAGTGACTAATAAACGTATTAGTCATTTTACTACTTAGATCTTTTCTTTTTCAGAATAGGTCAAAGGAGGCCCAAAGCTGGCTAAAAGTTTTAGAAGTGATTCAGTCTCCTTTATCATGAAAACACTGCTCTGGGTTTCGGTATCAAAAGATACAAACATAAAGCAGTTATTCTGTGATTTTTGTTTCTTTCTTTGTTTTTTAGATTGTAATAATGCCACATAACTACTGGATAATGGAAATGAAGGTGATTGGTGGGAAACATGCAATTAAATGTGATTATAAATCATGCTCATTGGAAAGGTCAATGTCATTTTGATACTTTTAAAATTTTCAGGGCAACTAACAAGTATGTTCTTTTGTCTGCCTTTCTACCAACCTCACCCACCTTAGTGGTCAATTTAATCAACCTGATATGAAACTACTAATATTACTAATAGAATGTCAAAGGTTGTAGGGACAGAAACATCTACTGAATGCAAGTTAATATATTAACCAAAATGGCGCCTTTCCACTGTGGTTATACAAATGCCCAATTTATTGCTTCTTTTGGGCTTCCATTCACTCTTTCATAAAGTGTCTTTTATCTTCAACACTGTATTTTCCAAACTAATGCTAAATTACAGAAAATTGAGCATTTCTAGGACCTTGGAATGAAGCAGACAATCTATTGAAGATAATCTTCTTAAATTACTGATTGTAACCTAAGAGATGTTATACAAATAACTATCAAATTATCTGCTTATTTTATATTTTGTTTCCTATTTATTATATTTAAGTTTTTTAGTAATTGTTTTCTTTAAAAAAAAAAAAAGTCCTGCTAGTCATTCCATGCTGAGCAAATTAACTAACATATTCTGGATCAAGTATTTGCATCTTAAATATCCAAGTACAATTAATAAAGAAAAGTATATTTGTTTTCAAATACTTGAAGGGCTCTTACCTAATATGGAAGATAGTCTTTGTTTGAAATTCTAAGTGTACAATTTAATGAATTTTGGTAATTTCATACAAGTCAATTGAATTAAATAGTTTGTACCTCTACAATCAAGATACAGAAGAGTTCCCTCATCCTAAAAAGTTCTCTTTGCTCTCAATACATTTCCCACCTCTGGCTCTAGGCAGTCACTTACCTACCACAGGAGATGGTCTTGTTTTGAGTTGTTTCAGAGTGTGATTTTTACTAATGGATATGAGTTAAAGAGATATCAGTATGATATAAGGAAGAGTTTTCTGATAATTAGGTATAAACTCTTCATCAATTAGAGAGGTGTGAACACTTGCAAATTAAAATCAATGCCTCAAAGTCTCTTCCCATTCCAGGGTTCTATGACTATCTCATTCGTGCTTTGGAATAGCATGTTCTAGTTAATTTGCATTTTTCTGAATAACCCTAAGTTAACTCTGGGTAACTCTTCAGGTTTTTGTTTCAACACTTGGTGACAGTCTTTATAAAATGTGTTATAAAAGTGTTCTGTCTTATTATCTTGGTGTACATTGTGCTAGATTTGTGGGTTTTTTTTTTTATGATTGAGAATGTTGTGATGACTTGGAGTCACCATCATTTCTGAACATTAATCATCACTGACAAAATTATCAGTGAAGAATATGAGGGAGTTTAGGTTCTGTAATTTGCTTTTCAAAAAATAACTCTCTGATCTCAGTTTTCTTTGTTTTTCATCTTCTTCTCCTCCCCTCCCATACCCCCAGTAGACTCCTCTTTCCACTGTCTGTCCCTAACTGCATCAACTGGCTTGCCAGTCTGAATCTGAATTGGTGAAAAATGCCAGTTTTCTTTATTGCTTGTCTCCATGCCCTCTAACCAGATATTTCAAATTTACCTTTTCTTCTTCTTATTCAGCAACTCTCTAGCCAGGCCAACCCTCCCCTTCCTCACACCCGTCTTATCCTTATTACATGCCTGCATGGATTATTTCAACAACCTCTTTGTTTCCAGTCTTTCCCAAATATGATTCACTTTTATATTTCACTGTCAAACTAAGCTTGTCCAAATTCAGGATTTCATTCCTTAGCACAAGAACTTGCAGGGATTTCCTACTGCGTGGCCCATCAATTCCAAACTACCCCCACTAGGCTTTTAAATCCCTCCACAAATGGCTATACTACATGACTTAAGATTCATTTGTTGCTCTATACACACTGGCCCTTTTCTGCCTCTGGAACACATGTTCCTACCCTCATGTCTTTGCTTGATATGACATTGTTGCTCAATCATCTTTACTCTATCGGAACTGAAGGCGTCCTTCAAGTACTACTTCCTTCACAAAACCTTTTCTGTCAGCTTCTATCCATACCAATTTCTAATGAATGGAGAATGCTTAGCTCTCAATAACTCCCTTCATTTTTACACATTAGCTCTATCTCTGTGCTGGATTGTACGGTCCCCAAGGGCAGAGACCAGATCCTATGTTGAATTTGTTTCCCCATAATGTCAAGTACAATGCAGGGCACATAGTATACAGTATTCCTAACTTTACAATGTACTTTTCACATACATTTTCTCTCTTATTTTATATCCCATAAATAACATAAACACCTGCAGATTGACTTATTTGTTGTCACTCATTCCTTGCTTACCTGAACATCACTATCATTTATTGTTCTGAAAGATCTCCTCTTACCTCTTCTCTTCTTCCAAATGTAAATAGTATTCACTACTTTATGAAGGTCAATAAATATTGGCATTGATATACCAGTAAGGAAAGAAAACCATAAAAGTGAAAGTATGAATTATCTGTACTATACTAAATGAAATCAATCCTAATCATTAAAAGTTACATAGAGTTTTTAAAAAAATTTTAAATGGCCTAAACTTATATGCAGATAAAACAGAGACCCACAATTCTTTATCTGCAATTCTGAACTACAGAAAGCTCTTAAGCTGAAAGTCTTTGCAAGTTTATAGTCTTAATTTATCCCACTTAAAATGAATGTTTATATGTTTTGCTGCAAATATATTAATATATTGGGTTATAGGGTACTGCCCTAGACCCTGTTGGGAATGCTTCCTAATAAAAAGAATGTGTATTGTATTACCTTTTTAAAATCTAAAAACAGGTCTGAATTCTGAAAATGACCTCAGTGGTTTCAGATAAGGGATTATGGATCTGTAATACATTTGTATAGTGCTCTGCAACCCTTCATTTAATAATATCATTTGATCCTCCAAATAATGTTATAAGGTAGCTACTACTACTGTTATTATTTCCATTTTCCAGATTAGAGAAGATACAGAAAGATTAAGTGACTTGATGGTGAATGATAGGACTGAAGCTCATGTTTTCTAATTTTAAGTCCTAATCCCTTTTCTATGCCAATACTTTGAGCAGATGCTTTGGAAGTCATTCTGAGTTGTAGATTCTTCATAGACAAAATACAGAAGGTACAAACTTAAGATAAAATGATGACTTAAAGAGATAGTAAAGATTAAGTTTCCTCTGAGTTGAACGTTTAGAGTCTAATACTTTCTAAAGACTATATGCATATATATGTACATGTATATATGTACATATATAAGTAGTTTGTAAAGTCAATTTCACTCCCCATTAATATAACTTACATGATAATAGTACAAAATCTGTACCTAACTTTCTTAAATATTTTCATGTATAAACAATAGGAGATTTTTGTTGACCTTGGAGAAGACATGAGCCTTCCTTTTAGACTAAGAACAGAAAGCAGATAAAATATTCTAATATAAGGAGTATGAGGTGTATGTTTTTGTGGCTAGGGAATTTGTTAAAAGGCAGAAGAGAAAGTAAAGAAACCACAAATGGGATGGCAAGTAGGTTGGCTTTCCAGAATGAGAATTCTTCTAAGAAAAGGGCAAAGGAACTTGAGTCCAGGGACTGTGTCCTAGGCATACTTGTGTTCCAAGTGTTCAGCTGGGTGCTTGGGCTTAGTAAATGTCCAACAGATGAATGACTACCAAACGAAACTAAGTATGATAGAAATGATAGGCAAGTATTTCTGAATCCTATTGTTCAAAGCTGAAAAATAAAACTGCATCAAGTTTAGGATACTCACAGAATGGGTCATTACAGTTTTGTAGAACTAAAACTTCCTTAATTCCCATATTCTAAGAAAAGCACTGAGTTTTGAATGAGCCAACTGAAATTTAAATTCTAGCTTGGCCACTGGACAGCTGTGTGGCCTGGTACAAAGTACATTTAAAAGTCCCAGTTTCCTTAATTGTAAAAATAGGGATAATAATATTTACTCTGAATAGTTGTTTTAGGATTAAATTAGATAATATATATGGAAGGGATAACATAGCACCCAATACATGGTCATCCTTCTTTGCACCCCTGCTTCCTTCCTTCCATCCTTTCATCCATCCTTCCATCATTAACATCCATAACACCTTTCCAAAGTAGCCAACTCTGGCCATACTTTTGGTGTAGTCTGAAACTGGGTCAGAAAAAAAAAGACCCACAAAATTCTCCTCTTGCTGTTCTGTGCTCAGGTATACAAGAACATTTGGGGCAGAGCAGGAGAAAGGTGAGCTACAAGAAGGCCTTTAACTACTGAGAACCTGCTCTGCACCTTCCTAGAGATACCACAGTGCTACATACCTATTTACTCATTCATTCCTCAAGTATTTGCTTAGTGGTATTACCAGGTATAATACTTCACTAGGTTCTGAAATTATTGAGATAATAAATTCAGTCCTCAAAAAGGCAGGGGACCACATGGTAGGGAATACAGAAGTTTAAAAAATAATTGCAAATCATCTCTCAAGGTATATAACACTAGAAGTCAGTAATCACATACCTCTGTATTACCATAAAGGAAAAGGTGAGATATCTTGCCTGAGAGAAGCAGAGGAGGAGTCTGGAGACAGAGGTGGACAGAGAAAACTTGGCAGAAGAGGGGACATTTAACATATTCTGAAAGATCTTTAACCTTTAAAATCTCTTAGGATTTTTCCATCTTCAGTCATGGTTAAACTATAAAGAATGAAATTGATATATCAAAATTTCAATAAATGTTTTATTCTTTTTATTGGATCAAGTTTTTACAAAATGCTGGTTTCCATTGTCTTTATGTTGATGTAGTTTTGTTCTCTCCTAGCTCCCCTCCTGACTGGATGAGCCACAGCACGTCTTACAGCAGTAATACATTAGGTTAATAAAGCAATTATTTAATTGACTCTAATTTCATTGGCATTTCTATTAGCTAAAGGAAAGAGGTTCAATCACTGTTTACATTTGTAAAGCCAATATTATGGTTTAAATTATGGCCTTCGGACAAAATTGAAAATTGAAGCCTGATAATCCTTAAAGCAATATTTACAGAGGACTCTTTGTCTTTGTAAAGAATAAAGGGAATGGAAACAAGAGCACATTAAATCAGAGGGGCTTTTAAATATTCATTTTGCAATCAGCTTCACTGGTTTCCAGGCCACTATCTACCTTCATCATTCTTTTTGTAAAGAAATACCAAATCTCTTGCTTTAATTAGCCTGTGAAATAGAAACTATTGCTTCACATTTTTGTTTTTGATTCTGGAGTACAGGAGTTCCAGATATAACTCTCACAGTACAAATATTATTCTTCAACAGAAATATCTTGGGAGATACTGCTAAAATTAGTAATTCAAAAATGCCGACATTTTGAATAGGTAGCTTGATTTAAAGTGCGTGCTACCTAACACCCCCTAGTAAAACCTCTTACAACCACCCAATGAAATAACTATAAAAACACTAAAACTTATAAAAACTAACAACTCCAAGATCAGTCAGTAATCCTGTTGTCAATGGTTTTCCATGAATCACAAGATAATGGAAGTGGTCTAGATAGAGTTCTCTTACTTTAAAGATGAATGATCCAAAGAACCCAAATAGTGCTTGTGAAAATATGCTCCAGCTTGAGGGAATGTGAAAATCACTCTGAAAAACAAACAAACAAACACACAGAAACATGCTTAATATGGGGATCAGACAAAAAGGTTAGAACACTCTGTAGTATCCTCCATAGGATATAAGGCAAGCCTCTGAACAAACTGTGGAAACACGTAGGTTAAATATGTAATGCAAGAAAGAGAAACAATGAGATGCAATAACAAGAGGCCAAAGTAACAACGGAAGTGGATAAGATTTGGAAAAAAGTAAAAGGATTTAAGTTGGTACTAAAGAAAATCAAATTAATTTTTTTTTTTTTCCTTTGGAGAAATGTCTATTTAGGTCTTCTGCCCATTTTTGGATTGGGGTGTTTGTTTCTTTGATATTGAGCTGAATGAGCTGTTTATATATTTTGGAGATTAATCCTTTGTCTGTTGATTCATTTGCAAATATTTTCTCCCATTCTGAGGGTTGTCTTTTCGTCTTGTTTATGGTTTCCTTTGCTGTGCAAAAGCTTTGAAGTTTCATTAGGTCCCACTTGTTTATTTTTGTTTTTATTTCCATTACTCTAGGAGGTGGATCAAAAAAGATCTTGCTGTGATTTATGTCAAAGAGTGTTCTTCCTATGTTTTCCTCTAAGAGTTTTATAGTGTCCAGTCTTATATTTAGGTCTCTAATCCATTTTGAGTTTATTTTTGTGTATGGTGTTAGGGAGTATTCTAATTTCATTCTTCTACATGTAGCTGTCCAGTTTTCCCAGCACCACTTATTGAAGAGACTGTCTTTTCTCCATTGTATATCTTTGCCTCCTTTGTCATAGATTAGTTGACCATAGGTGCGTGGGTTAATCTCTGGGCTTTCTATCTTGTTCCATTGATCTATGTTTCTGTTTTTGTACCAGTACCATATTGTCTTGATTACTGTAGCTTTGTAGTAGAGTCTGAAGTCAGGGAGTCTGATTCCTCCAGCTCCATTTTTTTGCCTCAAGACTGCTTTGGCTATTCGGGGTCTTTTGTGTCTCCATACAAATTTTAAGATGATTTGTTCTAGCTCCGTAAAAAATGCCATTGGTAATTTGATAGGGATTGCATTGAATCTGTAGATTGCTTTGGGTAGTATACTCATGTTCACAATGTTGATTCTTCCAATCCAAGAACATGGTATATCTCTCCATCTGTTGGTATCATCTTTAATTTCTTTCATCAGTGTCTTATAGTTTTCTGCATACAGATCTTTTGTCTCCCTAGGTAGGTTTATTCCTAGGTATTTTATTCTTTTTGTTGTAATGGTAAATGGGAGTGTTTCCATAATTTCTCTTTCAGATTTTTCATCATTAGTGTATAGGAATGCAAGAGATTTCTGTGCATTAATTTTGTATCCTGCAACTTTACCATATTCATTAATTAGCTCTAGCAGTTTTCTGGTGGCAGTTTTAGGATTCTCTATGTATAGTATCATGTCATCCGCAAACAGTGACAGTTTTACTTCCTCTTTTCCAATTTGGATTCCTTTTATTTCTTTTTCTTCTCTGATTGCCGTGGCTAGGACTTCCAGAACTATGTTGAATAATAGTGGTGAGAGTGGACATCCTTGTCTCGTTCCTGATCTTAGAGGAAATGCTTTCAGTTTTTCACCATTGAGAATGATGTTTGCTGTGGGTTTGTCATATATGGCCTTTATTATGTTGAGGTACGTTCCCTCTATGCCCACTTTCTGGAGAGTTTTTATCAGGAATGGGTGTTGAATTTTGTCAAAAGCTTTTTCTGCATCTATTGAGATGATCATATGGTTTTTATTCTTCAATTTGTTAATATGGTGTATCACATTGATTGATTTGCGTATATTGAAGAATCCTTGCATCCCTGGGATAAATCCCACTTGATCGTGGTGTATGATCCTTTTAATGTGTTGTTGGATTCTGTTTGCTAGTATTTTGTTGAGGATTTTTGCATCTATATTCATCAGTGATATTGGTCTGTAATTTTCTTTTTTTGTAGTGTCTTTGTCTGGTTTTGGTATCAGGGTGATGGTGGCCTCATAGAATGAGTTTGGGAGTGTTCCTTCCTCTGCAATTTTTTGGAAGAGTTTGAGAAGGATGGGTGTTAGCTCTTCTCTAAATGTTTGATAGAATTCACCTGTGAAGCCATCTGGTCCTGGACTTTTGTTTGTTGGAAGATTTTTAATCACAGTTTCAATTTCATTACTTGTGATTGGTCTGTTCATATTTTCTGTTTCTTCCTGATTCAGTCTTGGAAGGTTATACCTTTCTAAGAATTTGTCCATTTCTTCCAGGTTGTCCATTTTATTGGCATAAAGTTGCTTATAGTAGTCTCTTAGGATGTTTTGTATTTCTGTGGTGTCTGTTGTAACTTCTCCTTTTTCATTTCTGATTTTATTGATTTGAGTCCTCTCCCTCTTTTTCTTGATGAGTCTGGCTAATGGCTTATCAATTTTGTTTATCTTCTCAAAGAACCAACTTTTAGTTTTATTGATCTTTGCTATTGTTTTCTTTGTATCTATTTCATTTATTTCTGCTCTGATCTTTATGATTTCTTTCCTTCTGCTAACTTTGGGTTTTGTTTGTTCTTCTTTCTCTAGTTTCTTTAGGTGTAAGGTTAGATTGTTTACTTGAGATTTTTCATGTTTCTTTAGGTAGGCTTGTATAGCTATAAACTTCCCTCTTAGAACCGCTTTTGCTGCATCCCATAGGTTTTGGGTTGTCGTGTTTTCATTGTCATTTGTCTCTAGGTATTTTTTAATTTCCTCTTTGATTTCTTCAGTGATCTCTTGGTTATTTAGTAACGTATTGTTTAGCCTCCATGTGTTTGTCTTTTTTACGATTTTTTCCCTGTAATTCATTTCTAATCTCATAGCGTTGTGGTCAGAAAAGATGCTTGATATGATTTCAATTTTCTTAAATTTACTGAGGCTTGATTTGTGACCCAAGATGTGATCTATCCTGGAGAATGTTCCGTACGCACTTGAGAAGAACGTGTAATCTGCTGTTTTTGGATGGAATGTCCTATATATATCAATTAAATCTATCTGGTCTATTGTGTCATTTAAAGCTTCTGTTTCCTTATTTATTTTCATTTTGGATGATCTGTCCATTGGTGTAAGTGAAGTGTTAAAGTCCCCCACTATTATTGTGTTACTGTCGATTTCCTCTTTTATAGCTGTTAGCAGTTGCCTTATGTATTGAGGTGCTCCTATGTTGGGTGCATATATATTTATAATTGTTATATCTTCTTCTTGGATTGATCCCTGGATCATTATGTAGTGTCCTTCCTTGTCTCTTGTAACATTCTTTATTTTAAAGTCTATTTTATCTGATATGAGTATAGCTACTCCAGCTTTCTTTTGATTTCCATTTGCATGGAATATCTTTTTCCATCCCCTCACTTTCAGTCTGTATGTGTCCCTAGGTCTAAAGTGGGTCTCTTGTAGACAGCATATATATGGGTCTTGTTTTTCTATCCATTCAGCCAGTCTATGTCTTTTGGTTGGGGCGTTTAATCCATTCACGTTTAAGGTAATTATCGATATGTATGTTCCTATGACCATTTTCTTAATTGTTTTGGGTTTGTTTTTGTAGGTCCTTTTCTTCTCTTGTGTTTCCCACTTAGAGAAGTTCCTTTAGCATTTGTTGTAGAGCTGGTTTGGTGGTGCTGAATTCTCTTAGCTTTTGCTTGTCTGTAAAGCTTTTGATTTCTCCATCAAATCTAAATGGGATCCTTGCTGGGTAGAGTAATCTTGGTTGTAGGTTCTTCCCTTTCATCACTTTAAGTATATCATGCCACTCCCTTCTGGCTTGCAGAGTTTCTGCTGAGAAATCAGCTGTTAACCTTACGGGAGTTCCCTTGTATGTTATTTGTCGTTTTGCCCTTGCTGCTTTCAATAATTTTTCTTTGTCTTTAATTTTTGCCACTTTGATTACTATGTGTCTCGGCGTGTTTCTCCTTGGGTTTATTCTGTATGGGACTCTCTGCGCTTCCTGGACTTGGGTGGCTATTTCCTTTCCCATGTTAGGGAAGTTTTCGACTATAATCTCTTCAAATATTTTCTCTGGTCCTTTCTCTCTCTCTTCTCCTTCTGGGACCCCTATAATGCGAATGTTGTTGCGTTTAATGTTGTCCCAGAGGTCTCTTAGGCTGTCTTCATTTCTTTTCATTCTTTTTTCTTTAGTCTGTTCCGCAGCAGTGAATTCCACCATTCTGTCTTCCAGGTCACTTATCCGTTCTTCTGCCTCAGTTATTCTGCTATTGATTCCTTCTAGTGTAGTTTTCATTTCAGTTATTGTATTGGTCATCTCTGTTTGTTTGTTCTTTAATTCTTCTAGGTCTTTGTTAATCATTTCTTGCATCTTCTCGATCTTTGCCTCCATTCTTATTCCGAGGTCCTGGATCATCTTCACTATCATTATTCTGAATTCTTTCTCTGGAAGGTTGCCTATCTCCACTTCATTTAGTTGTTTTTCTGGGGTTTTTTTCTTGTTCCTTCATCTGGTACATAGCCCTCTGCCTTTTCATCTTCTCTATCTTTCTGTAACTGTGGTTTTTGGTCCACAGGCTGCAGGATTGTAGTTTTTCTTGCTTCTGTTGTCTGCCCTCTGGTGGTTGAGGCTATCTAAGAGGCTTGATGGGAGGCTCTGGTGGTGGGTAGAGCTGACTGTTGCTGTGGCGGTCAGACAAATTAATTTTTATATGTAGTTAATTTTAAGAAAGAGGAAAACAGATTTAAAGCATCCAGGAAGGAAAAAATAAAGCAGGTTACCTAAAAAAGGACAAAATTAGGCTGGGCTTAAACTTCTCTGAAGCATTAAGTGCTATGAGATGATGGCACATCTACAGCATTTTTTTAGTGCCATCTTTGACTTAACAGAAAGGTGACAAAAATAGTACATAGATTTCTCATTTACCATTCACCCAGATTCCCCTTATGTTTAACATCTTACATAACCAAAAAACACTTATCAAAACTAAGAAATCAACCTTAGGATACTACTCTTAACTAAAGTACAGAACTTTTTTCTACCACTGTCCTTTTGTTGTTCCGGGATCCCACATTGCATTTAGTTGTCATGGCTCCTAAGTCTCCTCCAATCTATGCCAGTTCTTGAGTCTTTGTCTTTCATGACCTTGACACTTTTGAAGGGTACTCGTCAGTTATTTTTGTACACTGTGCCTCAATTTGTTTGTCTGATGCTTTCTCGTTAGATTAAGGTTGTGCATTATTGGTAAGGAAACCATAGAGGCAATGGGCCCTTCTCAGTGTCTCATATCAGGGATTAAATAACATCAGTAAGTCTTATTACTGGTGATGTTACTCTTGGTCACTTAGTTAAGCTGGTGTTTGTTAGGATTCTCCAATGTTGTTACTCTTTTTCCTTTGTAATTACTAAATATTTGAGGGAGATACTTTGACTTTATGCAAATATCCAATTTTTGCATAAACTTTTACCTACTAATTTTAGTATCCATTGTGTGGCAATATTGCCAAGGTGTTTTAATAGTGATTTCTATTTCTCTTATTCCTTTGTATATATTATTTAGAATTGTTATTTGAGTAAGAGTTGTCACATATCCCCCTATTTATTTACTTATTTATATTAGTATGGATTCATGAATATTTATTTTATTATTCGGTTATAATGTAATGCAATCATTATTTATTTTGTTGCTCAAGCTGTTCCAACTTTGTCAATTAACTTTTCCAGGCTAGCTCCTAAGCCTTTTTTATATAGTCCCATCTTTTTTTTTTAACCTCCTTACTTTCTTTTTTTTTTTTTAATTTTATTATTTATTTATTTTAGGCCACGTTGGGTCTTTGTTGCTGCACGCAGGCTTTCTCTAGTTGCGGCGAACGAGGGGCTACTCTTCATTTTGGTGCGTGGGCTTCTCATTGCAGTGGCTTCTCTTGTTGCGGAGCACTGGCTCTGGGCATACGGGCTTCAGTAGTTGTGGCACGCGGGCTCCACAGCACAGGCTCATTAGTTGTGGTGCACGGGGTTAGTTGCTCCACAGCACGGGGGATCTTCCCGAACCAGGGATCGAACCCGTGTCCCCTGCATTGGCAGGCAGATTCTTTTTTTGTTTGTTTGTTTTGTTTTGTTTTTTGTTTTTGAAATAGCTGACTTTATTTATGATTTGCTCATTTTACCTTCTTTACCACCTTTTTTTTTATTTCTGAGATATACATTTTGAAGGAATAACTAGAATTATGACTTATAACACTATACCAGAACATATAAGATTTTTAGAAATTTCATGTAATGTCTGAAACATTTATATTAACATATTTCCACACAAATAACCCAAAGAAATTTTAGTATTAGTTGTTTTTTGTTTGTTTTTGTTTTTTTATACTGCAGGTTCTTATTAGTCATCAATTTTATACACATCAGTGTACACATGTCAATCCCAATTGCCCAATTCAGCACACCACCATCCCCACCCCACTGCAGTTTTCCCCCCTTGGTGTACATACGTTTATTCTCTACATCTGTGTCTCAACTTCTGCCCTGCAAACCGGTTCATCTGTACCATTTTTCTAGGTTCCACATACATGCGTTAATATACGATATTTGTTTTTCTCGTTCTGACTTACTTCACTCTGTATGACAGTCTCTAGATCCATCCACTTCTCAACAGATGACTCAGTTTCATTCTTTTTTATGGCTGAGTAATATTCCATTGTATATATGTACCACAACTTCTTTACCCATTCGTCTGTCGATGGACATTTAGGTTGCTTCCATGACCTGGCTATTGTAAATAGTGCTGCAATGAACATTGGGGTGCATGTGTCTTTTTGAATTGTGGTTTTCTCTGGGTATATGCCCAGTAGTGGGATTGCTGGATCATATGGTAATTCTATTTTTAGTTTTTTAAGGAACCTCCATATTGTTCTCCATAGCGGCTGTATCAATTTACATTCCCACCAACAGTGCAAGAGGGTTCCCTTTTCTCCACACCCTCTCCAGCATTTGTTGTTTGTAGATTTTCTGATGATGCCCATTCTAACTGGTGTGAGGTGATACCTCATTGTAGTTTTGATTTGCATTTCTCTAATAATTAGTGATGTTGAGCAGCTTTTCATGTGCTTCTTGACCATCTGTATGTCTTCTTTGGAGAAATGTCTATTTAGGTCTTCTGCCCATTTTTGGATTGGGTTGTTTGTTTCTTTAATATTGAGCTGCATGAGCTGTTTATATATTTTGGAGATTAATCCTTTGTCCGTTGATTCATTTGCAAATATTTTCTCCCATTCTGAGGGTTGTCTTTTCGTCTTGTTTATGGTTTCCTTTGCTGTGCAAAAGCTTTGAAGTTTCATTAGGTCCCATTTGTTTATTTTTCTTCTTATTTCCATTACTCTAGGAGGTGGATCAAAAAAGATCTTGCTGTGATTTATGTCAAAGAGTGTTCTTCCTATGTTTTCCTCTAAGAGTTTTATAGTGTCTGGTCTTACATTTAGGTCTCAAATCCTTTTTGAGTTTATTTTTGTGTATGGTGTTAGGGAGTGTTCTAATGTCATTCTTTTACATGTAGCTGTCCAGTTTTCCCAGCACCACTTATTGAAGAGACTGTCTTTTCTCCATTGTATATCTTTGCCTCCTTTGTCATAGATCAGTTGACCATAGGTGCATGGGTTTATCTCTGGGCTTTCTATCTTGTTCCATTGATCTATGTTTCTGTTTTTGTGCCAGTACCATATTGTCTTGATTACTGTAGCTTTGTAGTATAGTCTGAAGTCAGGGAGTCTGATTCCTCCAGCTCCGTTTTTTTCCCTCCAGACTGCTTTGGCTATTTGGGGTCTTTTGTGTCTCCATACAAATTTTAAGATGATTTGTTCTAGCTCCGTAAAAAATGCCATTGGTAATTTGATAGGGATTGCATTGAATCTGTAGATAGCTTTGGGTAGTATAGTCATTTTCACAATATTGATTCTTCCAATCCAAGAACATGGTATATCTCTCCATCTGTTGGTATCATCTTTAATTTCTTTCATCAGTGTCTTATAGTTTTCTGCATACAGGTCTTTTGTTTCCCTAGGTAGGTTTATTCCTAGGTATTTTATTCTTTTTGTTGCAGTGGTAAATGGGAGTATTTCCATAATTTCTCTTTCAGATTTTTCATCATTAGTGTACAGGAATGCAAGGGATTTCTGTACATTAATTTTGTATCCTGCAACTTTACCAGATTCATTGATTAGCTCTAGTAGATTTCTGGTGGCATCTTTAGGATTCTCTATGTATAGGATCATGTCATCTGCAAACAGTGACAGCTTTACTTCTTCTTTTCCGATTTGGATTCCTTTTATTTCTTTTTCTTCTCTGATTGCTGTGGCTAGGACTTCCAAAACTATGTTGAATAATAGTGGTGAGAGTGGACATCCTTGTCTTGTTCCTGGTCTTAGAGAAAATGCTTTCAGTTTTTCACCATTGAGAGTGATGTTTGCTGTGGGTTTGTCATATATCGCCTTTATTATGTTGAGGTAGGTTCCCCCTATGCCCACTTTCTGGAGAGTTTTTATCATAAATGGGTGTTGAATTTTGTCAAAAGCTTTTTCTGCATCTATTGAGATGATCATATGGATTTATTCTTCAATTTGTTAATATGGTGTATCACATTGATTGATTTGCATATATTGAAGAATCCTTGCATCCCTGGGATAAATCCCATTTGATCATGGTGTATGATCCTTTTAATGTGTTGTTGGATTCTGTTTGCTAGTATTTTGTTGAGGATTTTTGCATCTATATTCGTCAGTGATACTGGTCTGTAACTTTCTTTATTTGTAGTATCTTTGTCTGGTTTTGGTATCAGGGTGATGGTGGGGCAGGCAGATTCTTAACCACTGTGCCACCAGGGAAGTCCCTAACCTCCTTACTTTCTGATGCTCCAGGCTCATATTGTGTTTTCCCTGCCCTAGCCCTAGAAGTAGCTGTTTCTCTGAGGAGTCCGTCTTTTGCGTAGCAGAGTGGAATTTATAAACCAAGATTTAGGTGCCAGCTGTTCATTGCTACTGGGGTACCTTCCAGCTCCTTTCAGTGGATAGAGCTAGGAAACACATGTGCAGATACTAACTCATGCATACAAACACATCAAAATTTATTTCTGTATCATTTATATGTAAATATATTAAAAGAATAAGTTCATATTGATATCTCCAATTTTAATCCAACATGACAGGGCTCATTCTAGCTTTCTTCCCTTATTTGTAACTTCTTTCTCTTACAGTAAGAAACATGACTCCCATTTTCTATAATTTTTCTGATAACCCTACTATATAAACATAAGTAAAAATATCTTTAAAAGCATCTAAAAATACTTTAAAAATCTAAAAAAAATTTTTTTAATCTAAGAGAGTAGTTTTACATTTCTTAATCCCTCTGTTAGAAACAAATTACCAACTAGAGGACATTGTTTGTGAACAGCTCTTTTGTCTTTAGTCTTAAAACAGTTAGTTAAAATGCTGCTTTCCAGAGTTTCTTAGCTTGGCTCCTTTCTTGTCCACCCCCTTCAGTGTAGTTATGTAATTCGTTTGTAATATTGTGTGATTCCCATGTCACAGTCTGTATTTCATATTCCCCCCACATCCTAGTTGATTTTGTTGTTGTTGTTATCATATAATAAAATTCACTCTTTGTGGTGTACAGTTCTATGTGTTTTGACAAATGCAGAGAGTCATGTGTTGACCACTAGAGTTCCCTGCAGTACAATTTCATCAACCCCCAAAATAAGAGTGACCCCTTCATGGATAATCTCTCCTCCCATTCCTAACCCCTGGAAAGCACTGATCTGTTTTCTTCTCTGTACTTTTGCTTTTTTAGGAGTGTCTGTCATGTAAAATGGAATCACACAGCATATAGCCACTTGATTCTGTCTTCTTTCACTTAGGAAAATGCATTGAAAATTCTCCCAAGTTGTTGTGTGAACCAACAGTTTGTTCTTTCTTATGGCTGAGTTATATTTTATTGTATGAAATAGTTTAAGGGCATCTGGGTTGTTTACAATTTGGGGCTATTGTGAATAAAGCTGCCATAAACATTTGTTTATAGGGTTTTATGTGAATGTAAATTTCTTTTTGTCTTAGGAAGACACCTCGGAGTGGGATAGCAGGGTTATATGATAGATGTATATTTAACTTTTCAATAAACTGCCAAAAACACTACCTAAAGTGGCTGTTCAATTTTGCATTCCCACCTGTCTATAGCATTTTAAGGAGAAAAGTTGTAACCTAAGAATTGCATGCCCTCCTAGATGTTTATGTGTGACGGCAGTGGAATTCTCATTCAAGAATTTTAAAACTATAGCATCAAATGGCCTTTTTGAAAAAAATTACTTAAAATCATATTGTAGCCAACTGAGAAGGAAATCATAATTAAGAAGTTGAAAAAAAAACCAAAACAAAACACCATTCCTAACAGACAAAATCTTAAGGAAAAAAAGGAAGGAAGGAAACTTCCTTTTCATAAAGAAAGGATATCTAAGAAGACAGATCACATCATATACTATTAATTATAAAACCAGAACTCTTATTAAAATCAAGGGGGAACGGAATTCCCAATCTATTTAACATTTTTCTAGAATTTCTGGCTAGTGGAATAAGACATAAATCAGAAGTAATGGACTAACTGCTGGAGAGGAAAAGGGGAAAATGGTTATTAACTGCAGAGAATATTTCTTAGAAAACCCCAAAATACCACATAAAATCCTCTTAGAAATCAGTAAGGCTATGAAATATAAGAAAAATATTGAAAAATATCAATATCCCAGTAAGAAACTGAAGATATAGTAAAAAAAAAAAAAATCTCTGAATAATAGCAACATACACATGAGAAAATTTCTAGGAATAATCCTAACCAAAATATGCAGGATCCATATATAGAAAACTATAAAAATTATTGAAATATAAAGGACGTGACCATTGACTTTTGCAGTTACTGCCATTCATTAATTCATTCAATTTGATTACTTGCCCAAAATTTCTTTGCCACAGACATAAGTAAGTTCCATAAGAGAAGGAGCAATAATTATTGTATTCATGGTGTTATCCCCTGTGCCTAATATATTGCCCTACTCATAGTAGGCACTCCAAAAATATTTTTCTATATGCCAGTATTTTGTTCAGTTATCTGATCTATGAAGTTTGTATAGCTTCTAAGAAACATTCACTAAGTAGCTTAGTAGTTTTTAAAAGGAGTCTAGACTAGTTAATTACCATCACCTAGCAAATTGTAATACCCATCCATTTGACAGCATCATGACTCATGGCTTGAAGCATAGGTACGCAGAGTCTTGCATTACTATCTTTTGTCACTCTCCCTCTCTAACATTAATGGATTCCACAACACAACACCAAGAATTTCAAAGCTTAGGAGAGTTTAGAGGATTTTAGAAATGGCCCTTCTCTATAAAAAGGTTGGTTATACTTCATCAATTCAATTTCTAGATCCCACAGGCAATGCTAGCTTAATAGCAAGTGAATGGGAATGAAATTCTAGTAATTGAAAATTTGAGTTATTAAGGAAAGAAAAAGAAATAGAAAAGAAACCCACAGAATCTAGGAGCAGGTGAAAGTAAAATATTTCACAGTATGCAGTCTGAGCCTTTTATCTGGAATCTGCTCTCTGCTTCCATGTAATACAGAATTTAAGGTTAATGATTCACAGTATTCCATTGCTTGATAGCTTAATTTCATTTCATAATTAGGTTGACATTTTTCCTCATAATATTCAATTGCTAAAATTTTCCTAGGTTTTAAAAATAATGGAATAATATACCATTAGATAAAGTTAGCTGAATAGCTGAACCACAGCTAAAAATAAAGCATTTTCTTGAATATTCTTATCATTTTCCAGTGTTTTACTATCTATGGGTGTGTGTGTACTTGTGTTTTTATGTGTTTGCTGGGGGTGGGGAATACGGTGTAGTAATTTCCCTGTTGTTCTTCTAAATAGGGACTTCCAGTGAACACTAATAATGGTAATGCCATAGTTATTTACTGAGAAAACTAATCGGGATTCTGCAGTGGTGTGTTGAAGTTTTGTGAAAATGAAATTAGAGATGCAGCATATTTCAGCAGTAATGAATCTGTTTATGTTGTATAAAGCAGGGTTAGGTTAAGAAAAAGCAATTTTTCAAACTCAGTGCTTTTTGATGGTCAAGAGTTTATTCCATTGGGTCATTAATATACTATATTTCCAAAGAATTCTTTGGGCAAAGTTCATCTTCTGGCTAATGTTAAAGAAGAATTGGCCCACAACAGGCTTTTTACATTTTGTAATGATAATTCTAAATTGTTAGGTAAGATCCTCTTGAGTATAGTCTATTGCCTATAAATAAAAGGGCTGGCAAAGACCTTGTTTTTAAAAACTGAATTTACAACAAAGGCATATTAAACATCAATAGACATTATTGGTTCTACTGTATATTGCTGGGCCAATGATGGATTTTAACAGTAAGAAAACTTAATAAATTTGATATGGAAATCGGAATTGTAATACAGTAGCAGGAACTCAACACGAAAATTTAGACATTAATGAGAATAACCTTTGAATGTCAGCTTGAATTAGACTTCCTGCATTTTGGCCAAATTCATAGGTTATGGCAAATAGGTTAGGTGGTAGGACAGAAATAACTGAAATGATTTTGTTTACTAAATATTTCAATGTCAGTTGTTCACTTTATTTTTTAATGCTTCCTAGATATTTCCATTAAAAAATGACAAATATTCGACTTTAAATCTGTATCATTAAGTATAGAAGGAAGGTATTTAAATGGACTCCTTTTGGAAGTTAACTTTAGTATTAGTCAACTGATATATTTGAAGTTAGAATTTAAATTAGGGAGATAAACTCAGAGGAGAGGAATGAAGGGCAGTGCTGTGGGGATGTGAAATGGGGGAAAAGGCTCTCCAAAATAGTAAGGCCTTCTCTCAAGATATTAGGTAGTTGTGTTGGGTTATTCACCTGGCAGTCATAGAAAGAGGTAATACACTACTTTACTTACTCTGTCACCAAAAAGCTCTGGAAATGTCAGTCAGAATTTTCTGTATATGGCAATAACTGTGATACACCCACTGCAAAATAAAGCATTATTAGACATAATCATACCTTAAGCTGTGATGACAGATGTTAAAATGACTATAAGCAGTTGAAGGGGAAAAAGGGTCACAGTTATCTGGAAGCAATGAGACAAGGATGTTTGGAGAAATAACCTATTCTCTGGAGGATGATATGATTTTAGGTTATGAGAGATAATGGGTGAGGTAATTGGGAAGACAGAGCAAAGGGCCAGTTTCTAATTAAATTGACAGCATACATAGGATTTTACTCAGGGAAAATACCAGTGATCTGGGTTGGGCCACCATTTAGTACATACAACTCTGCAGTGAGATTGCTGCTGGAAGATGCCTTATAAACAAGGGCTGGAAACATGGCATGGCTTTTTGAGGCAAGACTGTTTTTTCACTACCTATCAAGATAAATACCACACCAGTGATATGTTCATCCACAAAATGGTAATGAAATAGAAAAAGGGCATCCAGGGTGATAGCTGTGGGAGTGAGTCAGTGCATTAATTCTGCTTAGCAAGAAAGATGTTTAAATTTGAAAAAAAATCTGTAAGTATTAAAGGGTATTCACACTTCCTGTTATGACACTCATTGGACTAAAATATAAATAAAAGGAAATGGACTGATAAGGTTGGTAATTGGCTATAGTGAGAAGAAAGCTGAATAAATGAGCAAAGAATAGATTTTTTAAAATTTATTTAAAAGGATTATAGTTTTCAGATGTTTCATCTCTTAAGGCAGGGTGACGTTGATTTTTTTTTTTTAAGCAATACTTACATCTGAAATAGTATCATGTACATTTTTAGCCAGTACTCAAAAAAGTTCCATATTCTATACAAATAGGGGAAATGCAATTCATAATTGACAAGGTATTAATTTTTTATACTTTAAGCCATGAGGTTGCCACATCTACAAATGTAATTCCTTAGCAAATATGTCTTATGTTTATATTTATGAAATGTACACAATTGACAGAACCCAAAAGGGAATAAGTAAGCATTTTATATATATATATTTACTTTGATTTACAAACTCCATTCTGGGAAATATTTATTAAATTAGAAACAAGGAACGAATGCAAGCAAAATGTGCTTAGAGTTTCAATTTCTCTTGGACTTGGTGTTAATTTTATGCATTTTACCAAAGCTTGGACTCACATCAAAGTGTTGGCCGTGTTTTGCTTTGATTTTTTAATTTTTAAAATGTATACAGAGCTACTCTCAAAGGTGAAAATGAAAAATTATTAAAACTTAAAATTCATCTATGGAGGCACCACATTGCAGTGGTGATTTCATGTTAAATATCCTAAGCTGAAACAGCAAGAATCTTGGAAAGTGACCAAGTCTGGACACATGATATACTCCACATTTTGTGTAGCTATTGAAGAGGGCACCACAGCTTACTGAAGGGGCCATAAGATGAAAAAATTTCTTGAAATAGCTTTGATATCCATTCAAATATAAGTTCTTTGAGGGTAAAGATCTTGTTTATCATGCCTCCCAACCTCCTTGATATCAGCATGAAGTTAGAGGAAGCTGTACTTCTAATTAGTTCCCCAGGAGTAAGGAAGGGAAGTGAGGAAGTGGTCCCATCATCCCCAAAGAGCTGAAGCAATGGGATTATCTTGAGAGGCTCCTAATCTGCCACCACTGTAAAAGTTGAGGCATCTCAACTCAAGTGGGTCTGAAATAAATCAGGTCTTCCAGTTCTGGCCTGCCATCATGGGATGCAAAGAGACTGTTGGTTTTTTTCCCATTAATTAATTTGTTAACAAATACAGAGTGGATATTAACTGGTCTTAAACTGTGAGCAGCTCACATTTAACTTATTATTATAGGAGACACAGAGACATAGGTTGCAGTAGATGTACTATAGTGGGTAAGAGCATTAACTCTAGAGCCAGCTGCTTGGGTTAGAATCCTGGCTCCACCACGGACCAGTTGTGTGACCCTGGGTAACTCCTGGTGTGTGGCAATAATTAAAGTTGCTAGACAGAGACAAGATGGTGGAGTAGTAGGACGTGAACTCACCTCTTCTTACAAAAACACCGAAATTACAACTAACTGCTGAACAACCATCAACAAAAAAAACGATGGAACCTACCAAAAAAGATACTCTACATCCAAAGACAAAGAAGAAGCCACAACGAGACAGTAGGAGGGGTGCAATCACAATAAAATCAAATCCCATACTCACTGGGTGGGCAACCCACAAACTGGAAAATAATTACACCACAGAAGTTCTGCCACAGGTGTGAAAGTCCTGAGTCCCACATCAGGATCCCCAGCCTGTGGGTCTGGCAATTGGAGGAGGAGCCCCCAGAGAATCTGGCTTTGAAGGCCAGCAGTGTGTGATCACAGGAATTCCACAGGACTGGAGGAAACAGAAACTCCACTCTTGGAGGGCACACACAAGGTCTTGTGCACACCAGGACCCAGGAAAAAAAAGCAGTGACTTCATAAGACACTGGGCCAGACCTACCTGCTAGTATTGGAGGGTCTCTTGCAGAGGTGTGGTGTGGCTGTGGCTCACTGTGGAGACAAAAACACTGGCGGCAGTAGTTCTGGGGAGTACTCATTAGCATGGGCACTCCTGGAGGCCATTTTCCCACCAAGACCTGGCCCCACCCCACAGCCTGTAGGCTCCAGTGCTGGGATGCCTCAGGCCAAACAACCAACAGGGCAGGAACACAGCCCCACCCATCAGCAGACAGGTTGCTAAAAGTCTTCCTGAGCACACAGCTGCCTGATAAACACACCCCTTGACACAGCCCTGCCCATCAGGGGGACAAGACCCAGCTCCACCCACCAGTGGGCAAGAACCAGTTCTTCCCACCAGGAAGCATGCACAAGCCTCTTAGACAGCCTTATCCACTGCAGAGTCAGACAGCAGAAGCAAGAAGAACTACAACCCTGCAGCCCACATAATGGAAACCACAATCAAAGAAAGTTAGACAAAATGAAATGGCAGAGGAATATGTCCCAGATGAAGGAATAAGATAAAACCTCAGAAGAACAACTAGATGAAGTGGAGATAGGCAATCTACCCGAAAAAGAATTCAGAGTAATGATAGTAAAAATGATACACGATCTCAGAAAAAGAATGGAGGTACAAATCGAGAAGATACAAGAAATGTTTAACAAAGACCTAGGAGAACTAAAGAAAAAACAAACAGAGATGAACAGTACAATAACTAAAATGAAAAATACACTAGAAGGAATCAATAGCAGAATAACTGAGGCAGAAGAACGAATAAGTGAGCTGAAAGACAGAATGGCAGAAATCACTGCCATGAAACAAAATAAAGAAAAAGAATGAAAAGAAACAAGGACAGTCTCAGAGACCTCTGGGACAACATTAAATGCATCAACATTCTCATTATAGGTATTGCAGAAGGAGAAGAGAGAGAGAAAGGACCTGAGAGAATATTTGAAGGATAATAGCTGAAAACTTCCCTAACATGGGAATGGAAACAGTCACCCAAGTCCAAGAAGCTCAGACAGTTGCAGGCAGGACAGACACAAGGAGGAACATGCTGAGATGCATACTAATCAAGTTGACAAAAATTAACAACAAAGAAAAAATATTAAAAGCAACAAGGGAAAAGCAACAAATAACATACAAGGGAATTCCCATAAGGTTATCAGCTGATTTCTCAGCAGAAACCCTGCAGACCAGAAGGAAGTGACATGATATATTTACAGTGAGGAAAGGGAAGAAGCTATAACCAAGAACACTCTATCCAGCAAGGTTCTCATTCAGATTCGATGGAGAAATCAAAAGCTTTACAGACAAGCAAAAGCTAAAAGAATTCAGCACCACCACACCAGCTTTGCAACAAATGATAAAGGAACTTCTCTAGGTGAAAAAGAAAAGGCCACAACAAGAAACAAGAAAATTACAAATGGAAGAGCCCACTAGTAAAGGCAAACATGCAGTAAAGGTAGGAAATCATCCACACACAAATATGAACAGACCGATCACAAGTACTGAAATTGAAACTGTGATTAAAAAATCCCCAACAGACAAAAGTCCAGGACCAGATGGCTTCACAGGCAAATTCTAGCAAACATTTAGAGAAGACTTAACACCTATCCTTCTGAAACTATTCCAAAAATCAGCAGAGGAAGGAACACTCCCAAGCTCATTCTGTGAGGGACACCATCACCCTGACACCAAAACCAGACAAAGATATCACAAAAAAAGAAAATTATAGGCCAATATCACTGATGAACACAGATGCAAAAATCCTCAACAAAATACTAGCAAACTGAATTCAATAGTACATTAAAAGGTTCATACACCATGATCAAGTGGGATTTATCCTAGAGAATCAAGGATTTTTCAACATCTGCAAATCAATCAGTGTGATATACCACATCAAGAAATTGAAGAATAAAAACCATAAGATCATCTCAATAGAGGCAGAAAAAGCTTTTGACAAAATTCAACACCCTTTATGATTAAAAAAACTCTCCAGAAAGTGGGAATAGAGGGAACATACCTCAACATAATAAAGGCCATATTTAAAGGTCATATTTAAATTTAAAGGCCATATTTAAAGGCCATAATAAAGGTAAGACAAACCTACCACTAACATCATACTCAAAGGTGAAAACCTGAAAGCATTTCCTCTGAGATCAGGAATAACACAAGGGTATACACTCTCACCACTTTCATTCAATATAGTTTTGGAAGTCCTAGCCATGACAATCAGAGAATAAAAAGAAATAAAAGGAACCCAAATTGTTAGAGAAGAAGTAAAACTGTCACGATTTGCAGATGAGATGATACTATACATAGAAAATCCTAAAGATGCTACCAGAAAACTACTAGAGCTCATCAATGAATTCGGTAAAGGTGAAGAATACAAAATTAATACACAGAAATCTGTTGCATTTCTATACACTAACAACAAAAGACCAGAAAGAGATATTAAAGAAACAATCCCATTTACCATCGCATTAAAAAGAATAAAATACCTAGGAATAAACCTACCTAAGGAGGCAAAAGACCTGTACTTGGAAACCTGTAAAACGCTGATGAAAGGAACCGAAGATGACACAGATGGAAAGACATACCATATTCCTGGATTGGAAGAAGCAATATTGTCAAAATGACTATACTACCCAAGGCAATCTACATATTCAGTGCCACCCCTACCAAATTACCAATGGCATTTTGCACAGAACTAGAATGAAAAATCTTAAAATTTGTATGGAGACACGAAAGACCCCAAATAGCCAAAGCAATCTTGAGAAAGAAAAACAGAGCTGGAGGAATCAGGCTCCCTGACCTCAGAGTATAGTACAAAGCTATAGTCATCAAAATAGTATGGTACTGGCACAAAAACAGACATATAGATCAATGGAACAGGACAGAAAGCCCAGAAATAAACCCACACACCTATGGTCAATTAATCTACAACAAAGAGGCAAGAATATACAATGGAGAAAAGACAGTCTCTTCAATACGTGGTGCTGGGAAAACTGGACAGCTACATGTAAAAGAATGAAATTAGAACATTCTCTAACACCATACACAAAAAGTAAAATCAAAATGGATTAAAGACCTAAATGTAAAACTGGATACTATAAAACTCTTAAAGGAAAACATAGGCAGAACACTCTTTGACATAAATTGCAGCTATATCTTTTTGGATCCACCTCCTAGAGTAATGAAAATAAAACAAAAATAAACAAATGGGACCTAATTAAACTTAAAACCTTTTACACAGCAAAGGAAACCATAAACAAAAAGAGAACCCACAGAATGAAGAAAATATTTGCAAATGAAGTGACCAACAAGGAATTAATCTCCAAACTATACAAACAGCTCATGCAGCTCAATATCAAAAAAACAAAAAACAAACCAAACAACCCAATCAAAAATTGGGCAGATCTAAATAGACATTTCTTCAAAGAAGACATATAGATGGTCAAGAGGCACATGAAAAGATGCTCAACATCGATAATTATTAGAGAAATGCAAATCAAAACTACAATGAGGTACCATGTCACACTGGTCAGAATGGCCATCATCAAAAAGTCTACGAACAATAAATGCTGGAGCAGGTGTGGAGAAAAGGGAACCCTCCTACACTGTTGGTCAGAATGTAAATTGGTACAGACACTATGGAGAATAGTATGAAGGTTCCTTAAAAAACTAAAAATAGAACTACCATATCATCCAGCAATCCCACTCCTGGGCATATATCTGGAGAAAACCATAATTCGAAAAGGTACACGCACCCCAATGTTCATTGCAGCACTATTTACAATAGCCAAGACACAAAGCAACCTAAATGTCCACTGACAGAGGAATGGATAAAGAAGATGTGGTATATATATACAAAGGAATATTACTCAGCCATAAAAATAATGAAATAAAACCATTTGCAGCAACATGGATGGACCTAGAGATTATCATACTAAGTGAAGTAAGTCAGACAGAGAAAGACAAATATCATATGGTATCAATTATATGTGGAATCTAAAACAAAAAATGACACAAATTAACTTATTTACAAAACAGAAATAGACTCACAGACTTAGAAAATGAACTTATGGTTACCAGGGGGGAAGGGTGGGGGGGAGGGATAGATTGGGAGTTTGGGATTGACATGTATACACTGCTATATTTAATATAGGTAACCAACAAGGACCTACTGTATAGCGTAGGGAATTCTGCTCAATATTCTGTAATAACCTAAATGGGAAAAGAATTTGAAAAAGAATAGATACATATATATGTATAACTGAATCACTTTGCTGTATACCTGAAACTAACACAACATTGTTAATCAACTATACTCCAATATAAAATAAAAATTTTTTTAATTAAAGTTGCTATGAGGGCTAAATGAATTACTATATGCAAAGTCCTTAGAACAGTGCCTGGCACATTGAAATTGCTAAATAAGCATTAGCTGTCATAATTATATGCTCCAAACCCCCCCAGTGCCAGTACATAGTAGGCATTCAGTAAATAATTTCATTCATTCAGTAATGAAAGAACGTTGGATACTATGTGAATATGAATACATAGGCAGTGACTCAATGAAGAATAATGGCACCATTAACCATGTAGAGCTCTCATTTTCTCCTAGGTTCTAGAACAGTTTTAAACTTTCTAAATTCTTAGCCAATTTTAAATAAAATATGAGCCAGGTCTATATTTCAAATCCTTTTCTAAACATGATGATGCTATTAATTTGAACGAGAGGTTGCAAACAGGCATTTCAGCTGATAGATCTCACGTTTATAAATAGTGCTTTCATTCAGATTGTTACCCCCAGAAGTGGTTATGCAGTGGTTAGTTAGCCTTGTGCCAGTCTGCGTTGCCAAAACAACCTGTGATGCCTGGGTTGTCATCAGCTTTACATGGCTAGTATAAATGCATTCAATTTTTAGAAGTTTTAGAGTTGCAAATATGTAATCCTTTTCTTCTTGATGAAAATAAAACTTTTTAAACAATCATTTTTGGAGCAAGAATAACATTTCTTGACATAGCTTATGTAACTTTTAACATAGCAGTTTAGTAAATGGGTTACACAGCAGGTGTCTATAGAACACAGTCCATGAAAATTTCCAAGTACATCAAATTTAGCTAGAAAAGAAAAAGACTTTTTTATTCATTAAATTGTACATTACTCTGAGAAAAATACATTGCTGAGAAAAAAAGAGCAATATGGTTCTCACGACATATAGTAGTCTTGACACTTCTCCTAGCAAAGGGCATTTCTTCTGTATCAGCAGTGAGTGCTAGCCAAATAGCATGACCTTGGACTTCTATCTAAACTCTTAGAATTTTTAAAAATCCACTGGTGAAAAACGTCTCTATGGAAATATGGGTGATTTACTGGTAACGGAAAAGTTCAGCTTCCATTACTACTGATGGCTATGCTTCCATTTATGTTTTCCCTAAGCCATAACTATTTAAAATGTTACCGTTAGCATTCTTACTTGTCCCATTGGTTGGTATATAACTCTCCTACTTAAATATATAGAACAAATCATATTAATTAAAATAAATTGTTGGAAAGTTAAGTTGTGTTGCAGATAGTCTCTGTAGACTATAAATTCAAATTAAGGGTTTTGCTGCTTGTTCCTGAGGTTGGAACGATTTATTTTACTGTATTACTAGTAGCAAAAGAAATCAACTACCTTATAAAAGAAAATCCATTTGAATTCTTGCAGAAATAGCTAGATAAACTGCATATATAGCTAGTTATCATAAACATATAACAAATTCTTGGCTAAAGCAAGCAACCAACCTGCTAATTCATGATGGCAAGTTTTGATATTTAATTATATTGAGTATGGATTTCAGATACAAGTGCATTTATATATATATTTAATATATATTTCACTATTCATTTATTCTGTTTATTTCTATACATTAAATATATATAGCATTGGGTTTCAGGGGTTCTAAGTGGTATATTAACAAACTGTGATGTATTTTCATAAAATAAACAGAAAAACCTTATTTTCTGGATATTGAAGTGTTAAATTGAGGCAAAATAATTTGACGGGAGTTGGAATAACTCACTTTATTTTAAGAAATGCTTATGTTTTGTAACTTCCAAAGGCAAGGATGTGATTTCCATTTATTGTATTCTATAAACACTGAACATCCTTTACAGTTCACAAAAACCTCTATAATATTCAAAATAAAATCTCTATTTTAAGTTTGAAAATAAAACAGTACAAATAAATGATATTCTTAACCATTTTTGACCTTTTTTTTGAATGAGTTACCTTAATGCTTTCTTTTTTCCTACTGAATTCTCCCCAGACTAGTATACCTTAATTAGCTTGAGGGAATAGCTAACTAAGTTAGAAATAAGTTTGCAAAGCTCTCTGTGATCCCTTATCAAAGTGAGATTTTTTACCATCCTCTCATTCCCTAATGCTCCTACTGAAAATGGTATAAGGCCTCGTAGCTCCCATGTATGATTCCTATTATTTAACTACTTTAGAGATTCAATACAAAGTTCAGAGAAGAACAAAACTTTTAAAGTATGAAAAATTACTAACTAGAAGGAAATTCTAAACTATTCTATTTTGGAGAAGATAAAGCTAAGCAATAAATCAATTGTCTATGTTACATGAAAAGAATAACAATTTCTCCATTTTCACTAAATGTATGTGAGGAAGATGAACTGAAACTATATGCATTTCTTAAAACTTCGGTTTTAAAACATTAGATAAACGTGGTTGTGGATTTGCCTCATCTGGAGAACATATCAGAAAGTAGGTAGGTCTCAGGACTTCCCTGGTGGTGCAGTGGTTAAGAATCCGCCTGCCAATGCAGGAGATACCAGTTCAATCCCTGGTCCGGTAAGATTCCACATGCCGCAGAGCAACTAAGCCCGTGTGCCACAACTACTGAGCCTGCACTCTAGAGCCCCCGAGCCGCAACTAGTGAGCCTGCGTGCCACAACTAGTGAGCCCATGTGCCACAACTACGAAGCCCACGTGCCACAACTACTGAAGCCCACATGCCGAGGGTCCGTGCTCCGCAACAAGAGAAGCCACCGCAGTGAGAAGACCACACACTGCAACGAAGAGTAGACCCCGCTCGAGGCAACTAGAGGAAGTCCGCACGCAGCAACGAAGACCCAACGCAACCGTAAATAAATAAATAAATAAATAATTTTTTTAAAAAACAAAGTAGGTAGGTCTCATCTATCAAGTATAGTATTATAAAGACCTGTCTCCAAAGTTAAGAGACTCTCTAATTCTGTGGTTTATGTGGATAAAAAGAGCTACTTAAAAATGGTGCCATTTATATTCATGGTGATTACATTCAAAGCTGATTTTCTGGTTTATAATAGATTTCCCATAGCTATTCATGAATCACAATATGCATGAAGTTTTTCCCAAATTTAGGATAGCATTTATCTGTCCCCTCCCTAAAGTTTGTCCTTTGGGATTAAGTGCTGTTCAGAATCACCTTTCTACAGAAACGTCTTTAAAGAAGGACATCAAATTCTATAGTTTCCAATTTTACCATAGAATTTGATAATGACCTTTTAAAAATGAGGAGGCATTCTGTCATTAATGTTGCTACCTTTCCAGTGAATGAGGAAGGACATGAAGTATTCCCCAAGACTACCACAGATTACTTCATGAGTGAAGGAAGAAATGTCTGAATTATGCCTTTCCCACAAACAATTGCTAAGATAAAGCCTAAGGAAATGGCACCAGTGCCTTATATTTTCACTGACATTTCATACCTAAACTGAAATATTCTACAAAATCTTTATGGGATTTTGAATATGGATTTAGAATAATTACTCAGTCAAGCCCATATGACGACCTCTTTTGGTCTGAATAAGCTCCCTGAAGAGAAGACCATATCCAGCTCAACTCACCTCTACATTACCTAGCCCAGTGTTTTGAGGTTAGCAGGTACTCAATAAATGTTTGCTGGATGAATGGGCAAATTAATTATACACAGTAAAACTGTTCTAAAATGTGGCTCATTGTGATAAATACCAAATAAACTACAAACCAAAGCAGATCTCTCATAACATAAGCTATACATGTACTAAAAGCCCAACATAGTAACTTAGAAGGTCCTCTAATTTCAGTCTTTTATGTAGAGGTGCACTACAATTAATTTCCTACTGTTACCATTCATTGAGACAGAGTTTCCCAGAGTATTGCTAACTGGGCCAGTCTTCTATTTCTTCTATATCTACAGCAGCATATCCTAAGAACTGGTATGGAGATGATTAGTAAATGAATGAACTTGCAACAAGTTTTTGTCTTTTGGTATGACCACTGAATTTAAGACCTTAAGAATCAACTAATGATGTAGAAACAAAGGATGAGGAGGCTAATTTTAAGGCTCTTAGAGTCCTCATATTTATGATTCATACAAATAACAATTTAACAATACCTATTCTAGATACCAGCTACTACCCGTTGTGACACTAGAGGTTAAAGATTATTATTTCTTCAATCCAGCTAAGAATAACATAGGAACATCTAAGCTTCTAACTCATAGCAATCAACAGACATTTTGTGAGTGCTTAAAGTGTACAGAGCATAGTGTACAAAGCACTATGTTGTTTGCTATTTGAAATACCTTCTTTGAAAAAAAAAATTGGAGTAAAAGTTATAATTAAAAGTCTTCCTCAAGGAACTGCAAATATAGATGAAACCATACTACACATGGGGACTTCCCTGGTGGTCCAGTGGCTAAGACTCCATGCTCCCAATGCAGGGGGCCTGGGTTCGATCCCTGGTCAGGGAACTAGGTCCCACATGCTGCAACTAAGAGTTTGCATGCCACAACTAAAGATCCCACATTGCCACAACTAAAGATCCTGCAAGCTGCAACTAAGACCCGGCACAGCCAAATAAATAAACAAATAAATATTTTAAAAAAATACTACATGTGAAAAAAAAAAAGCAATGTAATCACTCAAGAAAGTAATAGAAGTAACAAAGCAATATATGGTTAATTTACCAAAATAGTGCTGATATTAGGTACTATAGGACTCAAAGGAGGACAATCACATCAGGGTTAGGTAGTTGGGAAGGACTTTATGAAAGAGGTGAGATATGGACTGAGTCTGAAGAATGAGCAGGTTTGGGATATATGGAAAGGCGTTTCAAGTGAATGGAATAGCAAAAGTAGACATGCAAATGTGGGGAAACATAAGTCCAAAGACAATATGGAGAATCATCTTCTCCCTGAGGAGAGATGGTGGCAGCTAAACAGAACTACTGTGGAGGTAGAACACTAAGACTTAATAAACTCTCTGGGCAGGGCAGTCATTGAAGGTTTGGTGTAGCAGTGGTGTGAGGCTTGAGCTCTGAATATCTGGGGAATACTGCACTGTTCAGGCAATAAGATCATGAGCACCTATGATTCTGCACACATTTTCAACGTGTGGAGGGGTTTTTTTCCCATATCACCAGGTAATTCTCTGACACCAGCTGGGTGTCCCATAATTCAACACAGTTCTGGGACTACCTGGAGATGACATCAGATCCCATAGGTTAAGGGCTTCTTCCTATAGGATTACCCTCTGCCTCCGAACTTCAGATGCCAATTGCAAGTCCAGGTTGTCACCTAGACTTCTGACAAACCTGGCTACAGACTGGAAGTTCCACTGACCCCCTCCTTGGGTTCCATTAATTTGATAGAGCAGCTTACAGAACTCAGAGAAATTTTTTACTTACTAGATTACTGGTTTATTTTAAAAGGATATAACTCAGGAACAGCCAGATGGAAGAGATACCTAGGGCAAAGCATGGGGAAAGGAAGTGGAGCTTCCATGCTCTCTCTCCCAGCATGCCACTCTCCACAAATCTCCATGTGCTTACCAACTTGGAATCTCTCTGAACCCTCTCCTTTTGGATTTTTATGGAGGCTTCATTACACAGGCATAATTGACTAAATCATTGGTCATTGGTGATGGAATTTAATCTCCAGCCCCTCTCCCGGGAAGTGGAGGGTGGCACTAAAAATTCCAGCTCTTTAATCATGTGGTTGGTTCCACTGGTAACCAGCCTCCAACCCTAGGTGCTTCCATTAACATAACAAAAGACACCTTTATAGCTCTCCACACAGTAAATTCCAAGGGTTTTAGGACCTCTGTGCCAGAAATTGGTAAGGAGACTAAAAATATATTTCTTATTACAAATCACACTATCACAGCACCCGAACTGTAGACTGATTGCAGAGGGATGAATGTGAGAATGACTGCAGAGTAAGTTGTCCCTTAACTAGAGACTGACACTGCAGACAAGATTGGAAGTAGAGGCGTAAATTACTTTGTGAACTTCAGACCCTGTGTTACTGAGTGTGGGGGGCTAATGGTCAATTTGAATAAGTGAAAAATATATATATGAAAAAAATATATGAATGATGAATATAATTGGAATGGGAGTGAAAATAACATCAAGAAGTTGAATTTAGAGATCTTGGAACGAAAATGAATTTTAAAGATACTGAATTACTGTTTGGGAGACAGATGAATTACAGATGTGGAGACAACAGTTGAATATGTGGGGTTAGAGGTGGGGCTTTCCAAGAGAGAATTGAAAATAGTCTAGGACTGAATCCTGAAGAAAACCCACATTTATAGGACAGCAGGAAGAAGAGAACAGAGATAATTTTCCCCTCTGATTTGAACCTCCCTTTGAAGCCAGTCTGCACTGTGCTGTACAGAGAAGGACAAAAAGGGTTGTTTGAGAAGAATAAAGCCCAATACGACTTCACTTTTCACTCCTCAGATACCAACTGGTAGGACAATTTGAAATCATTAATTTGGCCAGATGGTTAATGTTGTTTAACAGTGAAATTAACTAATAAATAATTATAAAGCACTTTGTAAATATAAAGTACTACATAAATGTTTAATAACATTAAATCGGGAGGCTTATTTCTAGTTACATTTTTATATCCAAGTGTTTTATTGGTGTTTCAGGAGAAATGCCAATAATATGATTAAATGCCATCATTATAGACTGTACTTGAAAAATACAACAAAGGGATTACAGGAGAACAAAAACAGCCCTGGCCATGCTAGGCTGAACAGAGTGAACTGGCAAGAAATGTCTCCCTCGTGAAAAACAAGAGGCAACAACAACATGATCATAGAAATGTATAACTGAACACTGAGTAAAACCACTGTAATATGTAGCAACTTCATCTTACCCACATGTTTATAAAAACAGGGAATTTATCAGATAAAACGATGTGAAGGGCACAGGGTAGGAGAAGGAACATCAAGGTAGGAGCTGTGGGGAAGCCACTTGATACAAGTAGAGTCTCATAAAATAATAGCAACATTTTATGAATTCATAGCTCACCTACTATTTACAATAATGCATTAAGATGTATAGCATTAGAGGGTGGGAGGGGATATGGGGATCTATGTCTACATATAGCTGATTCACCTTGTTACACAACAGAAACTAACACAACATTGTAAAGCAATTATACTCCAATAAAGATGTTTAAAAGTTGCTAAAAGTAGCATCCCCTATTTTGCATATGAGACAACTAAGGCACAGAGAGGTTAAGAAACTTGCCCAATATCACACAGTCAGTAAAAGGCAGAATCAGGATTCAGACCTAGACAGTGTGGCTGCAGTGTCTGCTGGGAGGAATCTGGGAAGGGTTTTATTTCCCTGATAAAATGAGTCAGGTGCAGCTCTAGCCCCTTCCTCCTTTTTCCTGCCTGAAAACAAGGACATGATGCTGAAGCTACAACAGTCATCTTGGAACCATGAGGTAAAGGACAAGAAAACACAGAGGCACCAGCCCTGCTGCTGTCAAGCTACTTAACCCATGCCAGTAGTCACCCACCTCTGGATTTCTTATTATGTGAGAAAAATAAACACCTGTTTGTGTAAACCACCACAGTCAGGATTTCTGCTATTTGCAACTTTAACCAATATGCCAAATAATCATGATACTACTACTAACAGTTATCACTTATTGAGTGTTTGCTATGAACTGTGCACTATTTTGTATGTTTTATGTATACTTAGTCATTTCATTCTGACGGCAACTCTATGAAGCAGGCGCTGTTATTATTCCCATTTGATTGATAAGGAAACTGAAGTACACTTCATCTGGCTTGCCCAAGGCTACACAGCTTGTAAGGGATTCAAATCCAGCACCTGACTTCAAAACCTCTACTCTTCAGCAAATAGTATTCTAAGCAGTGAAACACGAAACACCATTTTAGTTAAAATCACAAATTAAATAGGGATGCTTCAACAATATTTTGGAGATTCTAGAGCACATGTTGCTCAGCAAGGATGCTATTGACATTTCAGGAAGACAACTCTTTATTGTTTAGGTTTGCTATATATTAAAGATGTTTACCATCTCTGTTCGCTGGGTCCTAGAAGCACTCCCTAGACAGTGTCAACCAAAAATGCTCTCCACATTTCCCCATAGGGAGGTGGTGTCACCCCAGTTAGAACCACCATTCTAGAACATTATTCGGCAACATTCTCTGTAAAAGTCCAAATAGTAGATAATTTAGGCATAGTAGGACAGTTGGTCTCAGTCAGGGTCATTCACAATTACTAAAATCTGACACTGTAGAGTGAAATCAGTCATAGGCAATACATACACAAATGAGCATGGCTGTGCTCCTATCAAACTATTTTGACCGCATTTTACAGATGAGAACTCTGAGGCATAGAAGAGGTTAAGAAACTTGCCTGAAGTGATTCAACTAGTACGTGAGGGGTATGGATTCATCCCAAAGACAGAGTGATTCCAGAGAATGTGCTCTTAATCAGGATACTTCTGAGTTCACAGATTTTAGATGTTTTTCTCCTAGTAGAAGGCGTAGTAAATGCCTCAGAGAACTGCTCACACTCCAGATTCTGGCCCTCCTCCTCTTGCCTGGTGTTGGTTGCTCTTTCCTGCAGTAAGGGTCCCCCAGGACTTGCTTCTCTGACAGTAAGGACTCACGCTACCATGGACACACTTGACGCTTAACCGCTCCCCAAGCATGGCTCTCCTGGTTGGCTCTGACACACAGCTATCCACAAAGGCCCCCAAATAAAAGATTCTACCAAACTGATCACTAGAACAGCTACTCACTGATCTGTGACTGTTTTTATTTTGTACCTCTCAAATCCCAAGCTCACTGAGGTGAGCAGAAACAGAAAGCTCTTAGCCCATGGTCTGGTACATGTAAGAGCCCTTTGGTATTAGCTAACATTCATATAACATACACAGGAGCAGGAAGATACCTCTGGTCTAGATCTCAATGTCTGTGTAAACCCAGTTAGGCTCACCAAAACTGAGAACCCCCAAGTCAATTGAAGTAGTACTAGTGAGCAAGGTTGTGACGACTGGCTCTGTTAGAACATTTCAGCCCAGGTTTTTAGGTTACCTGTTGTGTTTGGATGAAAAGGGACCCCCTAGTCAAAGACAGATCAAGCTCCCACATCTACTCACCAAGGAGCCATATAGATGAGGCAAATTCCAGAAGATGATTAAGATGATGGTACAGATCAGTTGAGGTCTCATGGGATTTTGCTGCTCGTCAGTGTCTAAGACTGCCACCAGCTGGCGTGGGGGTCAGGTTGCAGTTCTTTTTCCATGGTACAGGTGGGAAATTTAGCAATAGTGAAGGAGAGCAGCCTACCAAAGATGGGAAAAGTAGAAACATAATCACTTCATAATGCTTTTTAAGGAGAACTAGAATACATTGGTTCCAACATTTTTTTATTTCTGTACAGACATGTTTCACTACAGATTTTAAATATAATAGAGGAAACTAGGGAACAAATTACCTAGTTAATTATGTTTAACAAATTGATAGCTTATTTTTTCTTCCGGTAGTTTTTTGATAGAGCTGACTTGTTTTTGCACTGTTAACAAAGCCTAAAACTATGATAGAATTATATTTAAACTTATCTTAAGAACTTATAAATGTGAAATATAACAATGCTTGTGAAAGTAAACATACATTTCAAATCCTTATTATTTTTATTCAATATAAGTAAAATTATTAGGGAAAATATAGTTCTAGTATTACTTTACTCCTATCTTTGTCATATTCTCTTATGAGATTATTTCTGCTTAATAAGCACAAAGCAAATACAAGAAGGTTGTGGTAGGTAATAACTTTGCCTAATATCATTAATTACTAACAGCTCAATTATGCTGTGAAGTGCCTATAATTTTCATGAAGCTTCAAAAATCCTTATCTTGGATTTTATTATATATACAATTCATTTAAATTACATTAGTTATACAGATTTTTTAATGAAGTAGAGAGATTATATTTTCACTTTTCACAACTAGAGACAATGCTCAAAATATGTGCATATTACATATTTTGTTCTGTTGACATTCATAATTCATTTACTCAGTACAATATTAGCACCTTTATTTTTCATATTTGGATTTCTTTTTGAGTATATATATATATGAATTTTAGAAAGCGCCTTTTTAAAAATATCTAGCCCATTCCAGCAACATTTTTCAGGAAATAAAGTATTCAAACTATTTTTAACATTAATTAATGACACTTGCAGAATGGTTTTAAAAACATAGTTAATGTTGCATTTACAAGCCCAGACTTCAGAGCCTGAGTCCCTGATTTCAATCCAAAGACAGTTGGCCAAGTGACATTAACATTCTGTGCCTGTTTACTCCTCTACGGAATGGGAATAATAACATTTTGTAGTAAGGATTTAAAGATTGATATGTCAAGTATTTAAAACAATACCTAGCCCTTAGTTAGTACTATGTAAGTAATTTCTGTTAATGTTTTCCTGCTTGGAAGGAGTTCAACTCAACATGCAAATTAATGATGCCCAAGTTCACATATATAAAATGGGTAATGACAGTTTTTAATCTTCAAAATTCCATGAAAGCAGTATAAGGTAAACTTGTGGGCTAAATTTTAAATCTCAAAGTAGTGAGCTCAGGAGTATTGCCCCTTGTGACATGACTTCAAATAGTGCGGTGGTGAAAAATCTCTTTATCTTTCAAGTTGCTATTAAAACGTATAAGATCCATAACCTAACTCTGACCATACGGAGAAACTAATATGGCCAGAAATAGCAGTTTTTGGGTCCAACCAAGGTTGGTTGGGGGTGGGAGTTGAGGAGAGTTCCAGGCAGAGGATGAGGAAGCAATGTAAATTAAACCCAGGTTGAATCTCTCAGATCATCCCATATGTGTGTGTATATATATATATATATATATATATATAGATATATATATATCTCACCTCCTAGGGCTGGCCAGGCATAGTGAACCCAACACTCCAACAAGGAAACCTGTGTGGAAACAGGGATCCTATTAGCAGGTTTCTATGGAAAATGCAATGCCCTTGCCTCATTTTCACTACTCAAACAAGATCAGAACAATCTCACCCCAAATTGTTATCCTTTCCTCGTGTATGACAGGCTGGTTATTATCTAGGAATTCTGACTATAATAAAATAGGGAGCTTCTGGAAAATATTCAGTGAACAGCTGCTTATCTGTTGTAAGAAATCCTATCCCCTTGAAGCCCTTCTAGCAGAGGGTCTTTTAGGATTATCAACACTGGTTTTAAAATCCTTTTGTGACAGCATATCATGGTTGATGGCTTAGGGGCTGGTAAAAACAGGAATGAGGAAAAGAAAAAGGAAATATATGCAGACGACTCCTTGTGGTAGTGCTGGATTAAGTATGCCATGGCCATTCCTGGGGCAGTGGCATATGTAAGAGAGGAAGGAAGGATTAACAATACTTGGGTTATTGTGATATTTACTTTGCAAGATTATATACAAATATAGTTCCATATCCTAACATTTTGTTCTGTATCTCCCAATCATCCAGAATTAGAAAGTCTTTAGTCTTTTCTTTTTTTTTCTTTTTTTTTTAGCAAATGCTCTGTGGAAGCTTGCTGACAGTTTGCTGCTTTTCTTGGGTGATTTAACTTGATTACTTGAAATCTGATCTTATTTCTAGGAATAGATGAACCTGCCTTTAAGGTATATCCAATTCAGCTTGGTATTAATCTTGTGGCTAAAGTCTTCCTGGCAAATGTCTCTGCAACTTAAAGCCACTGATAGGTTGATCAGTGAGGGGAAAATACTATGAAAAATATTTGCTTATTAATTGCTAATTCTAGATGTATTCATATGCATGCATATTCTGGGAAGCCATACATTTTTTAAATCTAGAAATATAGAAAACTCACTTAAAACAATACTTGGAAACTTTCCCCTGGAGTAGAGCTGGTTTGACTCTACTTCCGTTCCCATTCTCCTGGCCCACTCTGCAGAAGCAGTGCCAATGAACTATGTTGCCCGAGGCACTGAGTAAAAGAATAAAGAAGGAGAAACACTCAGTAAATCAGTGACTGCTCATATTCAACCCTGAAAAACTGAGTGTTGACTGTAGTTTGGAAGTTACAAAAATGCTAAGATGTGATTTTTCTTTTAGGTGGGAAATGAGGAAGGATGAAAGACTACAAGAGGAAGAAAAAGCAATGCTGGAACATCTAAAACTAATGTGTACCATCCAGAACTCTTCTGCCTCAGATAACACAGAGGAACAGTAATCTGCAGAAAACAGCAACAGTTTTATTTTAGGAAATAATCACATGTAATGGAGTAGGATTTTTACTCTAGTCAGAATGAACCTCTGATGTGCTGTGAAGCGTGAAACCAATGACTGAGTAATCTCTGAACTGAAAAGAGTACAGCACATAAAGAATAAAATGCTACATATTTTTTATTTTAAAAATAATTTCAAATGTTTTTCTTTCCTCAGTCTTTCTCTTAATATGATATAACTACTGCCATCTCGTGTTCCCTTTGAATTATTATTTTTTTTCTTTCAGTCTTGAAGTATCTATGACAACAGGCAAAATGTTTGGAAATCTTTTCCCGAAGGATTTTTAAATACAACATTTGGATGTTAAGTTGGAGTCACATACCCCCCTGAGGGTCATCTGAAAATTTCAAATTAATTTTGTAGCCGTAGCCCAAGTCCAGGTCTTAATTGCCTTTAATACCCACCACTTTACCAGTCTCCTTTCCCATAGCCTCTTCCTCATCCAATTTATTTTAATCAGAGCCACAAAAAGCACTCTCTTGAAGTATACCTTTAGTAATATCTATGCCTACAGTGGTTTTTCAAACATCAGATTCAAACTTCTAATCATACCCTATCAGAACCTATACCAGCGGTGCCACGTTCAGCGAACTGCCTGTCATCCAAGCCACACGCTTGCCATTTTTCCCAACTAGAAACCATCTTTCTCCGAAAATCATGTTCAAAATTCACTCCAGCAATCTCGTTATCCATAGTTCCATAGCTTCTGTTACTTCTCTTATTTCCATTGCATTGATACACACACACGAACACAGGCACACACACACACGAAGGAAACGGAACGTGTTCTAGTGCCTCTATGTCAAGTAGGGTTGTATTTACTATATTCTTCCCATCAGTGCCTGATATTAGATTAAGAAGACCTTGAAGGCTTTACAATATAATATGAAATCTCTCTTTATAGCAGTAGTCTCCCCAGATACCTACTAGAGAGTTATTCATCTAGCGGGCAGTTAATAAACACAGTTGTTTAAATGGCTGTCATTGTAAGAAGACAGCAAAGACAATTAGACTGTTGAGCAACCTATAGGACATCTGGGAGAAGCCTTATATCATGAACTATTTTAGACCATATGACATTGAACATCATTGTTTCTGATGTACTCAGGTTATTCATGTTCCCACATTCTGTGATTTTTATAAAATATGTATAGGCTACATGATTTCCAAAGGAAAGTACTTGGACATTTTTCAAAGAGTAAAGCTTGGAGTGCAGAGGACACCTTAGAAAATCTCTTGCATTATTCCCTTACATAAAAACACATAAATGGCCATGTAGCCAGCTGCCTGCCAAATAACACATTTTATTTTTAAAGAATGTACTTTAGTTGGCCAGTATAATCATAAACCAAGTGTTTTAAGACATGGTTGAAATAATTTCTAAAAATTTTATGCAGACCATTTAAAAAAATGCTAAGAAAATTTTATGAAAATTAGACTTTCCACATACTCTTATCTATAAACAGTTACTAAAACAACAAACATAAGGCAATGGTTGACTTTATTCCTTCAGCTTAGTGATGGTCTGTGTACTAAATCTGCACAACTATATTTTATTAGAATAGACACTAAAATAGAAAGTCAAAAAAAATTGATCCAAAAGCTAAATAAAATAATCTTATAAAGTTGTTATAGGATTTCACATTTGGCTCCTTTTGTTTTCTAATATATCTAAGGATCATCTGTTAACACTATTTTTTATTGAATCTGTACACGTCTGTATTAATCCTGCAAAGTGATTTAGTTTGTCTTGAAAAAATGTCTATATGGCTCCCTTCCAAAAGGAAAGAAGTATAGTAAGGGGAGAATGAGATGAGTTGAAAGGAGAGAAATGTAGAAAAGAGAGAAGAGTTTGCATTTGATTTCTCTTCTATGCTTGATCTATGAAATTACTGTAGCCATAAGTGCAGTAAAATTTATAATTGGGAAATTTAAATAAGTTATTGTTTTATCAGATCATTTTGACTTTACATTTGATATGTTTCTTAAAGTATGATAAAAAGTGGTACTCCACAACAATTACTCTTTCTCACATTTTTGTATAAGTTAACAATAAGAATGAAGCCTAATATTTTATAACTATATATACTTATTACAAAAATGTTATCTTCCTATAAAATATTATCTTCTGTGTTTTATTTAACTGTATTTTTATGTAATTTTAAAGAGGTATCTATTATTGGCCTAGCAGTGTTAAAATAGTATGAATTAATTTCTAATAAAATACATTTTATTCTTGAACAACACACGTTTGAACTGTGCAGGTTCACTTATATGCAGGTGTTTTACTAATATGTACTACAGTACTCCATAACATGCAGTTGATTGATCTGTGGATGCAGAACCATGGGTTACACACAGGGTAGGTACCCCTAACCCCTGTGTTGTTCAAGGATCAACTGTATAGATGATAATGTGTATTTCAGATATTTTACATTTGTCACGTCTATGAAAAAATGTTATAAAACTACCAACCAAGAAATAGGAAAAATAAATCACTGTTTTGTCTACTAATATCTGCTTACTCTAAATATCCTACTATCCCAGTTCACAGATTCTTGAGTCAAAGAGAGCTTCAGGTAGTTTATACTAGGAATTTCTTATAAAAAAATTTGTTTTTTTAAATGATTTTAATGATACTTGAAATATTTCATAATTTTAAAAAAAAATTTAAAAAGCTGTATTTAGCCTTAAAAAGGAAGGAAACCCTGTCAACACTGATAAACTTTGAGGGCATTATGCTAGGTGAAATAAGACAGTCACAAAAAGACAAATGCTGTATGATTCTACTTATATGAGGTATCTAAATAGTCAAATTCATAGAAAAAAGTAGAATAATGGCTACTCAGGACTAGAGGAAGGGGAAAAGAGGGGTTGTTTAATAGGTATAGAGTTTCAGTTTTACAAGATGAAAAATGTTCTGAAGGTATGTTTTACAATAGTGTGAATATATTTCACACTACAGAACCATACACTTAAAAATGGTTAAGATGGTAGATTTTATATTATGTCTTTTTTACCACAATTAAAAAAAAACTGGTAAAAGTGGTATCTCTACTGATGAACTTTCCTAACATGATGCCTGAAAGCTTTTAAATTTTAATGGGGAACTATGAGATCTGTATATTCAGTATCAGCTATTATTCCACACAATGATAAAAACTATCTGCTTTGCCTTTGAGAAATGTTTTCAACAGCATCCTCAGTAAAGCAGTAAACTCTTGTTTCTCCAGAATTTAAAGAATCCAAAACCTTGTATTGATATAACCCTTTTCCCCTCAAAATATCGTAATAATTATTTGTAAGAATAAAGATCTGTATCAGTAATTACTACAGCATAACAATATTATCATAATTTGGCAGCTTGAAACAATACACATTTATCACCTCATAGTCTCTATGTCCAGTGTCTGGGCATGGTTTAGCTGGGCTCTCTGCTTAGGATCTCACAAGGCTGCAATGAAGGTGTCACCCAGGTCTGTGGTCTCATCTAAGGTTCAACTGGGTAAGGTGCCACTTCTAAGTTCACATCATTGTTGACAACATTCATTACCTTGCAGGCTATCAACTCAGGGCCTCAGTTTCTTGCCATGTGAGTCTAGCCAAAATGGCCTCTTTGTTCCTCAAAGTCAGTAAGGGACAGAGAGTCTCCTTGCAAGATCAATGTTACAATTGTATGTAACATAATCACATGCATTTAATCATGCACATTCCATCTCCTTTACCAAATTCTAGTGGTTAAAAGCAAGTCACTCATCCCATTCATACCCAGGAGGAAGGGATCACACAATAGTGTGAATGCTAGGAGGTGAGGATGATGGAAGCCACCCTGGAGTCTGTCCATCACAAGTTAGAATTTAGGCACTGAAATATCCTACATGGGGGGACCAGTAGAGAAGTGGAAGTAGGGCTGGACTAGGAATAAGAACTGGGAGTTAGTATTTTTTGTCATTTATTAAGCCACTACTATAAGCCAGGCTCTGTGCCAGACTCTCAATGAGTAACCAATTTAATCCACTCTAAGCACTTAATGAGGTCTGTATTGGAGTCCCATTTGAGATAATAAGAGTTGTAGATATGTGAAAAAACTGACCCAAATTTTAAATAAAGATGCGCAGTGAGGTTCTGGTTCAAGATGGCAATGTAGGAATAGCCTGAACTCACCTCCTCTCACAGACACACTGAATCTGCAGCTACATATGGAAAAAATTCCTCTGAAAAAAAAAAAAAAACTAGCTAAGTGATAATTACACATTGGGCAAAAGAGAAAAAGCCACATCAAAGTGGGTAAGAGAGGCTGAGCCACAATCTTGTCATAAACCTTGCCACTGGTGGGGTGACCCACAATCAGGAAGGGACTCAAAACCTGGAGCTTGAGGCCACATCAGACACCCCAACATTTAAGACCTGCACCTGTGAGATGAGATCCCAAAATATCTAGCTTTGAAAACCAACAGGGCTTGCATCCACAAGATCCACAAGGCTACAGTGATCTGAGAAATGTCTATTAAAGATTCATGCGCTAGGACTCATCCTGGGCCAGAAACAGAAGCACCTGATCTCATCCAGACTTTATGTGAAAGAGGCTCATTTGCTAATCTTAATGCATCTGCCTGAGGGACAGGCATCTAACTTAACACAAATTTAGGGGCCTGCTGGGATACTCTTAGGGACAGATGCTGATGAGCATCATTTTTTTTTTTCTTTCCAGTGGGTGCCACCTTTCCAGTCCCCCTCTGTCTCACTCCAGCAGGCAGGTGCCATCTGCATACTCTCCCTCTGCCATGCTTCAGAGTGCTAGTATCTCCTGGATGAACTTTTACAAGCATCTGGGGCCACAGCTTCTGTGGCTGCCGCCAAGGGGACACCCAATGATCTCCTGGCTTTGGCTGCCACGGGGGGCTTGTGTTCCTGGGTCCCACTGGGCTGTAACAATTGAAGAGAGAGATCTCCACAGACTGCCAGGCCCATAGACAGCAGACTGAAACACATACATAGTCTTACTAAGAAAGAGGCCTATTGGCTCATCCAGGAGCTTTGGCCTGAGAGAGGCAGGCTTCTGGTTTAGCACACATCTAGGCGACCTCTCAAGGAATGGAGGCTAGTAGATGCAATCTTTGTGCTCTCCTTCTGCATCACTCCAGCTCACTGACATCTCCCAGAAAGAAGATTATTACCCTTCTCTGGCACCCCCAAATTTTGCAGGTGCCAGCAGGGGACACCTCTATATCACCTGGCTCTGGTGGTCAGCTGAGCTTACAGTCACAGGTACCACAGGACTGTAACTAATGGAGAAAAAGGTTTTATACAGCTATCACTCCCGGGGCACAAAAAGAGGCAACAGGCCAAGGAGCTCGAAATTTCTGTGAAAGAGGCCTATTAGTACATCATCACAGCTGCTGCCTGAACAGCAGGCCTCTAATTAAATACACATCTAAGGGCTGATTGTAATCCTTTCCATAGACCTAGGAGGGTGGGTGCTATCTTTGTGCTCTCCCTCTGCTGTGCTCAAGAGTGCCATTATCTTTTGGAGGAGAGTTGGTTTATACTTCTGGTGTCTTTATGGCTGCCACTGAGGAGATGCCCTTTGATTGCCTAGCTATGGTAGCCAGGGGTCACCTGGTGTTCCTGGGTCCCACAGGACTGTAACAATCAAAGAGGCAGTTCTTGGCAGGCTACCACCCTCAGGGCACTGCACAGATAGTAGACTGGAACACAACCTTAGTCTTTCTGTTAAAGAGGCTATATGCCTGGAGCTTAAACCTGAGGGGCAGATTTCAGGTTTGGCACACATCTAGAGGTGTATGGAGGTGCTCTCAGGGAAGGTATGCTTGGGAACCATCTTTGTGCTCTCCCTTTGCCTCACTATTGCTCACTGGTATATCCCAGACAGGAGTTTATACACTCATCTCGAACCCTGAATATTGTGACTGCTGCCCATGGGACACTTCCAGATTATCTGATTCTGGTGGCTAGCGGGGCTTACGCTTGCAGTCCCACTGAACTGCATACACTTGCATACTTTAAAGGGTGCTACATGAGGGTCTGGCTTCTGATCCAGCCTAAATCTAGATGTGGATTGACTACCCCTCTTTTGGGACACTGACAGGTCTTGGCACAACCTCAACTACTGTGAGCTATTAAAAATAAAATAGGCTGCTTGGACAAGCGCAAAGGTTTGAGAGACAACCAAGAGCTAGGCCAGGGTTGAATGATGAAGTTAATCTCCCACACTATATCACTACTTCAAACCTGGAGAGGTAGCTGTTGCAAAAAGATAAGAATATGTTCCAAAGGAAAGAATATGAAAATACTTCAGAAAAACACCTTAATGAAATGGGGGTAACTGATTTACCTGATAAAGAGTTCAAAGTCATGGTCATAAACATGCTCATTGGACTTAGGAGAAAAATGGATAAACATAGCCAGAATTTCAACAAAGAGTTGGAAAGTACAAGAAAGTATGAAACAGTAGTCACAGACCTGAAGAGTACAATAACTGAAATGAAAAATATACTAGAGAAATTTAAGAACAGACTAGATGAAGAAGAAAGGATCAGTGAACTCAGACACAGAGCAGTGGAATTCAACCAGAGTAGCAAAAAGTAAAAAGCTTGAAAAAAAGTGAAGACAGTTTAAGCAACTTATGGCACAACATCAAGCATACTACCATTTGCATTATATGGGTCCCTGAAAGAGGAAGAGAAAGGGGCAGAAAACATATTTCAAGAAATAATGGCTGGGGACTTTCCTGGTGGCGGAGTGGTTAAGAATCTGCCTGCCAATGCCGGGGACATGCGTTTGATACCTGGTCCAGAAGATCCCACATGCTGCAGAGCAACTAAGCCCGTGCACCACAACTACTGAGCCTGTGCTCTAGAACCCACGAGCCACAACTACTGAGCTCACGTACTGCAACTACTGAAGCCCGCATGCTCTAGGGCCCATGTGCTGCAAATACTGAGCCTGTGTGCTGCAACTACTGAAGCCCACACACCTAGAGCCCCTGCTCTGCAACAAGAGAAGTCACCACAATGAGAAGCCCGTGCACTGCAACAAAGAGTGGCCCCCACTCACCACAACTAGAGAAAGCCTGCATGCAGCAACGAAGACCCAACACAGCAAAAAAAAAAAAGAATCTGTTCTCTTTGTAACAAGACACAGTTAGACAAAGAAAAAAAAAGAAAAGAAAGAAGAAATAATGGCTAAAAAATTCCCTAACCTGGAAAGAAACAGACATCTAGATCCAGGAAGCCCAGGGATATTCAAATAAGTCCCAAAGAGACCCACAATATAATTAAAATGTCAAAAGTTAAGAACAAAGAGAATCTTAAAAGCAGAAAGAGAAAAACAACTTAGTATGTACATGGCAATTCCCACAAGACTATGAGCAGATTTTTCATAGGCCAGAAGGGAGTGGCATAATATACTTAAAGTGCTGAAAGAAAAAACTTTCCAATCAAGATTATTCTATCTGGCAAAGTAAACATTCAGAATTGAAGACAGAAAGTTTTCCAGACAAGCAAAAGCTAAAAGAGTTAATCACCACTAAATCAGCCTTACAGGGAATGTTAAAGGGGTTTCTTTAAGATAAAAAGAAAGGATAAGCAAAAAAGAAATAAGTAACAAGAAAACATATGAAATTATAAAGCTCACTGGTAAAGGCAAATATATAGTAAATGAAATGAATTAATAATTTATAAGGCTAGTATGAAGGTTAAAAGGCAAAAGTAAACATACCTATATCTACAATAATTAGTTAAGGGATATACAACATAAAAAGACAGAAAATGTTACATCAAAAACATAAAACACTTCGGGTGGAGTGGGGAGGAGAGTAAAACTGTAGAGGTTTAGAATGTGTTAAGACTTATGTTGTTATCAACTTAAAATAGTCTATTACAATAATAAGTTGCTATATGTAAGCATCTTGGTAACCACAAAGCAAAAACCTATAGTAGGTATACAAAAGATAACGAGAAACAAATCTAAGCATGTGACTAAGAAAAATATTCAAAATACAAAGGGAGAAAACAAGAAGAAAGGTACTGAGAGGCAGTACAAAACAGCCAGAAAACAATTAAGAAAATGACAATAAGTACTTATCTATCAATAATTACTTTAAATGTAAATGGACAAAATCCTCCAATCAAAAGACACAGAGTGGCTGAATGGATTAAAAAAAAAAAACCTATGCACTGCTTGCAAAGACTCACTTCAGATGGAAGGACACCCACAGAGAAAGTGAAGGTATGGAAAAAAGATATTCCGTGAAAATGGGGAAAAAAAAGTTGGGTAGCTATACTTATATGAGACAAAACAGACTTTCAACCAAAGACTCTAATAAGAGTCAAAGAACATTACATAATGATAAAGGAGTCAATCCAACAGGAGGATACAACATTTGTAAATACTTACACACCTAACATAAGCGCACCGAAATATATAAAGCAAATATTAACAGACCTGGGGGGAAATAGACAGCAATACAATAATAGTAGGGTACTGTAATACCCCACTTACATCAGTGGATAGATCATCCTGACAGAAAAATCAATAAGGAAACATCAGCCTTAAACAACATGTTAGACCAGATTGAATTAACAGATATATACTGAACATTCCATCCAAAAGCAGCAGACTACACATTCTTCTCTCAGGCACGTGGAACATTCTCCAGGATAGCGTAGGTCACAAAAGAAGTCTTAATATATTTAGTTATGCTGAAATCATATAAAGCATCTTTTCTGACCATAATGGTATGAAACTAGAATTCAATTACAAGATGAAAACTAGAAAATTAACAAATATGTGGACATTTAACAACATGCTACAAAATGACCAATGGGTCAAAGAAGAAATCAAAAGAGAAATTAAAAACTACCTTGAGACAAATGAAAATAGAAATGCAACATAGCAAAACTTACGGGATTCAACAAAAGCATTCTAAGTCCTTTAAGCATCTACATCAAGAAACATGAAAATTCTGAAATAACCTAATTTCAAACTTCAAGGAACTAGAAAAAGAGAAAACAAAGCCCAAAGTTAGTAGAATTAAGGAAATAACAAAGATAAGAGCAGAAATAAACAAAAAAGACTAAAAAGAAAATAGAAAATATCAATGAAACTAAGAGCTGATTCTTTGAAAATACAAACAAAATTGACAAACCTTTAGTAAGACTCACCAAGAAAAAATAATAAATAGAATCAGAAATGGAAGAAGAGATGTTAAAACTGATACCATAGAAATACAAAGAATCATAAGAGACTACTATGAACAATTAAATGCCAACAAATTTGACAATCTAGAAGAAATGGATAAATTTCTAGAAACATATAAACTACCAATACTGACTCATGAAGAAATAGAAAACCTGAACAGAACAATTACTAGTAATAAGATTGAATCAGTCATCAAAAACTTCCCAACAAAAAAATCCAGGACCACCAGCTTCACTGGTTCTACCCAACGTTCAAAGAAGAATTAATACCAATCCTTCTCAAACTCTTCCAAAAAACAGAAGAGGAGGGAACACTTTTAGACTCATTTTATGAGGCCAGCATTATCCTGATACTAAAATCAGACAAGGAATGCAACAAGAAAATTACAGACCAATATCTGTGATGAACATAGATGCAAAAATCCTCAACAAAATATTAGCAAACCAAATCCAACAATACATCATAAACCATGATGAAGTGGAACTTATTCCAGGGATGCAAGGACAGTTCAATACCCACAAATCAATCAACATGATATATCACATTAACAAACTGAAGAGTACAAATCATATGATGATCTCAACAGATGATTTCATTTGATAAAATTCAACATATGTTTATGATAAAAACTCTCAACAAAGTGCATATAGAGGGAACATACCTCAATATAATGAAGAACATATTTGACAGGCCCATAGCTAACATCATACTAAATGGTAAAAAGCTGAACGCTTTTTCTCTAAGACCAGGAACAAGGCAAAAATGCATATTCTTACCACTTTTCTTCAACATAGTATTGGAAGCCCTAGCCAGAGAAATTAGGCAAGAAAAAGAAATAAAATGCATCCAAATTAGAAAAGGAAGAAGTAAAACTGTGACTATTTGCAGATATATACTATATATAGAAAACCCTAAAGACTCCACTAAAAAACTGTTAAAACTAACAAATGAATTCAGTAAAGTTGCAGGATACAAAATCAATATACAAAAATTTGTTGCACTTCCATACACTAATAGCAAACTGTCAGAAAGAGAAAGTAAACAAACAAACAAACAAAAAAACCATTTACAATTGCATGAAAAAAGAATAAAATACCTAGCAATAAATTTAACCAAGGAATGAAAAGACCTATACACTGAAAACTATAAGACATTGATGAAAGAAATTGAAGATGACAAAATAAATGGAAAGATATACCATGCTAATGGATTGAAAGAATTAACATTATTAAAATTCCATACTACCCAACACAATCTATAGATTGAATATAATCTCTATCAAAATTCCAATGGCATTTTCCCCAGAAATATAACAAACAATACTAAAATTTGTATGGAACCACAAAAGACCCAGAACACCCAAAGTAATCTTGAGAAAGAAGAATAAAGCTTCAGGCACATGCTCCATGATTGAAAACTATATTAAAAAGATATAGTAATCAAACAGTACAGTATTGGCATAAAAATAGACATAGAGATCAATGGAACAGATTAGAGAAGCCAGAAATAAACCCATGCATAATTTACAATGAATGAACCAAGCATACACAATGGGAAATAAATGGTATTGGGAAAACTGGACAGCTGCACACAAAAGAATGAAACAACTACTATCTTACACCATACCAAAAAAGTTAACTGAATATGGCTTAAAGAGTTGAATTCAAGACCTAAGACTATAAAACTCTTGGAAGACAACATAGGTGGTAAGACCCTTGACATTTCTCTTGGCAATGACTTTTTTGGATCTGACAACAAAAGCAAAGGCAACAAAAAGAAAAATAAACAAGTGGGATTACCTCAAACTATAATAAAAAGCTTCCTCACATGAAAGGAAACCATCAACAAAATCAAAAGGCAACCTACAGAATGGGAGAAAATATTTTCAAATCAGATATGTGATAAGGAGTTACAAAAATACATAAAGAACTCATACAACTCAACTGGAAAAAAAAAAAGACAATCTGATTTTTAAAATGTGCAGAAAATCTGAACAGACATTTTACAACGAAGACATACAGATGGCCAACAGGTACACGAAAAGATGCTCATCACTAATCACCAGGGAAATGCAAATCAAAACCACAATCAGATATCACCTCACATCTTTTAAAATGGCTATTATCAAAAAGACAAGAAATAACCAGTATGGGAAAAGATGTGGATAAACGGGGACACTTTTGCACTCCTGGTGGATATCTGAACTGATGCAGCCACTATGGAAAACATTCTGCTTCTGCGTATTTATCCAAAGAAAATGACAACACTAAATCAGAAATATATATGCACCCCCATGTCCACTGCAGTGTAGTAGTATTTACAATAGCCAAGATATGAAAAAATCCTGAATCTCCATCAATAGATGAATGGATAAAGAAAATGTGATATGCATACACACACACACACACACACACACACACACACACACACACACAAGAAAGAATGCAATCTTGTCATTTTCAACAACATGGATAGACCTTGAGAGCATTATGCTAAGTGAAATAAGCCAGAATGAGAAAGACAAATACCGTATGCTCTCACTTATATGTGGAATCTAAAAACAAACAAACAAAGAAAAAAACAAGTCATAGATACAGAGAATAGATTGGTGGTGGCCAGAGGTGAAGGTGGGGGTCTGAAAAATGGGTGAAGGAGGTCAAAATGTAAACCTTTGGGGGGATCAAAAAAGACAGTGGAGACAGGACATGGAACTCACCTCCCCCCATGAACACATTAAAAATACAATGACACGTGGAACAATTCTCACCAAAATCTAACTGGAAACTGGCAGGAAGACTCCTGTACAAACAACACTGTGAAAAAGATCCACACGTAATCAGGTAGGAAGGGTTGAAAAGCAATCAGGTAATGCCCCTGGGAGGGGACTTAGAGGAAAAGGGAAAATACATGGGCAGAGACCCACCCTGGGGAGTGAGTGGTGAGCCATAGATTGGGTGCCCCAGTCCTGGGTCATATACCGGGCAGATGAGCTCCCTTAGCTGGCTGGAGGACAGCAGGGACTAATAGGGCTGTGGGAAGCAAGGACTCTGTTCGTGAAGGGTGCACGTGTGTTGGCCTGACACCAACGCAGGGCAGAGAAGGCAGTTAGAGGACTTCTCTCATGGCTGCTGGGTTTCCTGTGATTGCCTTGGCACCTGCCCCAGTCTGATCCAAAGGAATGTTCCAGCTCCACTTACTCCACAGTGTGACATGGGATCTAGGGCTGCCATGGCTGGGAAGAAAACTTGACTGTGGTACACAGAGGTGACGTGGTCCTGGGGTGGAGCCTGGGTGGGACACTGGTGGCCACTGTTGGTGCTTATTCAAGCAGAGTATCAAAACCAGCACAGAATTCTGATGGCAGCAGCTCTACTGCAGTTCACAAGCCGATACACTGCTGAGAGTCCATGAGGGACCCACTTGCCCTGCAAAACAGCTCCACAACAGGGCAGGGGTGGCGTAGGCTGGGGGCAGTGATCAGCTGTGAGGGACAAAATGGACTTCCACCTAAGGCTGCATCTGAGCAAAGTGAGGGAAACAATTGCAGGCACCTGTACAGGAAGTACATCTGAGGCAGCTTGGAACTCAGTCTGGGGCCAAAAGAAACTGAGACCACGTGTGAGTCCAACCCGCTTCAGAACTCCCCATGCTGGGGAAAGGGTTCTGGTGCTGGGACAGAGGAAAGAACATACTTAAAGGGAACTGAGTCAGCCTGGGCATGACCCTAAGGACTTCCACTGCAGCAACATGGGATCAGACCCTGTCCCTGATAGGGTGGAGATAACCACTAAGCAGAGGCGAAGTCTCACCTCATTCCAGTCTTCAGCTCTAGCACCTCCATCTCCAGCCCCACACCTTACTAAGGTGATAGCTGCCAAAAATACCCTGAAGAAAGACCTGACTTACATCCATGTCAAATCCAGCTCTCCCATCAAGGGCAATGGGCACACAGTCTGTACAGGGATGCTCCCACATAAGAACACCCCTTCAAGACTGCAATAGGTAACTGCTTCACTTAAATTCATAGAGGCAGAGAAAGTTAAGCAAAATGAAAAGGTAGAGAAACTGCTCTCAGTTAAAGGAGCAGTAAAAGGTTTCTTACAAGTAAACCATTGTAAAAATAAGTAATGAAACAGAAATAAACAGTTTACCAGATAAAGAATTCAAAGGGAATTCTCTGGTGGTCCAATGGTTAGGACTCTGAACTTTCACTGCCGGGGTTGTGGGTTCAATCACTGGTCAGGGAATTAAGATCCTGCAAGCCATGTGGCATGGCCAAAAGAAAAAAGAATTCAAAGCATTGGTAATAAGAATGTTAACTGAGTTAGGGAAAAGAATAGATGAACACAGTGAACATTTTAACAAGGAACTAGAAAATATTTAAAAAGACCCAATCAGAAATAAAGAATTCAATAACAGAAATTAAAAAATAAAAACACTAGAAGGAATGAATAGCAGACTAAGTGATACAGAAGAATGCATAAGTGATCTGGAAGACAGAATTATTGAAATCACCCAATCAGAACAGCAAAAGGAAAAGCAAATTTTTAAAAACGAATACATTTTAAGAGATATCTGGGATAACATTAAGCATACCAAAATTTGCATTATAGGGATGCCAGGAGAAGACAGAGGGAAAGGGTTTGAAAATGTACTTGAGGAAACCATGGCTGAAAACTTCCCAAACCTGAAGAAGGAAACATACCCAGGTAGAGGAAGCACAGAGAGTCCCAAACAAGATGAACCCAAAAAGACCACACAAAAGCACATCAAAATGAAAACAGCAAAAGTTAAAGTTAAAGAGAGAATTCTAAAGGCAGCAAGTAAAAAACAGAGTCATATACAAGGGAATCTCCATAAGGCTAGCAGCCATTTTAAGATAGCAGCAGGCCAGAAGGAGTGGCATGATATATCCAAAGTGCTGAAAGAGAAAAATGTGCAAACTAGGATACTCTCCTCAGCAACATTATCATTTAGAATCAAAGGAAAGATAAATAATTCTCAAACAAGCAAAAACTAAAGCAGTTCATCAATACTAAACCCACCCTAAAAAAACGTTAAAGGGTCTTCTCTAAGTGGAAAAGAAGTAAGAATCCATAGAAAATGGAAAATCCCACAAGGAAAGGAAATACAAAGAACTGAGGATCAACTACTTAAATAAGCCAGTATGAAGATTAAAAGAGAAAAAAAATGTAGAAACAACTATAACTACAATGAAAAGTTAAAGGATAAACATGAAGACGTAAAACATGACATCAAAAACACAAAAAGTGGTGGAGGGGAGTACAAAATGTAGATGTTTTAGAATGTTTTTGAACTTAAATGACTACCAGTTTAAAACACGTAGATACAGTTATAGGTCAATATATATAAACCCCATGATAACCACAAATCAAAAACCTACAATAGATACACAAAAATAAAAAGAAAGGAGCACAAGCATACTACTAAAAAAATCATCAAACCACAAGGGAAGAAACAAAAAGTAGAAGAAATGAACAGAGAATAACTACAAACACAACTAGAAAACAAGTAATAAAATGGCAAAGTACATACCTATCAATAATTTATCTAAATGTCAATGGACTAAATGCTCCAGTGAAAAGACATAAGGTGGCTGATTGGATGAAAACCAAGACCCATCTATGTGCTACCTATAAGACTCAATTCTGAGCTAAAGGCACAGACTAAAAGTGAGGGGATAGACAGATATTGCATGAAAATGGAAATGACAAGAAAGCAGGGGTAGCAATACTCATATCAGACAAAATAGACTTTAAAACAAAGCCTATAACAAAGACAAAGAATGGCATTACATAGTGATAAAGGGATTAATAAAAGAAGAGGATATTGCTCTCATTAACATATATGCACCCAATACAGGAGCAGCTAAGTACATAGAGCGGATAATAACAGACATAAGGGAGAAATCAACATTAATATAATAGTAGAGGATTTTAACACCCCATTTTTATCAATGGACAGATCATCCAGACCAGAAATCAATAAGGCAACAGTGCTCTTAAATGACATAATAGACCAGTTGTACTTAGTAGATATCTATAGGACATTACATTAAAAAACAGCACAATATAGATTCTTTGCAACTGCCTATGGAACATTCTCCTGGATGGATCACATGCTAGGCCACAAAACAAGTCTCAACAAATTTAAAAAGACAGAAATTGTATCAATTATTTTTTCCAACCACAACAATATAAAACTAGAAATCAATTACAGAATGAAAAATGGGAAAAGAACAAACACGTGGAGATTAAATAACATGCTATTAAAAAACCAATAGGTCAATGAAGATATCAAAGAGGAAATCAGAAAATACCTCGAGACAAATGAAAATGGAAATGTAACTCTCCAAAATCTATGGGATGTGGCAAAAGCACTTCTAAGAGGGACGTTTATAGCAATACAGGCCTACCTTAAGAAACAAGAAAAATCTCAAATAAACAACCTAACCTACCATATAAAGGAATTAGAAAAAGAAGAACAAAGCCCAAAGTCAACAGAAGGAAATAAATAAATATCAGAGAGGAAAGAAATAAAATAGAGGACAGACCGCCGCCCCCCCAAAAAAAAACATTAGAAAAGATTAGTTAAACCAACAGCTGGTGTTTTGAAAAAATAAACAAAATTGATAAAGCTTTAGCTAGGCTCACCAATAAATAGAATGGACCCAAATAAACAAAATAAGAGAGGAAAGAGGAGAAATAACAAATGATACCACAGAGATACAAAAGAATTCTAAGAGAATACTATCAACAGTTATATGCCAGCAAATTGGACAACCTGGAAGAAATGGACATATTTCTAGAAACATACAGCTTGCCAAGACTGAGTCAGGAATAAATAAATAATTTGAACAGACTGATCATTAGTAGTGAACTTGAATTTGTAATTTAAAAATCTCCCAACAAACAAAAGTCCAGGACCAGATTGCTTCACAGGGGAATTTTACAAGACATACAAAGAGGAGATAATACTTATCTTCCTCAAACTAGTCCAAAAAAGTTATGGGGACAGAATACTCCCAAATTCATTCTACAAGACCAGCATTACCCTGATTCCAAAACCAGACAAATACACTACTAAAAAAGAAAATTACAGGCCAATATCTTTGATGAATACAGATGCCAAAACCCTCAACAAAATATTAGCAAACCAAATCCAACAACACATAAAAAGGATGCTTCACTATTATCAAGTTAGATTTATTCCAGGGATGCAAGGATGTTTCAATATTCACAAATCAATAAATGTGATACACCACATTAAAAAAAGGAAGGATAAAAATCACACGATCATCTCAATAGACACAGAAAAATCATCTCACAATATTCAACATTCGTTCATGATCAAAACTCTCATCAAAGTTGGTATAGAGGGAAAACATCTCAACATATTATCTCAACCTATAGCTAATATTATACTCAATGATGAAAAGCTGAAAGCCTTTCCTCTAAATTCAGGAACAAGACAAGGAAGCCCACTCTCACCACTTCTATTTAACATAGTATTGGAAAACCTAGCCACCACAATCAGATAAGAATAAGAAATAAAGGACATCCAAATCAGAAGGGAAGAAGTAAAACTGTCACTATTTGCAGATGGCATGATATAGAAAACCTTAAAGTCTCCACCAAAAAATTATTAGAATAAGTGAAGTAGGTAAGATTGGTGGAGACAAGATTAATATACAGAAATCTGTTGCTTTTCTATACACTAATAATACACATCAGAAGGAGAAAGTTAAAGAAAATTCCATTTAAAACTGCATCAAAAAGAATAAAATACCTAGAAATAAATTTAACCAAGGAGGTGAAAGGCCTATACTCTGAAAAGTATAAAACATGGATGAAGTAAATTGAAGATGATACAAAGAAATGGAAAGATATCCCATGCTCTGGGATTGGAAGGATTAATATTGTTAAAATGGCCAAACTACTCAAAGCATTCTACAGATTTAATGCAATCCCTATCAAAACACCCATGACAAAAAAAAAAAAAAAAACACCCATGACATTTTTCACAGAACTAGAGTAAATAATCCTAATATTTATACGAAACTAAAAAGACACTGAATTGCCAAAGCAATCTTGAGAAAAAGAACAAAGCTGGAGATATCACCCTCCCTGACTTCAGACTATATTATAAAGCTAAAGTAATCAAAATAGCATGGTACTGTCACAAAAACAGACACATAGATCAATGGAACAGAATAGAGAGCACAGAAATAAATCCACACACCTGTGGTCAATTAATCCATGACAAAAGAGGCAAGAATATACAATGGAGAAAAGACAGTCTCTTCAATAAGTGGTGCTGGAAAAACTGGACAGCTACATGTAGACAAATTAGATTAGAACATTTCCTCACACCATATACAAAAGTAAACTTAAAATGCATTTAAAAACCTAAATGTAAGACCTGAAACCAAAAAAAAAAAAACAACTCCTAGAAGAGAAGATAGGCAGAACACTCTTTGATATAAATTGTAGCAATATTTTTCTGTCTCCTAAGGCAAAAGAAATAAAAGCAAAACTAAACAAATGGGACCTAATTAAACTTAAAAAGCTTTTTAGGAAACACATTGAGAAACATACTGCAAAGAGAAAATGAAATGAAAAGACAACCTACTGAATGGGAGAAAATATTTGCAAATGATATGACCAACAATGGTTAATACCCAAAATATATAAACAGATAATTCAATTCAATATCAAACAAACAACTACACAATCAAAAAAAAAAAAAAATGGGGGGAAGACCTGAATAGATATTTTTTTCTAAAGAAGACACACGGATGACTAACAGGCACATAAAAATATGCCCCAAATCACTAACTATTAAAGAAATACAAATCAAAACCACAATGAGATATCACCTCACAACTGTTAGAATGGCCATCATCAAAAAGTCTACAAATAACAAATGTTGACAAGGAAGTAGAGTAAAGGGAACCTTACTACACTGTTGGTGGGAATGTAAATTGGTGCAGCCACTATGGAAAACAGTGTGGAAGATTCTCAAAAAACTAAAAATAGGACTACCACATGATCCAGCAATTCCACTCCTGGGCATATATCCAGAAAAAAATGAAAACGCTAATCTGAAAAGATAACATGCACTCCAATGTTCATCAAAGCACTATTTATAATAGCCAAGATATGGAAGCAACCTAAAGTGTCCATCAATACATACAATTGAATATTACTCAGCCATAAAAAAAGGATGAAATTCTGTCATTTGCAGCAGCCTGCATGGAACTACAGAATATTATTTTTAGTAAAATAAGTCAGACAGAGAAAGAGAAATACTATATATGATATTGCTTATATGTGGAATCTAAAAAATAAAATAAATGAATGTATGTAGCAAAACAGAAACAGACAGATACAGAAAACAAACGAGGGGTTATCAGTGGGGAGAGGAAAGGGGGAGAGGCAAGATGGATTTATGGAATAAGAGATATAAACCATTATGTATAAAGTAGTTAAGCAACAAGGATATATTGTACGGCACAGGGAATAGTAGCCATTATTTTGTAATAACTTTTATTAGGGTATAATCTATAAAAATACTGAAACAATAAGCTGTACACCTGAAACTAATATATCAACTTAACTTCAATAAAAATATTTTTTAAATAAAAGGAACACTTGTATGTACACAAGTAACAAAAATAAAATCTCTACATCGTTTTTTTTTTGGCTGTGATGTGCAGCTTGCACTATCTTAGTTCCCCAGCCAGGGATTGAACCTGTGCCCCCTGCAGGGAAAGCATAGAGTCCTAACCACTGGACTGCCAGGGAATTCCCAAAGTCTCCACATCTTGACAGAAAAATAAGTGTATTCCACTTATAAAATTAAAAAGTCACGGGCATGTAGTTAATGTACAACATGATGACTATTGTTAATAATTCTGTATTGCATATTTGAAAGTTGCTAAGATAGTAGATCTTAATAGTTCTTAACAGGAGGAAAAAAAATTGTAACTATGTATGAAGGATGTAACTAGACTTATTGTGTTTATTTCACAAGACAGTTGACCCTTGTACATGTGTTTGAACCAGATGAGTCCACTTATAAACTAACTTTTTTCAGTAGTAAATACAGCACTACATGATTTGCAGCTAGGTATCAAGGATACTGAGGGTGAGCTATAAAGTTATATGTGGGGGCTTCCCTGGTGGCGCAGTGGTTGAGAATCCGCCTGCCAATGCAGGGGACACGGGTTTGAGCCCTGGTCCGGGAAGATCCCACATGCTGCGGAGCAACTGGGCCCGTGAGCCACGATTACTGAGCCTGCGCGTCGGAAGCCTGTGCTCCGCAGCAACAAGAGAGACCGCGACAGTGAGAGGCCCGCGCACCGCAATTAAGAGTGGCCCCCGCTTGCCACAACTAGAGAAAGCCCTCGCACAGAAACGAAGACCCAACACAGCCAAAAACAAATAAATAAATAAATAATTTTAAAAAAAATAAAATAAAATAAAGTTATATGTGAATTTTCCATTGTGTGTATCTACAAAAATTAAATCATTATATTGTACACTTGAAACTAATGATGTTATATGTCAATTACACATCAATGAAAAAAATGCACAGCAGAGTCCAAGCTTTAACACATCATCTTTAACCCAACTACATAGTACTAATAAATGAAATATAACAAATAAAAAATAGAGAATCAAAGATGGGCTCAAAAGTAAAATAGATTAGAAATGAATTGAGACTCCACATGTTCAAAATTGCACCCCTGTACTGACTTCCAGCATGACAGTGTAAAACAGTCTACTGACCTGCTCCCGAAATGAAAAGTTAAAAGAACAAATGAGCAAACAAACATCATTTAAAGGATCTGAAAATGGTCCAAAAGGCAAAGAGCACATCAAGAAACATCTATTCCAGAAAATCTATGAAAATTTGGTAAAAAAAAGGCTAGAGTGTGTGGTATTTAAACTAACACTGCTCTCTCCCTCTCTGCTCCAAGCAAGGCAGAGACTCCATTCTGGAGGGCTGCAGCCAATAACATGGGGTTCCCTCTCTCCCAAATTCCCAATCTGAGAACTTTCTACATGTGTGAGGAGCAACATTCAACGTTTTTCATCCCATCGTCAACTACCTGGTGCAGAGGCTGAGTCCTTGGCAAGTAAAACAAGAGATGAGGACTCCTCCAGCACCCCGCCCCCCAACTAATGGAATGAAGGCTCTACCTATCTCAGGTGTGGTGCATTGAAAATACTGGAGCCCGCATCACCTTTGCCCTGCACATAAGGCAGTGTTTCCACACTAGGAAAGGCAATTTTTTTGTGTGGTCCAACTTACCAATCTTTTCTTTTATGGTTCATATTTTTTTTCCACCCTGTTTAAGAAATTTTTCCCTTTCCCAAGAACATGAAGTTATTCCCCTGTTTTCTCCTAGAAAAAGAGAAAAGTTCTCTTTTTTGGCAAATATATACGTTTTTTGGCAAAAATATAAGTTCTCTATTTTGGCAAACAAATTTTCTCATGCTTGGAATTTACGATCTTTTGTTGATACTGTTTGGTATGAGTAGTAGTGGGCAATATTTAATATTCTTAAAGAATTAATCTTTTTAAGAACCATAATGCACCTTGAATACAATTGAAATGTATTGTTGGAAACATTCCATCTATGAGTTTTTCAGTCCCAGGATTGGTGTCATGAGACAAAGACCACAGATTGAAGGCCCCTCATAACTAGAGGCAAATGGCCGTGCTGCTGGAGAGTAGTGAGGAACACTAAGACAATGGCCAAAATACCAGATGAGACAGACCAGCCCATACCTCAATGTACCCTACTGTAGGAATCCCAATAACAGGAGAGGAGAAAAGTCACCTCAATGACTTTTTTTTTTTAACCTCAATGTCCTTTGGGTTCTAACAAGAACCCAGCACAGGGACAGAGGCTTCTTGCCCCACATCCATAAGGACACATAAGTTTCCCCTACACCCAACACTAATCTCAAGAATTAAGATGTACAAAGGGGGCCAACTGTCAGATGATTTATATTCCTCATGGAAAGTTTATTCATTGGATTGAGTAAACATTTAGCAGAGAAAAATTTTTAATTGGAAAAGGTTAACTTTACCTGGTAAAATTTACCTTAGCAAAATTAAGAGCTATAGAACAAGATGAGATCATTTATAGAAAATAAAGTTACCGCACATATGAATTGTGTTGTGCTGTATACTGTTTTTAGCTCTAACCTGGTAAGCATTGGTACAGTTAAGAGGTACACAGGCTTAGGATGTTTTACCTTAGGCAATAAAATCTACAAGCTGAATTGGTTACCTTGAAGCCAAATAGAGAGGGGCTGAAGAAGCTTTTCCTTCATACAGGTATCTGATGCTGTGCCAGGAAGTTTTAAGGATAACAACAGGAATGGAGTTGATGGGTCATTTCAGTTGAACTGTTCCCTGGTGGCTACAGTGGTCCTAGGACCACAGAGTGGAGAGACAGAATTTGCTCTGATAGTTGCCAACTAAAGAGCCTTTGCTATCGGCAGAGAATACTGATAACGGCTTTCAAACTTCCACAGAGTAATGCTTTCTTCCAATGAATTCTTATTCCAGGAAACCCAAAACATAAAAGAGATATGAAGGTTAAGAAGGTTATTTAGACAGTATCTATCTGCTTTCTCATAATATCCCTAAAGTAATTCCACAGCACTTTGAAAAGCACTGAGGGAAGCGCCGGTTCAAGACAGGTCAGCTGAACAGACACAACTTGGGCTCTGATACGGTTTGGCTACAATCTTTTGCCTCAGGCTAATATGCTGAGAATGGCTTCCTATAGAAAGTGAGCGATCTGCCTGGGAAATGTCTTCCTGGAAATAATATGGATGTTGAGGTCTAAAACAAAGACTGCTAGCTGTACCTGCAACATCCATTCTCCCTTTTGTCTTGTGAAGCACATGGTCACCTTGAATCAACATCACATTTCCTAGTACTTAATAGCAGGTAGTGTTAACCAAAGATTCAGAAATGGAGACCTGATTGAAATAAAGACTGCAGCCTGGGAGACACAGATTCAACAAACACTTGAATTGTGTTCTACCAGACTACAAAATGGGAGAGGCTTATAAAGGCAAAAAGTTGCAAGGCCACAGTTAATTATATGAGCTGTTTTTCAAGAATTATGATTAGAGCTGGCAAGAAGTGAGGGTGCTTGGTAAGCATGGATTGGTTGGGGTCTGAAATGGTTGCACAGTTACAAAGGGAGACCTTGAGACGATAAGGTTGCAGCTGGCAAGTGTTGTTCTGAATATGACTGGTGGTGTCCTTGGGCCTGGAACATTTCAAAGAAAGTTCAAGCTCTCAGTGATGCAGAGACCAGAGACCATATCCTCAATGGCCACCTGACTCCATTTTGTGTGCCCAAACTGTGATTACTCCATTATGATTTCAATCTATCATTAGTAGTTATGTGTGACTGTATGTCTAAGTACTGACATATAAGATATAAACAAAAATGGTGTGAGCAACTTCTGGCTGGGAAATTCTTAAAGGACTCTTCCTTCTGGCTGGAAGGTGAGCATAATGTCCAGAGTTAGAGCAGCCACTTTCATCAGTTGTAGATGGCACATATTGAGCTCGACAGAACCACAAAAATGTAGAAACCTGGGTCACTGATGATTGGAAAACTAGTCCTGGGGTACCTACACTTATGTGTGTGAGAAATAAACTTCTATCTTGCTTAAACTGCTGTTATTTGGGTTTTAAAAATCACAAACAGCTAAATCTTAACATCTTAACAAATAAATGATATAGCAGAAAAATATCACATAGCAAAGCTTGAGGTTACACTGTTCCTCTGAAAAAGGCACAAAATTGACTGGGGGTTGGGGGGAGGGACACAGAAAGACGGACCAGGAGGGAAATTCTCCTCCACAAGAATAAAACCCTTCTTAGTTTAATAACTGTGAGAGACTTCAGCTTACCTTTCTATTTTCCACCCTTACATCCTTAAGGTAATTGTGACTAGGAAAAGCCCTATCTACTGACTGAGAGCCTCATTTTTCCCTCCTGTTTAGAAAACCTCCACTTACACAACTACAGGAAAAATTAATGCCATAATTTACTTTGAAATGCTTTTTTTTAAAAAAAGATAAATCAATGGCTCAATAGAAGATGAATATGTAAACAGTTATGTGACAAAGCTAGTACAGTATAATAAAATGTTAACAGGAGGGTCTAGGTAGTGGGGACACGTGTCCACTGTACTATTATTTTAACTTTCTTTATGTTTGTATATATTCATGATAAAATATTGGAAGGAAAAACATTCTAGTTACCTCTAAAGTAATCAACATAACCCATTTTACAAAGACTTAAACAGAAAATCAGGGATCACCAGATAGTCGCAGAAAATCAATCAAAGACAAGGATGACAATAAACAGAACAACCAACCTTAGAGGAAAGAGAGATGGTTGAGGAAACAGAAGAAAAGAATTTTCGGATGATATTGTAAACATAAAAGGACATACTACTATGTAAAATAAGCAATCAGAAAATAAGAAATATTTCTTGAAAATTAAATATATCTGAATATTTTTAAAAATTCAATGATGAAAAACCTATCTTGAATTTAAATAACATTAACAGCTAAAACTTATTGAGTCCAAGCCACCATCACTGTTCATCTAGATGAACAAAACAGTCTCCCAAACTGTCTACCTAGTTCTATACTGACCCCTTATAGTCAATTCTTAAAGCAGCCAGAGACCCTTTTAAAATCAGATAGTGTCTTGTCTCTACTTACAGTGACTCCCCTTTTCATTCAGAGTAAAAAGTCTTAACAATAGCCTACATGAACCCTCATTCACACATCCCTCTTTCCTCTTCTACTACTCTTGTTTTCTTCTTTCCAGCCACTTTGGCCTCCTTAGAACTGTTTGAACAAGCCAGGTATCTTCCAAACTTAGTGTTTTTGATCTAGTTTTTCCACCATAGATTAGTTTTGCCTGTTCTAGAATTTCATATAAATGAAATTATAACACTGCATACCTTTTTTGTGTGCAAGGCTTCTTTCACTCACCTTAATGTTTTGAGGTTCATTCATGTTGTTCCAGGTATTAGTGGCTTGTTCCTTTCCATTGTTTAGTAGCCTATTGCATGAATATACAAAAATTTGTTTATGCCATTATCTGATGGACACCTGGATTATTTATAGTTTGGGGCTATTGTAAATAAACTGCTGTGAATATTCTTATACATTTAAATTTATCTATTGGCTTTTTACATTTCTTTGCATTTCTTTCAGTGGTTATTCTAAGTATTAAAACATATATCCTTAACTTTCTATAGAGTATAAAGGTACATTCACTACTTACCCCACCCTGCCCTTTATGGTATAGCTAGCTTTCATATGTACTATATCAAAAGATATAATAAGCCTTACTAGACAATGTCATAATTTTTGTTTTAAACAGTTATATGTATTTTAATGAAATTAAGAGGTAAAATGTATATTTACTGAGATACTTGCTACCTTTAATGCTCTTTCTTCCTGAAGATTTGAATTGCCATTTGATTTTATTTCCCTTCCTTTAGCATTTCTTGTAGTGCAGATCTGCTTGTGATAAAGCCTTTTACCTAAAACTTTTTATTTCACCACTCTTGAAGGATATTTCACTAGATACAGAATTCTGGATTGACTGTCTTTTTCTTTCAGCACTTCAAAAACGATCCACTCTCTTCTGGCTGCCACTGTTTTTGATGAGAAGACCCAAGTTCTGATCATTTGGATCACTGTTCTCCTATATGAATGTGTCATTTTATTCCTGCGGCTTTTAAGATTTCCTCTTTATTGTTGGTTCACAGAAGTTTGACTTTCTTGTGCATAGGTATGCTATTTTTGTGTTATGTATGTCCAAGTTCACTGACTCTATCTTCACAATCTCCATTATGCTGTTAAGCCCATTAAGTGAATTTTTAAAAATTTCAGATATTTTGTTGTTTTGTAATAGAATTTCCATTTGGTTCTTTATTATAAATTTTACGTCTCTGCTAAGAATTCCTGTATTTTCATTCAATGTGAGTATTCTTTTCCTTTAAGTCATTAAGTATAGTTATATAATTATAGCTCTTTAAGTCCTAATGATTCCAACAACGAGTTAGCTTGGGATCAGTCTCTATTACTTGTCTTTTCTCTCTCTCTTAGGAGAACTCACACAACTCATCATATAGTTGTACTCACAGCTCAGATTTACTACAGGAATGTAGTGTGTGTGTGTGTGTGTGTGTGTGTGTGTGTGTGTGTGTGTATGTGTAAGAAAGAAAGCTCATTATAAGGATGTGGGAATATATCTTAAAAGCCCACTGACCATATTCAACATTAAGTATATCAAGTTTCAGTGAACATTGGGAGGCGGAATAAGTTTCTGAGGGTATTTGGGAATAATCAGGTTGCCCACAATACAGACGTCAGTGTATAAGAGGATTAGAATGAAGAAGAGTTAAGAGTAAATTTTGTGCTTAAAGAAGTAATTGTGGAGAACTAGGAATAAAAGAGTTGAGAATTGAGATATAAACTGGAAGGCAAAGTTCATAAAAGTACCAAGAAGAGATTGAAGAATTAGTCCTAATATTCCAATGAGGAAGTACCATTTCAAGCTTGAAAACATGATTTTTACATAATTGACATACTGTTTTAAAATTCATAGTTTCTCTTATTTATATATATCTATACATACACACACATATATGTCATAATATGACATATATCGAATATGTAGTGCTTGGGGGTGGGGGAAATAAGCAGAAATCCTACTTTTTCTTGTAATACTACAATCTAAACCCTCTTTGTCAGATCTTTTTCCCTACCCCTAGATTATAAGCTAGGCATGCATTATGGCTTTTCTGTTTACATTAGGATAATTTTGGAATGTCTCAATCTTAGTTATTTAAAAATCCAATATGATCTAAATCACTTTAAATGTTTTCTATTCGTTGCTTCTCTTCATTCATTCTTTCTTCTTCTTTTTTTTTTTGGTCTTCCACACTTTTTTTGCCTTCTCTGATTTTAATTGAACATTTTATATGATTCCAGTTTCCATCCTCTCTTAAGACACCAATTAAAACTTTTTTTTTTTGGATGTTCTAAAATGGTTGCCTTAGAATTTGCAATATACATTTACAACTTACCTAAGTCCACTTTCAAATAACACTATAATGCTTCATGGGTAGTGAAAGTACAAAGTATTTTCAATTTCTCCCTCCTGTCCTTTATAACACTGCTCTCATTCATCTCACTTACCCATAAGCTATAATCAAAGAACACAATGTTGGTATTATTTTGAAGTGTTATCTGTTACATCAATTAAGAAAAGTTTTAAAAAATATTTTACCTTCATTTATTCCTTCTCAAAAACTCTTTCTTCATGTAGATCCAAATTTCTGATGTATAACATTTCTATCTCTTTGAAGAACTTCTATTTAACATTTCTTGCAGGGCAAGTCCACTGGTGACAATTTCCCTCAATTTTGTTTGTCTGAGAAAGACTTTATTTTTCCTCTATTTTCTAAGGATAATTTCACTGGATATCAAATTCTAGGTCTTCAAGACTTTAAATATATCATTCCATTTTCTTTTTGCATAGTTTCTGAAGAAAAGTTCAATGTAATTCATATCTTATTTTTTCTCTGTAGGCAACATTGGTTGTTTTCTCCCCTCTGACCTCTTTCAAGATTTTCTCATAGCCTTTCATATTCTGCTGTTTGATTATATATGCCCAAGTGTAATTTTTTTTAGTATTTATCCAGTTTAGAGTCCTCTAAGCTTCCTGGATCTGTGGGTTTTAATCTGTCATTAATTTTGGAAAATTCTGTCCTTACTTCAAATAGTTCCTTTGTTCCTTTTCTCTCTTCTCCTTCTAGCATTCCCATTATGCATATGCTAAACTTTTTGTAATTTTCCCACTTTTCTTGGATATTGTTTCATCTTTTTCATTCTTTTTTCTTTTCAGTTTTGGAAGTTTCTATTGACATATCCTCAATCTAGATTCCTTCCTTGGTTGTGTCCAGTCTACTTATGTGCCTACCAAAGGTGTTTTTCATTTCAGTTCCTGTGTTTTGGATTTCCAGCATGTCATTTTGATTCCTTCTCAATGGTTTCATCTCTCTGCTTACTGTCCCCTTGTTTCTGCATGTTGTTCACTTTCCTTCCACTTCAAAGGCTAGAGTGGTCTGGAGTTGAGTATTTTCATTCCACTAGGTTGGTAACCCCCCAGTTGGTTAGGCTCTGGTAAAATAGTTTCCCTTAGAGGCAGATTTTATTAAGGAAAATAGAGAGCTCTGGGTATATTTCAAAATGCTCACTTTTCTTCTCTCACTGTCAAAAGAGAATTTTTATCTGATTTTCAAAGTGAGAAGCTGGTAGGTCTCCTGGAGGTAGCAGTCACAAAAGTGTGCCCCCCCCCAAGCAATGGAACCACTTGGAGTTTTAATTCTCAAATTAGTCCATGAGTTTTAATGCCTAAAGTAGTCCACAGAGAGCTTCTGGCAATTCATCTATTACAAGTGGAGACTAGATTGTAGAGAAGTAAGAACAGAAGCATGTAGAACAATTAAGAAACAATTAGAGCATCCAGTGAGGACTAGCATAGTAGTTGTAGAGGTGGTGAGAACTGGTTAGATTTAGGATACCTTTTGAAAAGAGCTGATAGATTTTGCTGAGGGACTGACTGGATGTGAAACTTGAGGGAAAGAAGAATCAAACTATGACCTGAACAATTCTAAGAATCAATATGCCATCTACTGAGATGTAAAGATATGCAACAGGAAGAGGGAAACAGGTTTTGGAGACAGAAAATAGTTTGAAATGCATGTTAAATATCCTAGTAGATATGTTGACTAAGAAGTTAGATACTTTAGCATAGAAATCAAAGATATCATGGCTGTAAATGGATATTTGGAAGCCATCAGCATAGTGATGCTATATAAAAGACAGTGAAGGAAAGAATGAGATTACCTGGGGAATAAAGGTGGCTAAAGAGGGGAAGAGAGCTGGGACACACTAAGAAATGAGGCAGAGTCTAGCAAAGAAGAATCAAAAGAGCTCTGTGAGTTCACAAAAGTCAAATGAAGAAAGCGTTTCAAGTTTCAAAAAGGAGGATGTGATGAACTGTGTCAAATGCTGGTGAATGGTTAAGCAAGATGAAAACAAAGTGTTGCCCCTCGGATTTATCAGGATTGTTTAAATGCCCAGATATCTACAAACTCCCTTTTCATGAAAACATATAAACTAGCTAAGAGGTCGCACATTCAAGTGTGCATAAGAATTAAAGACCTAGAGTTTATACTAAACATCACGTATCCTGCACTTTGTGGGCCACTTAGGGGATTTTCATGAGTAATTTTTATTCTCAGGGATTTTTACCGTCAAGGCTGAGTTTAGATCCAACCCACTGTTAGCGATGCGATCCTAGCTTTACACAGCTGTTCCCAATCTATCCTATTAGCAGTCAGGAGATAAGAAAATGAGTACCTACTTCACGTAAGTCATAATTTACAGGTAAATTTAATCTTCTAAATCTAGACTTTTCCACCCCGTCTTTTCTGGCGTTGAAGGGACCAGGTGAAGCGGGATAAACCATGTGTGGGAGAGTGGGCAATTAGTGGCATGGGCACTCTCCCAACAGTTTTTAAACTCCGCTTGGAGAACGAGGCTTCACGGTGGCCCCATACTCTGAAGTTACCCAGGAAGGGGTGTCCCTTACTTCAGAAGAAAGGGCGAAGGAAAGGCGAAGAGAGCCCACAGGGATATAACAGGATAATCCTTCCCACCCGCACGCCTCTCTCTCCCTACCCACCTACCGCCACAAGCACCAACCCAGCGACCACGCCCCGCCTCCTTCCGGCTTGTCGCGGCCGCCGCCGCTGTGTGCGCAATGACGTTTCAGTCTCCTGCGGACCCCGGAAGTGCAACTGGAACTTGTTCGGGGCGCGGATCCGGAGAGGGAAAGTCGTAACAACCGCACGAGGGAGTTCGGCTGGCGAGCTGGAAGGCCACGCCTCCTCCCGCCTCCCCCCACAGCCCTGTAGCTGGGGGCAGAGCTCAGGTAGGACCTGCGTTTGCCGGGTTGTGAGCTCCGGGGGCGGCAGGCCTGGGCCGGAATCAGAGGAAGAGGCTGGCCTTGGTTCGTCTCGGGCGGGGGTCGCTGGCGCCGCGTTTCCTGCGGACACTTCTGCCCTGTGTCCAGGAGCCCGCTGATGGGCAGCTTACACCTGCCATTTCTACTTCCGAGGCGGGGCAGGACACGTGTGTTCCCTGGATGAGTCGCCTTACTCTTGGACGTTTGGGGTTCTGGGAGCCAGGAGACTGTAGCGTAATGGGCCTTTCTAAGCTTTCTCAGGTGGGGAGGTTTGGTGGTTCTCTGGTTGAAGATTTTTCTACGAAAATGATCATCACCTGCCAAACCTTTACCAGAAGACATTCGCTGTAGACAGAAGATTAAAGTGCAGTTATAAAATGCTCCCCAAACTTGTAACATGCATGGGCGCTGGTGGGACATTTCACTGGGATGAATTCTTAATTGAATACTTTTGACTTTGAAATAAAGTTAGGTATATTTTGGAGGCAGTCTTCTCTTTCCCTCATCCAGAGAGTTAACATATTCTTCTAGTGCTCCAGAGTGTGTATTTGTTATGCCAAGTAATTGGTTACTTAATGTCTGGCTATATTTATTGACAGTCTTGTTGCCTTTGTCTGTTTCCCCAAATCCTCTGAAAAGTTGCAGAGGGAAAATCCTTTGGTTTTCAGGCTAGCGAGTGCCTTGTACCGTTTATCAAAACAGGTGAAATGTGATGCAATCCACGGTATCTTTTTGTCTTAAAGCGGTGTTAGAGGTGTATTCTTCGTGCTTGTTTTTTATCCCTCATTGTGAGGGACAGATATACTGTATTCATTTGATGTATTTAGAAAATAAGCCAAGGAGCAGTTTTTTGACATACTGGTACCAGGCTTCTATCTGACTCTTTAAGTGTTCCTTCCACTTAAGCCGGCAATGCTCTGGAGGGCTTAGAAGCAGTGGCTGTTGTGTGAAGCTGGTAAATGGTAGAATAGCACCAATGCCAAGAGGGCAGCATGACCTATGAAACCGTAACCATGCACCCACTCATTCCATTAACAGGTATTTATGGGCCATCTTCAGTGTGCCAGGTGGTATTATAGTTGCTGGGCTTCCAATAGTGAACAAAATGGGCGGTCTTTGTTCTGAAATTTACACTGTAGCGGATAGAGAAGGATAGTTAGCAAGTAGGTATATCAGGTAGTGATAAGGGCTATGAAGAAAAATAAAGCACGTTGAGGGGAGAGAGAATGATGGCGGATGCTGTTTTAAATAGGGTGGTCAAACCTGCCTCTCTGATAAGAGGACTTTTGAGTAGAGATCTGAATGAAATCAGAGAGTGAGCTCTGCAGGTATGTGGGTATGTGTTTTAGGCTAGGAAAAGGCCCTGAGGCAGGAATGTATTTGGTATATCTTGGAATAGCAAGGATATAGGCATGGAGGCGTCAGTGTTTAAAAATCTCAAGAATATTTACTCAGTGTTTTGTGTGAGCCTGAGAGATCTTTTTTGTTGACAGCCTGTTTTTCTCAGCTTTCCCAGGCAGACCTCTATGAGGATAATCTGATGTCTTCAGATATGTAGAGATGTTTCCAAGCTTTTCATTACTGCAAACAAAATTAAGCACTATTTACTCAGTTGAACATAACTTGAGCTGTCTGTTTTAGGGTCAGATTGGGTTTGTACAGTGGCCGTGGATAACTAAGTAGCAAGTGAAATTAGCTAACTTATGTCAACTTTACTTTTCATTCTTTTTTTTTTTAAATTGTGGTAAAATATACACAACAAAATTAGTCATTTTAACCTTTTTTAAGTGTACATTTCAGTGGAATTAAGTACATTCACATTGTTATGCAGCTGTCACTACCATCTATTTCCAGATCTTTTCATCTTTCCCAACTGAAACTCCGTACCCATTAAACATTAACTCCCCATTCTCCTCTCTCCTCAGCACTGGGCGACCACTAGTCTACTTTCTCTATGAATTTTCTGTTTCTGCTCTAGATACCTCATATAAGTGGAATCATAACGACATTTGTCCTTTTGTCACTGGCTTATTTTGCTTAGCATAGTGTCTTCAAGGTTCATGTATGTTGTAGCATATGTTAAAATGTTCTTCCTTTTTAAGACTGAATAATATTCCATTGTATATATAGACTGCAATTTGTTTATCCATTCATTTGTCTGTGAATGCTGGGGTTGCTTCCACCTTTGGGCTATTTTGAATAATGCTGCTATGAACATGAGTGTGCAGATATCTGTTTGAGTCTTCTGCTTTAATTTCTTTTGGTTATATACCCAGAAGTGGAAGTGCTGGATCACGTGTTAATTCTATGTTTATTTTTTTAAGTATTGACATATTATTAACAACAATGGCTACACTATTTTACATTCCTACTGGCAATGCATGGAGGCTCCATTTTCTCTGCATCGTCACCAGCACTCCTCCACGTCCTCACCAAGCACATTTTCTCTCTTATTTTTTTTTTTTAATAATAGCCATCCTAATGGGTGTGAAGTAGTATCTCAGTGGTTTTGACTTCCCTACTGGTTGGTGATATTAAGCATCTTTTCATATGCTTTTTGGCCATATGTATATCTTCTTTGGAGCACTATTCATTTAAGATCTGATTTTTTTTTTTTTTTTTTTTTGGCTGTGCCACATGGCTTGTGGGATCTCAGTTCCCAGGGATTGAACCCGGGCCATGGCAGTGGAAGCCCAGAATCCTAACCACTAGACCACCAAGGAACTCCCCTTAAGGTCTGATCTTAATAGAAAATTTTGTAGGTTTTTTTGAGTAAATTTTTTAAGGGTTAAGAAAGCAGCCACCTTGTCTTCTGTTACTTTTTTAACCCTAAAATACTGTAGTTGTAAAAACTTAAATTGTCTATAGACCAAGTATCTGCAGTAACTCCAAACTTAGAAGTAAAAGAAACCATAAAGCATCTTTTGTAACAATGAATGAACCTCTGGGTATCAGACTGTGATGAAAAGAGTTCTGAAAAGCCAAAGATCATCCCCACCTGCTTTGATTCTTTTTTCTTTTTATTTGGAAGGAAAGGAGTGTATCATTTGGCTGACTGTGGCTGTGAAGTAGATCTCTTTTTTTCTGGTAGCTGAGAAGAGCAGGAAAAGAGAGAAAAATGATGAAGAAACAGAAAAAGAAGTGTTAGCAGTTGGATGTAGCTAGATGGAGAATGGCAAAGGAGATCAGTAACAGTAATGGACCGTAAGCACCAGAACTGACAGCAGAAGAGGGGGACCTGGCAACAAAGTGACAGAGTAATATAGCTCTACAGATTGGAATGGGATGGGGGACAGGGTGAAAGTGCAAATCACCGGCTGTATCTCAGCATGTGGTTCTGAAGTCAGCCACCTGGCCTTAAGTGATTCAGTAAGACCTACTGTATACCAAGTAACATATGTCGGTTCATCTGGTTCAGCAGTTAGTATTTGGAGGGTGTGCAGTGTATACAGTCCTACAGAAGTAAACTAAGTTGTTCAGACCATGTATCACATCATTTCCAACCATAGAGTAATGAGGTTTGAGTAATTTAATGAGTAATGTGTAATTTAACAATGTTCAGCATTGTTAAGAAAAAATTTTTTACATTATCTGTTTAAGAGAGGAAGGAATTTTTTTATTCAGAATGGCTGATGACCCATTAGTGCAAGGTAACACATCTTTTTTTTTTTTTTTTTAAACTATTGAATGTTTTGTACCCTATTGTTTATTAAATACTCTTTGGGTACTGCATTTAGCTAACTGTTTCAGTTATAAAGCTTATTTAAGTTGATTACTTTGCTTTGATTTAAAGTAATGAATGAAAAATTGTACCACATTTTTGCTTATCACTCTTTGACAAATTAATTGATTAATTTGCTACAGATGAGGTAGCAGATGACTGACTTGCTTAACATTTTACAGCTAAGTTAAAGATAATTTAGAGGTAACAGTGCTGTGGTGCTTTCTCTGATATTGTATTCTTGTCTCCTTTTCTTTGAGAACAGTTCATTTTTGCAATATAGATGCTGCAGTGTAGATAACAGAGATAATTTTTACTGTAGGGAAGAATATCACTGTGAAGACAGATCATTGAAGCAAAGCATTTATTGTATGTTTGTTTCCATTTCTTTTTTTTTTTTTAATTAATTAATTTATTTTTTATTTTTGGTTGTGTTGGGTCTTCATTTCTGTGCGAGGGCTTTCTCTAGTTGCGGCGAGCGGGGGCCACTCTTCATCGCGGCCTCTCTTATTGTGGAGCACAGGCTCCAGACGTGCAGGCTCAGTAGTTGTGGCTCACGGGCCCAATTGCTCCGTGGCATGTGGGATCTTCCCAGACCAGGGCTCGAACCCGTGTCCCCTGCATCGGCAGGTGGATTCTCAACCACTGCGCCACCAGGGAAGCCCCTGTTTCCATTTCTTTATAGCAGATTGAATATTTTAAGCGTGGTCTAGGTTGATAATATACTTAGGGTTGATTTGCTCAGAGGTTACAGAGGTGCTAATAAGACTAAGATTGTGGATTTGGGCCTTGTAAGGCCCTTTAATAGCTAATTAAGGGAATGATAGCAACTAATACCCAACATTGTAACTGCCAATGGCTGTGCGATGTGGCTACTATTCCTATCCTCTGCTAATCACATTGCCATTATCTGTGATAGGTATAAGAAAACAACATGAAAGATACTATATGTGGCTCAACAGACACAGTATCTCTATTTAAAAAACAATTTGGAGTTAATATCCAAGGTAATGAAGGAGTGTGATACCCTTTTCATTTACAAAGCATAGCTTAGTTTTGTGTGCTTTGTGTAGACCATGGAACAAGCTAGAATTGTGACCAAGATTATAACTCGAGGTGATGCAGTTTAAGAAGTTGAAAAGTTTGATTAATTGATAGGTGAGATGCTCTCTTGATTTGAATTACCCCATTCTTCTTGATATCATCGTTTCTGTCTATACTATGGAAATGACTCTGTTACTAACTCAAGTAGTTCGGGAATTAATCAATCATCTTGGTCCATTTGGTTTAATACCCTTTAATGTAGTTGGAGTATTTATCTTAAATGGTAATATCCAGGAATTGGTTGGGTGGCAGAGAGGAGAGGAAGGATCAGATCAGGAGGTAAAGGAAGTATTGGCAGAAAAGAAAGGGGGTTTGTCAACAAGTGTTAGCTGAATGGGGATTGGGCACTGGTCTCGAAAGAGATGGGGAGAAGGGAGGAATAAAGGAACAGGGAAGGGCCCAAGATCTACATGAACTGAAATATGAGGCAAGGAAAACAGGACAATAGTTAGGCAGGGTCTCAGTTATCTGAATCAGTAAAAGATGGATACCTAGTCATAAGGCAGTCTGGACCCCATACTTGAGGATCTTATGTGCTGTTTGGGGTGTCTGCTATAAAGACAAGACTTCAGCAAAATTTTTTGTATTATGATAGAAGTATGTATAGGATGGTATGGGAGAGGCACAATGCCTTACCTGGGGTTATTGAAAGGCTTTGTGGAGAAAATGATAGCTAAGTTGAAAACTTAAGGATGAGTCATTTAAAAATAAAGTGGCTGGGCTTCCCTGGTGGCGCAGTGGTTGAGAATCTGCCTGCCAATGCAGGGGGCACGGGTTCGAGCCCTGGTCCGGGAAGATCCCACATGCCGTGGAGCAACTAGGCCCGTGAGCCACAACTGCTGAGCCTACGCATCTGGAGCCTGTGCTCCGCCACAAGAGAGGCCGCGATAGTGAGAGGCCCGCGCACCACGATGAAGAGTGGCCCCCGCTTGTCGCAACTAGAGAAAGCCCTCGCACAGAAACGAAGACCCAACACAGCCAAAAATACATACATAAATACATAAATTTAAAGTGATAAATCTAAGAGATTTAAAAAAAATAAAGTGGAAAGGCTTTCTAGACAGAAGAAATAGCTCTCAGCAGTCTGGTATTTGTAAAACACTGAAAGGAATTTGCAACTACTAGAGCAGAAAGTTTGATTGTAATGAGAGATGGAGTTGGAGAAAGAGATAGGAACCAAGTCATGGGGGGAGGGGCAGAGGATGTGAGGAGAATGTTGTATAGTTTGATAAGGGGCCTGGACTTGCCTCTAGGCAATAGGAACTATTGACTGGTTTCTCTTGTCTCCTGTATGGTAAAGGATTTAACCTTGCCCCAAAAGAGGTCTGGCCTTTGCCCTCAGCTTCTGGATGGTAATCTCTAGTATTTTTGTTTTCCTTGGAGCTTTGGGTCACATCGTCTAACAGTGTGATTTAGGGTAGAGGCTGCCCGTAGCCAGAGAGACTATATGACTTAGGGTAGGGGCTTTGGGTCCCTTGGTATCAGTTGACCTGGAAACTGAGATCAACCATGTGGGCAGTCATTCAGTCGTGCCTGTGTAATGGAGCCCCAATAAAACTCTGAACACCATGTCTCCTGTTAGCTTTCCAGGTTGACAATAGTCCGTGCATATTATGACATATAGTTAGCAAGAGAACAACATGTCCCTAACTTCACAGAGAGAGGACATCAGCAGCTCTATGTTTGGTACTCTCCTGAACTTTGTCTGATATGCTTTTTCCCTTCCTTGATGTTAATCTGTATTAATTTTCCTGTGGTAAACTATAATCATGAGTATAACAGTTTTCAGTGACTTCTTTGGGTCTTCCTAGTGAATTATCAAGCCTGACAGGGCTTTGGGAGTCCTTTGAACTTGTAATTGGCTTAGAAGTGGAGGTTATCTCTTGTGCTGACTGTGCCATCTAACTGTGTAGTTGTCCAAAACCTTTCACATCTCCTTTCTCTGCTTCTTCCTTCCTCTGATTAGGGATAAGAATGGCTTTAGCATTTGAAAGCAGGGCCAAGTGAACTGATGATGTTGAAGCACCCTATCTTCTAAGATTGAGGCTGTTTGGAAAAGTATCAAGAATGTTATAACACAAATGTTCCTAAACATGGTGTTATCCCTTGATACTTTCTAATTGCTGTGGACTCAGTTGCATTCTCTCAAAATTCGTATGTTGAAGCCCTAACCCCCCAAAAGTAATTAAGGTTAAATGAGGTCATATGGGTGGGACCTTGATCTGATAGGATTGGTGTCTTTCTATGAAGAGACACCTGAGATCTCACTTGATTTCCCTCTCTGTCATGTTAGGACACAGCAACAAGGTGACTGTCTAAAAGCCAAGAAGAAAGTTCTCACCAAAATCCAGCCCTGCCAGACCTTGATCTGAGATTTCTAGCCTTCAGAACTGTGAGAAAATAAAGTTCTGTTGTGTGAGCCACCCCAGTATTTTGTTATGGCAGCTGAAGCAGACTAATACACCAGTTCATGACTGATCTTTTCTTTTTCTTAATCAGCAGTTGGGTTCCGTGTGCTCTAGTGGAAGAATGTTAAGAGTTCGATGAACTCAGTTTCCCATAGACCCACTTTAAAGTTGAATCATCTGAAATTGTTCAAAAACTTGAAAAAAAGAAAGGCCTCAAAGAGGACTTTTAGATTATATACCATCTAAAGTGATTGAGCAAAAAAGTTGGTACATGGAAGTAGAAGAAAGGAAGAAGGAAAAATGGAATGAAAAATGATCGGTGGTAGGGTCTTTCCTGTAGGTTGGATTCTGGCCTGAACTTTATACAGGATGGCTCTAGGTTTGGTTCTAGGATCCAACAAAGTTGGTTTTACTGGAGACCATTTTGGACCTCTTTCGTCCACCATCAAAGCATTTTTGATCTGTAGCCTGTTCTTTTAGGGTCTTTTCCTACTTTTTTCTAGGTGACTAATATGATAAAATCAATTCATGCTAATGTATTTCACAGGTAATTGTAAGAGTATTATTGTTTATAGGTAATATTTCATTATTTTGAAACAGTGTGAGTGATTTAATGGTGAAATTTAATCTGCATTAGGAACACTGCAAGTACTTCTAAGAAACTAGATGACTCCATTTTATCATTGAAAACATCCTAGCATCATACAGATTAGTTTCACTTCCCTAAAAAATCCTCTCTATTATGCATATTCAGCCATCCTTCCTCCCTAACCCCTGGCAACCACTGATCTTTTTAGTCTCCATAGTTTTCCGTTTTCCAGAATATCATATAGTTGGAATCGTACAGTATGCAGGCCTTTGCTGGTTGGCTTCTTTCACTTAGTAATATACTTTTAAGTTTCCTCCCTGTCTTTTCATGGCTTGATAGCTTTTTTTTTTTTTTTTGAGTGCTGCTGAATAATATTCTTTTGTATGGATGTACCACAATTGATTTATTCATTCACCTACTGAAGGACACCTTTGTTGTTTCTAAGCTTGGCAGTAATGAATAAAGTTGCTATTAATATCTGTATGCAGATTTTTGTGTGGACATAAGTTGTCAGCTAATTCGGGTAAGTACCAAGGAGCATGATCCTGGATCGTATGGTGAGAATATGTTCAATTTTGGAAGAAACTGCCAAATTGTCTTCCAACATAGCTGTATCATTTTGCATTCTCACCAACAATGAATGAGAGTTCTTGTTGCTCCATATCCTTGCCAGCATTTGGTGTTGTCAGTGTTAAGGATTTTAGCCATTCAGATAGGTGTGTAGTGGTATCCCATTGTTGTTTTAATATGCAATTCCTTAATGACATGATGTTGAACATCTTTTTGTAAGCTTATTTTCCATCTGTATATCTTCTTTGGTGAGGTGTCTGTTCAGGTCTTTTGCCCATTTTTTAATTGGGTTGTTTTCTTATTGTTGAGTTTTAAGAGTTCTTCATATATATTGAATAAGATACCTTTATTAGATATGTCTTTTGAAAATATTTTCTCTCAGTCTCTGGCTTTTTTCATTCCCTTGACAGTATCTTTTACAGAGAAAGTCGTGGCTCCTCTTTGTTTAACAGTCCTTTTATTAGTTTATTTCTGGCTTCTCATGTTTTACTGTTAGCAGCAAAAAGAACCAGGTGGCACATTCAGCACTCTAGTTGGAAATCTCCTTGTTAGATCAACCACTTCATGAGGTACATTTTCTACTTTCCATATAATTCCATGGGATACTGAAATTGCTGCCACTACATAACAACCCCTTCCTCGAGTTTCCAATAACTTACTTTGCTTTCTTGCAAGTCCTCACCCACAGCCTTATCAAAGACCATGGGGCGTCTATTAACAGATTCTTCGGGCTGCTGTAGGCTTTCTCTAACACTCTTTTCAGAGCCCTCTGCCTGGTTCCTCAAGCCATTCTTGAGCTTTTTGGTATGGCAGCATTCCACTTCCAGGTACCAGTTGGTTTCTACTGCTGCCCTAAAAGTAGTTGCAGTACTTAGGTTTCTGTAAAACAAATCACGTGGTTGACCGAATTACAGTACAACTTGAATTCGCAATCCTAAAGGAAGGATTGGGACCTTGACAATTGGGATGGGTACATATAGGCAGTTTCTGGTGAAGCTAGACACCTTGGATCTCTAAATTCTCTTGAACCTTCTTTGCCAATAGAAGCAACCCTTCTACTCCTTCCTAGGAGGCCTGTCTCCCCTGGTCTAAAGAACCTGTAATGGCCTCCCATGAGTTGCCCACAATGGATTGCTGATCTTCCTCTTTTCTTATTCCAACCACCTTCCCTTGCTTCTAGACCTATAACCAAACTTGAGTCCAAACAGACCCCAGAGGGTGAGGTAAAAAGTTTGCACGAAGATGTGTGTGATTTTCGTCAGTTTATATCAATAGAAATCAGGGAATTGTGTGTGGGAATGGATTCTAAGAATGTGGAATCAGGTTAAAGGAATATACAGTTGGGTCAGGCAGTGGTGGGGCTGGTGGTGGCAGTGGTTATGGTGATGTCAGCGAATCCTGTAAGGATTATATTGTTAAGAGGATATTCTAAGTTAGAAAATGAGAGATAATGGGGACCTAAATTAAGACAACAGTGTTGGGGATCCGAAAGAAGGAAGTGATGCTCCTTGTTCCTTTGGTACATTATGCGTAATGTTTTAACACTTGCAATTTTATTAGTTAATGGCCTCTCTCACTGGACCAAGCTATTCAGTTGCTAGGACCATTTATTTTTGTAACAGCATGAGAAGCAGCAAACATTATGTGCCAGGTATTGTTCTAAGAACATAAAATACATTAGTTCAGGGCTTCCCTGGTGGCGCAGGGGTTAAGAATCAGCCTGCCAATGCAGGGGACACGGGTTCGAGCCCTGGTCCAGGAAGATCCCACATGCCGCGGAGCAACTAAGCCCGTGCGCCACAACTACTGAGCCTGTGCTCTAGAGCCCGCGAGCCTCAACTACTGAGCCCGCGTGCTGCAACTACTGAAGCCTGCACGCCTAGAGCCCGTGCTCCGCAACAAGAGAAGCCACTGCAACGAGGAGCCCATGCACCGCAATGAAGAGTAGCCCCCGCTCATTGCAACTAGAGAAAGCCTGTGCGCAGCAACGAAGACCCAGCACAGCCAAAAATAAAAATAAATAAAATAAATAAATTTATTTAAAAAAAATACATTAGTTCATTTGATCCCCATAGCTATCCTTTAAGTAGGTACTAATGTTAAGTGCATTTTTTAGATGTGGAGACAAGGTTACAGTATTGAGGGTCCCCAGGACCGCCCTGAGGTTTGATGATTTGCTGGAAGTACTCCCAGAACTCAGAAAAGCTATTAAATTCACAGTTTCAGTCTACTACAGTGAAAGGATACAGATTAAAAACAGCAAATGGAAAAAGCACATAGGGCTGAGTCCAGGAGAGACTAGGTATTAGCTTCCACTTGTCCTCTCTCAAAAGTCATACAGAAAGTGCTTAATTCTCCCAGCAACAGTGTGTGACAACAAGTGCAAAGTGTTAGCAACCAAGGACGCTCCCCTGAGCCTTGGTGTCCTGAGTGTTTTTAGAGTGTCAGTCACATAGGCATGGAGTGCCCCCATGACCAACTCAATCTCCAGCCCCTGCAGAGATCAAACTGATACAGCATGCCACAGGATCCAGGTGAATAAAAACATGCATTCACCGTAAATCATATGGTTAGTATAAACTGTATGGCATGGCCCAAGGCCTCAGGCGTATGGAGATACTATTATCAGGCATGATATTCCAAGGACCTATAGGTTATCTCCCAGAAGCCAGTCAAGGGCCAGTCCTTTCTATAGAATATACAGATTTTGGACATCCCAAGCCTTCTGAGTTAACCTTTCACTGCACACCTGGAGGTTAAGTACCTTGCCCTAGGTGTTACATAGAATAAATGGCAGAGTTAAAATTTAAGCACAGGCATTCTGGCTCCAGTGTCAGTTGTCTTAACCATATATTCTACTGCCTTTTGGCATCGCTTCTGTCAAACACAGAATCTGATATGTTTGAGGCATTTAATAAATTTTTATTATGTGAATGAATGAAGGAATGATAGGAAACTGTAGGTCTGCTGATTCAATAAAGGTCATTAGTTTTAAAGCTTTTGCATGAAATACCACATGTCCATATCTACTCCCCAGCTCTCTAAAATCTACGTAAGTTATTAGACACTCATTGAAGTTCAGCTTAAGTTTCTTTTTTGCTCTCTTCATGTGTGTATATATTGCTCAGTTGACTTGAGTAGTAGGATTAGAAATCTAATTATTTCTAATGTATTAAGAAAGTATATGACTGCTTGAAATTTCAATATTTAGAGCTATTTTTCTGGTTGACAGTCTTATGAATTCTTCAATAGCAGTTATAATTATAGTCAAAGCTAAATACTTGTGATATTTAGGTTATTTTTCTATTTGTGTGTATTTGCTAATTTCTCTTAGAATAAATAATAAGGTTTGGCTGAAATGTAGCAATAATCCCTCCTCAAGTAATAGTTTATATATTTGTCATACTTTTTTCTACCCACAGGATATATCATTCTCCATGGAATGAGTACTACCGTAACATGTAAAGATTTTAGGGAAATAGAATAAATCATGCCAATTACCATCTATTTTAACATTTAAAAAGTCTCTCCACCTTTATCTGTTGTAGCTTTAAGGTATAATTGAAGAGCAATAAATTGTACATATTTATATAATTTGATGTTTTAGCATACTTCCTTGAAACTCTCATCACAGTCAAGATAAGGAATATTTCCATCGCCCCCAAATGTTTTCTTCTGCCATTTTTCATTGGTCATTTGTATGTCTTCTCTCAAGAGGTAGCTGTTTAAATCTTTTGCCTACTTTTAAATTTGCTTGTCTTATTATTGAGTTGTAAGAGTTTTTTAAAAAATATAATCTGTATAAGTTTTTTTTGTGTGTGTGTGTGTCTTCCAAATATTTTCTCCATTCTGTGGCTTCTTTTTCATTTTCTTAATGTTATTTTTTGAAAAGCAAACATTTTAAATTTTAATGAGGCACAGATTATCAATTTTTATACTTTTATGATTTGTGGGGTTTTTTTTTATTGTTGTTCTGAGAAAACTGCCTGCTCTAAGGTTCCAAAGATTTTCTCCTGTGTTTTCTTCTAAATTTTTATAATTTTAGGTGTTATATTCATGTCCGTGATCTATGTTGAGTCAGTTTTTATGTATGATGTGAGGTAAAAGTTGGTTTTTATCTTTTTCCAAACACATAATTCATTTGAATCAACACCATTTATTGAAGACTTTTCTTCTGTTGAATAGACTAGCACCTTTGTTGGAAATCAACTGACTTCCAGTGTGTTGGTCTATTTTTAGACTCTATTCTGTTTCATTGATGTGTATGTCTATCTTTATATTAATTCCAAACTGTTTTGATTACTGTAGCTTTATGTTAAGTCTTGAAATTAGGTAAGGTACATCTTCCACTTTGTTCTGCTAGAAATTTGCTTTGGTTATTCTAAATCTTTTGCATTTCTATATGAACTTCAGAATTAGCTTGCCAATATCTGCGAAATAGCCTGTTGTGATTCTGATTGGGGTTGTGCTGAATCTATAAATCAATCTGGGGAGAAATGTCATCATAAAAATACTGAATTTTCTAATCCATGAAAATGGTATTTTTTTCCTTTTATTTAGGTTGTCTTTGATTTCTCTCAGCAAAATAGTTTTTCGTGTAGCAGTCTCGGATAGCTTTTATTAGATTTACTTTTAGGTATTTTATGTTTTTTGGCACCACTGAAATGAAATTTTTTTCAAATTTTCTGATTGTTCTTGACATTTATATGTATATATTTATATAAATAATGTTGCTTTTTATATAATTACCTTGTAGTCTCTCACCATGTTAAATTTATTTATTAGCAATAGTAGTTGTTTTGTAGTTTTTCTAGGATTTTCTATGTAAACAGTCATATAAATGCAATCAGGCATAATTTAGCTTCTAATCTCTATCCTTTTTTTTTTCCTTAGCTAAGTATATTGACTTAAGCATCATGTGTAGGGCAGGCAGGTTACCCATGTGTCCAAAGTTCACTTTGTAATAAACTTATGAACAAAGCCAATCAAATACTACATTTTATTTATCAACAACTTATCTACATTAACCTTTCTCAGTTCACTTAATGATAAGAATGGGTATTCATAAGTTAATGGACAAAGCCAATCAAATACTGCATTTTATGTACCCTATACACGTTTAATTTTGTTAATCCACTTAATGGTGAAAGTGGGCATTCTTACCTTGTTACTGATCTGAGGGAGAAAGAATTCAGTTTTTCAACATTTTTAATTTTGCACTCATTACTCGATGCTTTTGCAGTCATAACTCTTCTCTAGGCTGATAATTTGTCTTCTCTCAGGGAGGACACTCGTCTGGCTTAGAAAACTTTGAGTTGCGTATGTTCCCCCTTTTTGACACCAGGTATGATTTGATAGGTAACTGCCCACGTGGTATTGTAGTAGCTATAAAGCATTTAAATTCAATGGAGAATTAAGATGTGGATAGGGTAGATAGCATGGTATTTGATTTATTTTGTTCATTAATTTTATATACTGTGAACTTTGGAAGACACTGATTGTCTGTCTGCCCTATATATTATGCTTAAGACATCATAGATTGCTGAGAAGAGCCAGAGGGTTTTATATTCTAACTTGTAGTTGTTTGCACTTAGTTCTCCACTCCTGGAACTGACCTTTCATATTTTTTAGTGAGAAATGCTTAGGGTGTAGAAGGAACACCATCCTCATTTCTTACTACTTTTTAGTCCATGATTTTCCCACTCTCTTCTATTTACCTGGCATTGCATTCCAAGTGACTGGAATGGAAAATCAGTGTTGAAAATGTCAGAATTTGTTGCACTCAGATGTTTATATACTGTTTAATGTGGCTTGAAATCTTGTGGTTCTTCTCTTTCCCATTTATGAGCTAGTTTGCCAGTGTCTGTCACATATTTAAAATCTGTGTAAATAAAACAGTTGGGATTGTTTACATATTGACTTTAAGGTGAAAATTACAGTGATATTTGAGGGAGAATGCCTTTTCTTTCTTCTGTTGCTGCCCTCTTCATTGAGAAGTTTCTCATTTGATCAATCTTGTACTTTTATTGGGCCATATGACTTTTAAAATATCATATATGCTTTATATTTTCCATGTAGTTGTTTATTCAGCCCTAATGTTTACTGGTCTACTATGCATTTCAGAAGATTCTGAACTCCTAAAATTAGTTTGAAACTTAGAAAAAGATAGGAAGGTCTGCCTGTGTCTCAAACCTACACCACATATTGAACCCAGCTTTACCAAAGCCCTAAACTATTGTATTAGGCACTGAGCGAACCAATAATGAAGTGATACTGTGTTTCCTTAGGGCTATTATTTTCAGTGTGTATTGCTTCCATTTGAATGAGGACCTGACTATATATATTATGTAAACCGTATGCTTCTATATGACTTTTGTTCCTACTGTCTATTAGTTCTTTTCTTTTAATAACTTTTTAAAAAAATTAATTGATTTTTGGCTGCGTTGGGTCTTTGTTACCGCGCGCGGGCTTTCTCTCGTTGGGAGAGCGGGGGCTAATCTTCGTTGCGGTGCGCGGGCTTCTCATCGCGGTGGCTTCTCTTGTTGCCGAGCACCGGTTCTAGGCATGCAGGCTCAGTAGTTGTGGCTCGCGGGCTCTAGAGCGCAAGCTCAGTAGTTGTGGCACATGGGCTTAGTTGTTCCTTGGCATGTGGGATCTTCCTGGACCAGGGCTTGAACCCGTGTCCCCTGCATTGGCAGGTGGATTCTTAACCACTGTGCCACCAGGGAAGTCCCATATTGGTTCTTTCTGAATAAGACCTTGACTATATCATCTAAATCCAACCGTATCCTCTAGTAGTATCAATATTTTTATTTAAGTAATCTAGATTAGCTAATAGGTTTCATTTGAAAGAATGTCATTTAGTGTTACTTATTTACTACAATTGTGTAAATACAGTTTCAAAAATAAAGGACTCATTTTTAAAATGTATTTATTTGTTTGTTTGTTTAATTTCTGGCCACACTGCACAGCTTGTCGGTTCTTAGTTCCCCGACCAGGGATTGAACCCACGCCCTTGGCAGTGAAAGCACAGAGTCCTAACCACTGGACCGCCAGGGAATTCCCAAGGACTCATTTTTGCATTAATTATCCTTCCTCTGTCCATTTCTTGGGAATGTTATTAGCTTTAATAGGCTTTGATCATTTTATAAACAGGCCCTGTTTAAGTCAACATTAATGAGCCCATAATGTGTAAGACATGTCAGGATGAGGAAAACAGCCCTTATCCTCAGAGAGGTGATATGACCTGTATACAGCTGACCATAATATAAAATACAAAGAGCTAAATTTCGTGATGTACTTAGGGAGCACACTATTTGAGGAAAATATTTCCAGAATAGTAATTAGTGAATGAGAAATGTTTCAGAGTAGAAATGTTTTGTGTCTTAAGTTTAAATTTCATTTTTTAAATTAAGCAGTAAATTTTCTTATGAAAACATGGAAAAAAAATCTTAGCAAAATTGAGTTACACACTTTAGTTAAGATTACTCTAAAAATAAGAAAAAAATTCTTCCTTAGAGAGTCTTAGACTGTAAACATGAAATGTATTTCTCTCAGAGCCCAACTACCTTTTGTTTTGTCTAAATGTTGACCTGATAGGAATTGCAGCACAATTTTCAAATCGATGGTCATTTATATCTGTTTTAGTTAATTCAGCCTTGAAATATAACGCATATATTCACCTACAGAATTACGGAACTGTTGGTTACCTTACTTATTAAGATGTATTACTGCCTAAGACTTGTTTTCAGTTTCTGCAAAACATTCGAGTGAGGTTGTCTTTTTCTAGACATTCCATAATTACAAAACTTTAGTTTTTGGTTTATTGTTGGAAAATGAATACATTTAGCATTTTTCCAATTACTGTTTTCTACTCATTTTTAAAGGCATATGAATATTAGCTATATCTAAAAATTAAAATATATAAATGAAAGACCAACTATTTACTTCATAAAATTAAAAAATTAAAACTATACGTCAGAGGTCCTGAAATAGTGAATTTCCATGTAAATTTAAAATATAAATAAACTTTTGGCATAAGTGTTTGAATTATACTCTTCATATTTGTTGTTACCGATTTATTTTTTGAAACCGTTTTCTTAGTTTAGGTGTTCCCTATTCAATAGACTATCTTGTCAGATGAAGAATCTCTATGCGCCGCAGAGTTTACACCTCATTTCTTGCTTTTTCTTCTGAATGGTTCTTATCCAGAACTGACAGTTTTGTTGGCTCACTGATTAAATCACAGTAGGATTCTTGAGTTTAAGAAGTCAACTCCAAAATATTGATTGTTAAGCAATCATTTTAAAAAGGGAAGTGATGTTAGGTTTGGAATTGTTTCAGGGCTTTATACAAGCCTGGTGTCTATTGTTTAGTAGATAACCATTAATAAAATAGAGACTGGAATTGTGAAAGAGCCCACTTCTATGCCTTTCCAGTTCTATGATTTTATGTTTTGAATCTTTATTTAAACTTGTCTTAAATAATATCCTTAGGCTTAGTGGTCTGTAAAGGGCCAGCCCTGGAGGCTTGCAGCTTACTTTGGGATCCTTGTAATATGTGTGTGTGTGTGTGTGTGTGTGTGTAAAACCAGGTTTACATGAATGAATAATAAAATATATGAATATTTTCATTAAAAGCAAAACTAAACCCATCAACCACATGAAGAGCAATGCCACAAGTTTACAGAAGCTCTGCCAACTTACGAATAGTTGGATTTCAGGTGGTTACTTAGGGACTAAGTAGAGCCTGAGGTCTTATAGCAAATTTGTGGATAATATTTCAAATGAACAAAATACAGGAAGGATAGGCCTTTAAATGTATACTTAGACTAAGCATTGGTGCTAATTCTTTGTTAGTTCAGGCAGCTTTATAATTTTCTTACTGCTAATTTGTGTACCAATAAAGGACGGTTGAATCAACATCTGTTTTTCAGTGAAAGGAAGTTTAACTCTCATGCAGAAAAAGCAGTATTTTCAGCATTTGTCATTTAAACAAATAGAAATGGGTTTAACATAATGTTATTTTCAGACAAAGCACCAGATAAAATGTTGTATGCTGGTTTTATTCTCATTTTAACATCAAGTCCTCCCTCCAGTGGCTGCTGTTACAGCATTTTTTCTTTTTTACCTTATTTTGAAAAAACAAGGAAAGTTATGATTTTTTTTTCCTCAAAATTAAAGCCCATTTTTGTGTCATGTTGAAAGACTGGCAGATGATCCTCTGTGGAAAATAGTCTATTGTGACTAGCTGAGCCTGTCTTTTGGTAGTCACGGGGACAGATCATTCTGAAATGACTCTTCGTCCTCATCTTTTATTTTCAAGTTGCTTATAACTGGCTCTTATGCCAGCATTTTAAAATTTTAGTTGCTTGTATATCTTCAAAGGCAGATTTTACTTATGCTTACTAGTGGCAGTTACCAAGGAAAGAACAAAAACGTAATAGTTTATGTGTGTACTTGTATTTTAAAATATTTTATTATAAAGTTTTGGGATATTATTTTTTATACAGATTTTAAACATATTTACAGTTTATCTTTCTTTAATAGCTGGTGCAAAAGCTTTTGAGAAAATCAATTTTTATTCAAAATAGTAGTTCCATTCCCAAACAGGCAAGGAATCATTTGGGTTTTAGTAATATCATATTTTATTGACATATAGCTGCTCTGAAGTTTACTCAATACCTGTTTATCCTTTTTCCTTATAACTGCTTCTTAGGTTTACTCACCAGTAGGACCCACAAATTTCTGACTAAATAGACAGGACTGGACTCCTAACATTATGTTTAAGAAAAATAACCCCCTGGGGCTTCCCTGGTGGCGCAATGATTAAGAATCCACCTGCCAATGCAGGGGACATGGTCTGGGAAGATCCCACATGCTGCGGAGCAACTAAGCCCGTGCACCACAAAAACTGAGCCTGCGCTCTAGAGCCCGTGAGCCACAACTACTGACCTTGCTTACCACAGCTACCAAAGCCCGCGCACCTAGAGCCCGTGCTCGCATGCAATGAGAGAAGCCACTGCAATGAGAAGCTGGCTCACCGCAACGAAGAGTAGCCCCTGCTTGCTGCAACTAGAGAAAGCCCACACCCAGCAACAAAGACCCAACGCAGCCAAAAATAAAATAAATACAATAAATAAATTTACAAAAAAAAAAAAAAAGCCCCAAAGAACAATTTATAAAAGGCAGTGCTACTAAAATTAGTTATGTTATTCTTTTTCTTTTAGTGTTTTTCTTTATCATTTATTTTAAATATATCATTGATAAATAAAAAAGATTATATGCAGCCAGGGCCTGTGTGTGATTATATGTATATTATATACTGATTCAAAAGTAGCCACCTATGTGTAATGCTTACATAAGTTATAGACCATAATAATATGATGAACAGCTCTAAATTCACCACTCAATCCAACACTCAAAACACTATCAACAATTTACAATGACCCCTGTGTTTCTATCAACTTCATACCCCTCCCACCTTCCCAGTGGTAATCACTATTCTGGATTTTGTGTTTTTCTCTTGATTTTTCGTAAGTTTTATCACCTAAATTGTGATACCAATAAATTGTTTTAGTTTACTTTGTTTTTGAGCTCTATATAAATGCTATTATAATTTATATAGTTTTCTGATTCTTGGTTGTTTAGTGTTAGTTATTTTTGGAACATTCATCTGTGTTTTTGAGTGTAGTTGTGGCTCATTCACTTTCACTGGTATATACTATTCATTCTATTAACATACCACAGTATATCTGCCCTGCTTTAATTGGAGAACAGTCTTTTCCAGTTGTGGTAGCCAGATTCTAAGATGGCCCCCAATAGTCTTTCCTTCTTGATATTCATGCCTTTGTGTAGACCTTTCTTACTTTGAATAGGGTTGCCGTCTGTGCCAGTAGAATATTGAGGAAGTGATGGTGAGAATTTTGCAGCTTTCTCCTTGATTTCCTGGCTCTCTCTGGAGAAAGCCAGAAGCCATGGCATGGTGATAGTCAAGCAGACCTGTGAAGAAGCCCATGTGGGGAGATACTGAGGCGTCTAGCAACAACCAGTACCAATAATTCATCTGTGTGAGTGAGCCACCTCTAGCCTCAGTCAGACTTTCAGATGGTTGTAGACCTTGCCAGTATATCTTTTTTTTTTTGTAGTTTTACGTTTTACATTTTAATCTATGATCCATCCTTAGTTAAATTTTTTTAACTTTTTAGTTTATATTGGAGTATAGCTGATTAATGATGTTGTGATAGTTTCAAGTACACAGCAAAGGGACTCAGCCATACATATGCGTGTATCCATTCTACCCCAAACTCCCCTCCCATCCAGGCTGCCACATAACATTAGGCAGAGTTCCCTATGCTATACAGTAGGTCCTTGTTGTTCATCTGTTTTAAATATAGCAGTGTGTACATGTCGATTGCAAACTCCCTAACTATCTCTTCCCCCCATTCTTCCCCCTGGTAATCATAAGTTCGTTCTCTAAGTCTGTGAGTCTGCTTTTGTTTTGTAAATAAGTTCATTTGTATCATTTCTTTTTAGATTCTTCATATAAGGGATATCATACGATATTCTCTTTCTCTGTCTGACATACTTCACTCAGTATGACAATCTCTAGGTCCATCCATGTTGCTGCAAATGGCATTTTCATTCTTTTTAATGGCTGAGTAATATTCCATTGTATATATTTACCACATCTTCTTTATACATTCCTCTGTCGATGGACATTTAGGTTGCTTCCATGTCTTGGTATGTAAACAGTGCTGCAATGAACGTTGGGGTGCATGTATCCTTTCGGACCATGTTTTTCTTTGGCTATATGCCCAGTAGTGGGATTGCAGGGTGATATGATAGCTCTATTTTTAGTTTTTTAAGGAACTTCCATACTGTTTTCCATAGTGGCTGTACCAATTTACATTCTCACCAACAGTGTAGGAGGGTTCCCTTCTCTTCACACCCTCTCCAGCATTTATTGTTTGTAGATTTTTTGATGATAGCTATTTTGACTGGTGTGAGGTGATATCTCATTGTAGTTTTGATTAGCATTTCTCTAATAATTAGCAATGTTGAACATCTTTTCATGTGCCTCTTAGCCATCTGTATGTCTTCTTTGGAGAAATGTATATTTAGGTCTTCCACCCATGTTTTGATTGGGTTGTTTGTTTTGATGATACAAGAAACAATCACATTTACTATGGCATCAAAAATAATAAAATACCTAGGAATAAACCTACCTAAGGAGACAAAAGACCTGTACTCCAGAAACTATAAGATGCTGATGAATGAAATCGAAGAAGACACAAATAGATGGAAAGATATACCATGTTCTTGGATTAGAAAAATCAGTATTGTCAAAATTACTACACTACCCCAGGCAACCTACAGATTCAGTACAATCCCTATCAAATTACCAAGGGCATTTTTCACAGAACTAGAACAAAAAAATTTTAAAATGTGTATGGAGACACAAAAGACCTAGAATAGCCAAAGTGATCTTGAGAAAGAAAAACAGCTGGAGAAATCAGGCTCCCTGACTTCAGACTATACTCCAAAGCTACAGTAATCAAAATAGTATGGTACTGGCACAAAAACAGAGATATAGATCAATGGAACAGGATAGAAAGCCCAGAAATAAACCCACACACCTCACGCATCTATGGTCAATTTGTGACAAAGGAGGCAAGAATATACACTGGAGAAAAGACAGCTCTGTTCAATAAGTGGTGCTGGGAAAACTGGACATCTACATGTAAAAGAATGAAACTAGAACACTCCCTAACACCATACACAAAAATAAACTCAAAATGGATTAAAGACCTATATGTGACACTATAAAACTCCTAGACACTATAAAACTCCTAGAGGAAAACATAGGCAGAACACTCTGTGACGTAAATCCCAGCAATATCTTTTTCAATCCACCTCCCAGAATATTGGAAATAAAAACAAAAATAAACAAATGGGACCATTAAACTCAAAAGCTTTTGCACAACAAAGGAAACCATAAACAAAATGAAAAGACAACCCACAGATTGGGAGAAAATATTTGCAAATGATGTGACTGACAAGGGATTAGTCTCCAAAATTTGCCAGTATATCTTGACTGCAACCTCATGAATCTGAGCCAGAACCTCCCAGCTGAGCTGCTTCCGAATTTCTGATCCATATTACCTGTGGGAGATTATAAATGTTTACTGTTTTTGGCAACTACATTTTGAGGTAATTTGTTATTCAGCTATAGGTAATGTGTAAACTGGCTTTTTTTGATGATATGATGATATGTATCCTTTGGGACCAAATTTTCTGAACATTTTTATACCCATCTCCAGATACACATATACAAGACCAAGTAGTGGACCAGGATGTAAGATTACTGGGTTGAAGCTTATGAGAATGTTTAACCTGGATATCTTATGCCAATTTTTCTAAGTGGTTGTATTAATTTATATTTTGATCAGCCCTGTAAATAAAAGTCTCCATTATACCCAGTTCTTTTTAACTTTGGGTATTGTCACTTCTTAATATTTTCTAGCCTAGTGAGTGTAAAATAATATCTCTTTTGTAAATATCTAAATTGTATTTCCTGCCCCAACATCAAAACCATAGTCTCCCATAATTTCCCCTAAAAAGTTTAAAGTTTTGCTTTTTGCATTTATTCTCTTAATCCATTCAAAATTGATATCTATCTATGGAATGAGGTGGGTATCTAATTTCAGTTTTTACAACGTAGTTAACCAGTTGTTCCAGTTATTGAAAAGTTCACCCTTTGCTCAGTGATATGTCAGTGTCATCTGTGTCACATGAATCTGTTATGTGGGTCTGCTTTGGAGTTTTATTCTATTGGTCAACTTGCCTATTCTAGTACTAATCATATACTGTCTTAATTACCATGATACCTGATGAGGCAGGTCTTCCTATCATATTTTTCTTTTTAGGAGTGTCTTAGTTTTCTTGGCCGATGTTCTTCCATATAAAATTTTGAACTTGTTTTCAAGATTTGTGGAAAAACTCTTATGTTTGAGTGGAATTATATTGAATCCATTTATCAATTAGAGAAAAATTTGATACTTTCACAGTATTGAGTCCTTCTGTCCATGAATATGGTATATCTCATCATGCATTTCAGTCTTCTTTATTGTCTTTTAGTAACATTTTATCATTTTTTGCACATAGTTTTAACATAACTTTTGTTAGATCTATTCTTACTATGTAAATTATTTTTTGCTGTTAAAAATGATGTCTTTTTAAAAAAAAACACAACTGTGCCTTATAACTGATTGTTGCTGGTATTTATAAATACACTTTATTTTTATATATAAATTGCTTTAGACATCTTGCTAAATTCTCTTTTTATTCCTAATGTAGAGATTCTTCTTCTTTTTTTATTTTTGAAAATCTTATTTTTCGATTTTTTGTTTTATATAATCATATCATCTGACGATAATGGTGACTTTGTTTTCCTATTTTCAATCCTTATACATTTTTATTTATTTTTTCATATCTTCTTATACTGGCTAGAACCTCCAAAAAACTTTGACTAGAAGTGGTAATAGTAAAGTGGTAATGAAGGGCATTCTTTCCTGATAAGTGATTTTAAAGAGAATGTTCCTAGTAATTTACCATGGAGAGTAATTTTACTGTAATTTTTTTGAACCTGTCTATCATGTTACGGACCTTCTTTTTTATTCCTAGTTTGCTATTACTTATCTTCCAAAAGTGAGTATTGAGTTTTATCAAATACTTTTCTGCAGGTATTGAAGTTATTATTGTTTTCATCCTTTATGTTAATTTAGTGAGTAACATTTGTAGATATGGTAATGTTTTGTAATGTACTTTCTGAGTTTAGTTATTCTCAACAGGAGGGTTCCTCAGGAAACTTAGCTATAATGTTGGAAGTAAAGTCTAGTTGTAAAATTCTTTACTCTCATGATCTTAGGAAAGGATTCTACTACTTTGTGCTTATGTAGACAATAGTAATGAAAGCCATCTGGCATACTGTGTTTAAGCATAGGTCTAATAATATAAATGGGTTATCATTCCACACAGTGTCCTTGTGCTGACAACTTTAGTGCCACAGAGTTAACTTCCTGTAATTAATAGTGTGGCTAAGTGATGGTTGTTTTAGTGGGGGAAACATATTTTGTGGAAGCCAGGAGGGTTCAAAGCTCTTTGTTTTTGGAATAAGAGAATTTTGCTGCCTCAAATCCTTTGTTAATTTAGTCAAGTTACAATATGAATTGTGTTTATTGTTTTCTGTATAAAGTAAATAGCCACTGTAGCTAATACGGTAGTTTAGAAAGGTGATTTGAAGTTTCACATTTCTAATTCTCTTTATTTAACATCAGATATTTGTAGTATCACAGCAATAGAGAGTCTTCCCAAGTCTTTCTGAGTTCATCACCTGTTGGTCTCAGGATGTGGTCATTTTTGAAATATGGTACAGACATTAAATTCTAGAAAGTACTATCACTTCATAAAGAATTGGGGAAGTCTAGAAGCCAAAAAAAAAAAAAAATCATTCATTCTGAAGGCACTTAAGTGGTAACATTCCCAGTTGTTAACACATTTAGGTAAAGTCAGGCTTTACAGATATTTTCCCCTTAGATAAACAATAAGGAGTGCGCTGTCAGTAGACACTGGATGTGAGTGGTACTTAAATGCCTATTTGCAGTACAACTGTGGTCTCCACAAAGCTTAACTTTGCCATTAAACTTTATTGCTGGTGTTATTAGTATAGCTCACCAGGCGTCAGAATAAATTGCTTGATTATATGCTCAAGTTTTTCCTTCATTTTTATTTTTCCCTATAGTATGTGGTACATTTCTAACTTTGAAGTCAGTTAGTATTATGTGTGGGATCAGTTGCAATAATAATAGTAATAATAATGCAATTATTACCTAATTTCAGTCCTTATTAGAAATTGGGTAAAATTGGGATACTCTTAGGTGGTATGTGGCCAAAGAATTAACAAATCATGACCAAAGTGAATCAGTGCTTCTGACCAGATTCTCACTGGAAGATGTATGTAAGGGATAGGGACAGGCCAGGGAGGCAAATTATCATTAACAGAGAATCCTCAATGCACAGAACTAGAACAAGCTAGACTAGAGTACTGTGGTTTACAAAAACTTTATATATAATGTTCACCTTTTATACCTAGGAAATAATGTATTTGCCCCCAGTGTCTAGATAGAGTAGGCCTAGATGGCTGCCAGCCTGGCTCTGGTGGAAGGGATGATAGGGACATTTGAAGAGAGAAGTTCTTTAAGTGAGTCTGCCTGAAGTCCACTTAACAATTTTTTTTTCATGGAAGGAAAAGAGAAGAATGAATGAAATGGTCAAGCCTCCGCCCTTTTGAGACTGTGCCTTGACCTTTGGCATGGTAGCTTTAAAGAAGAGATGGGAGAGAGAGAGCCACTTAATACACAGTGAGGAATACTGCTCCAGTGTAAACATATCTCTTTTGGACTATCGGAATCATCACCTCAAAAAGAAACTTAAGTACCCACTGGCAATCACTTCTCATTCTCTGCCCCACCCCAACTCCCCAAAACTGTTTATTAATCTGCTTTCTGTTTCAGTGGATTTGCCTGTTCTAGACATTTCATATAAATGGAATCATATGCTATGTGGTCTTTCTTTCGCTTATCATGTTTTCATTGTCGTTCATGTTGTAGCATATGTCACTACTTCATTCTTTTTTTTAATTAGTGAGTCCTATTCTGTTATATGGATATATACCACATTTTGTGTATCCAGTTGTCACTTGATAGACGTTTAAGTTGTTTCTGCTTTTTGGCAGTTATGAATAATACTTCTGTAAACATTTATGTATAAGTTGTGGTATGGACATGTGTTTTCATTCCTCTTAGGTATGTAGCTGGAAGTGGAATTGCTGGGTCTTTTGGTAAATCTATGTTTAACATTTTGAGGAACTGCCAAACTGTTTTCGTGAGAGGCTACACCAGTTTACATTCCTTCTAACAATGGATGAGGGTTCCAGTTTCTCCACATTCTCACCAGCATTTGTTTTTCTCTTTCTTGTTGCTTACAGCCATGCTATAGGGTGTGAAGTGGTATCTTACTGTGGTTTTGATTTGCATTTTCATAATGACTAATGATACTGAGCATATCTTTTTTGTGCTTTTTAGTCATTTGTATATCTTCTTTGGAGAGATGTGTATTCATATCCTTTGTCAGTTTTTAAAATTAGGTTGTCTTTTTATTGTTGAGTTGCTAGTGTTCTTTATATATTCAGGATATATAAAGTCTGTATATATAAAATCTTAGCATCAGAACTTTTTTTGTTTAATTTGCAGAAAAATCATTTAGAAAAGTACATTGTTGCAGCTTGGATTTTTCAGAAGCAGATGCTGAGACAAAATTTGGAGTGCAAGGTGTTTATTAGAGATTGAACCTCAACCAACCTGGCAGCGAGCTCAGGAGCAAATAGTGCCTGTCAGGCTTCTCCTGCATCAGGCTGAAATGGCTGGGCCTTTGTTTCCCCGCTTGGTTCAGTCAGCTCCTGAGGGTCAGTCAACCTGGGAAAGGCATGACCTTGAGTGAGGCAGTGCTTTGCATCTGAGGCTGACTCTTAAGTGGCGAACAGCTTGGGGCTGTTTGCTGAGTGTACTCCCTGCTACTGAGCAGCAAGTTCCCCTTGAAGGGGCATGGTGGGGTCAGAGAGCGGGTCATCTTAGTGTCTACAACATGCATATTATATTTTAAAATTCAGGTTGAACTTTGAGTTCACAAAGTTGAGCACAGATGCTTGTAAGAGTAGTTATGGAATGAGAAAATTTGGTTCACGCTTTGCAAATATGTTATTACTGTTATTTCATGGTATTGGCTACTTTTAAATCTTATGAAGATAGTTTCTGCTTGGTCAATTTGGCCTGGAGGTATGTACATTCATAACATTAGCTATATTTTATTGTTCATGTTTACCATAGACTCTCTTAAGTAGCTAATGACATTTTAATTTGACCCCTATAAAAGATACTATTTGTTTGATATACTCTGTTTTTCTAAAATTTTGAGCATATCTCCTTTTTGAGAATTATTTTGTCCTCTGCCATAGCTCTGCTATTTCTGTTCCATATTATGAAAACTTCATAAAAGGCTACTTAAATTATTTTTTCTTTTGTGAGGCTTCAAAATTGAGGGTTATCTAAAGAATTGTCTTAGCCATGTTTAATTTCTTAGATTCAGTTTTAGCATTGTCTTGCAGATATTCTAAGGTTTTCACTCTAGCCTTGTTGAGTTTCTGTCTTTTTGCAAACCAGAAAGCAATATGAAACCTAACCAGATGACTACCAAGCTTGGAACCTGTTAAAAAGACACAGTAGTACAATATTAGTTTCTTCTAAAATCTTTGTATTTGATATTTCTTAACTTTTGACTCTTCCTTTTAGATGCTTGATTTGCCAAAGTACTGTGAGGAATGATGGGGAGTAATTTTTTTTTTAATAGTTGTGTAACAAACTTGATGAGTAGTTTGTTTCAGTTTGTTTCCAGTTTAAGGATTACATTTTTTATTGATTTATTAAATTTTTTTATTATAGTACAGTTGATTTACAATATTGTGTTAGTTTCAGGTGTGCAGCAAAATGATTCAGTTATATATATGTATTTTTTTGCAGATTATTTTCCATTAAAGGTTATTACAAGATATTGAATATAGTTTCCTATGCTATACAGTAAATCCTTGTCACTTATTTATTTTATGTAGTTTGTATTTGTTAATCCCATACTCCTAATTTATCCTTCCCCCCCTCCATTTCCCTTTTGGTAACTATAAATTTGTTTTCTATGTCTGTTTCTGTTTTGTATATCGATTCATTTGTTTTATTTTTTGATTCCACATATACGTGGTACCATATAATATTTCTTTCTCTGTCTAACTTGCTTCACTAAGTATAATATTCTGTAGGTCTATCCATGGTGCTGCAAATGGCAATATTTCATTCTTTTTTATGGCTGAGGAGTATTCTATTATGATGGGGAGTAATATTTATCAATCTTAATTCTGAATAGCAAACCAAATAGGCTGAGACAATTTTGGTGGACAGCTTTTGTCTGTATATATGTAATCAACTTCCTCCAACTTGCCTAAACTCCAAATTGTAATACTCCCTGATGACATAAATTAGTACACAAGAGTGAAAACCTTTTGTAGGATAAAGAAACTGGAATTATTTTCCTAGTTGAAGTTGAGTAGTTTGACTCTATCAGCTAATTGTGGCAGTGACCTAATAAGATAATGGATGTGAAAGGACTTGGTGACTTTGTAACATGTGCATTTAGGAGATAGTTGGAATAGTGTTCTTTTTTGGACACAACTTTAATCTGAATGAAGGTAGGACTCACATACTTGAACTTTTCCAGACATACATTTTAATAAGATTAGACAAGATTATAAACAAATTATATTAAAAATTAATTTAAGTTCCATTATAATTATGTTCAATATAGTCTTGGAAACCCAAGTCAACTCAACAAGTACTTATTATGGGGCTTAACTGTTTATTCTAAGAATTCACCCAAATGATGCACATTGAAAGTTTCTCATTCCTATAAGCTGGATAATGAGAATATCCTTTTTGGCGTTTGAGCACATAGTAATTGGAACCAAATTATTTCTAATGTTATGTGGATTACTAATATTTATAAAGGAATTTATAGTTTGTAAAATGTTTTTGTCTACATTTTTTCGTATAATCTTCATAATCACCCTGTAAAGGGAAGTGCTCTTATTTTCTTTGTTATTCCCATTACTTAGGTTAGAGAAGTTGTGACTTTCTCAAGATCACTCAGCCACTAGGTGGTGGAATTGAGGCTAAAAACCTGAATTTCTCATCCCAAACCTAAAACATCACTTTGCTTGAGAAACTAAGGAATTACTTTAGGTGTGTTTGGATTGGAACAAGATATTCCTACTCTGAGCGAAACCTTGACCCACATATAGATTACATTCTCTGTAGAAGCCACCATTTTCTATGCACTAAGAGCCCATATTACCCTGGGCCTTGTCTTCCATGTCTTCTTCAGCCTGATGCCCTTATTCTTCTTTAGCCTCTTCCCCAGTGTCCATATGTCTGTACACAAACACACACACACACACACACTATCACACACCCTCTCTCTCCAAAACACACATTTTTCACACTATTGACTCAGAACTATAAACTGTCCAGGATTGTTATGAACTAACCTTTGCTGATGAACTTCTGAGTAACATGCATATTTTAACTGTAATTTGGGTAGATGTTTTGGTTCTTCTTAAATCTCTGGTACCGGTTCAATTACTGTGTTTTTGATTGCAAGTAAGTTTTCATGAGCTGGATTTCAGAGCCTGACTTAGCTTAGATTCTTTGGGGGACCAAACCAGCTCCAGGGGTTCCAGGGACTTAACCCAATTTTACTCGTCCTGTGATATGTTTTGTACTTTCATCATTGCATTCAGAATGTGAGGTGGAAAGGCCTTCTGTTGCAAAATAATCTATATCTAGGTCCTATTTAATACCTGCCTAAAAACAAACAGATGTAGGAAACTAAGGCTTCTGTGTATCTTTGTGTACATTTTATAAGTGCTCATGCCATATTCTGAGCAAATAGGGCAAATAAGAAATATTCTACTGTTTCATGTTTTGAAATGCTCACTGGATAAAGATTACACATGACAAGTTATTTATAGCTTTATTTATACATGGTAGATTCTCTGTTGGAACCCTAGAAAGGAAGAAGATATGATAATTGCTTTGTGTAGTTCGCAGAGTGAAATCGCAAACTGAGATGTTTTGAATCTAGTTTATATTGTAACCATTTCTAGAAAACCATATTTAAACAGCAGTGGTTATCATGAAGTATACAGCATGTCAACTGTGTCGCAGTTCACATCAGTAAAAGCCTTCCACCACTTTATTCCCTATAACCTAACCTCCATCAGATAATACTAAATAAACTATGTCGAGTGCACGTATTAATATATATATATCAAATGTATCAAATGGCTTGCTGGCTGCATTTGCAGTAGTGTTTATCTGTGGTCATGCATGTTATAACTGAATTTTTATGAGGAAAACTAAATTGAGAATTTATAATGTTCCTGATTTAGTTTCACCAGCTGTGCCACAGCCAAGGAAAATAACTCAAGAAGATAAAAATCTAACAGTGAATAAGAAGGCGATAGGCAATTTGCTTCATGCTTACCTGCTTTGTATCTGCTGCTATAAAGTTTAGGGTCAAAGATAGTAGTTAATAGTCTCCTAACTTATATATCATCACTTCAGTGAATTGCAACGTGTGTTTTTGGGTTGTCTTGTATAAAATAAGCATAATGATTTTTAATTGATATTTGATCTTGGGAGTCTTGAAAATGATTCTTTAAAATGTGAATTATATTTTTCCCTATATCTCTTACTCATTTATTTGTGAATTTGACAAATATTCATTGAGCTCCACAATGTATCAGACATTGTGCTAGGGACAGTCATGATACCTGTCCTCATGAAGATCAAAGTCTTAAAGGGGGAATGTGTTATTAAACATTGTAGAGCAGTTAGAGCTTTTTTTCAAGTTTTATTGAGATATAATTGACATATAACATTATGTGCATTTAAGACATATAATGTGATGATTTGATTTATGTATGTTTTTCAAAATGATTACCACAATAAGGTTAGTTAACACATCACCTCACATAGTTACTTTTTTTGTTTTGTTTTGTGGTGAGAACTTTTAAGACCTACTCTCTTAGCAACTTTCAAGTATACAGCACAGTATTGTTAACTTTAGTCACCATGCTGTACATTAGATCCCCAGAATTTTAAAATATGAATCTTGAAAATGACTCTAGCATCAAAACTATTTTATAATTTCACCTTCAGTGAAACATCACAATGAAATAATAATATAAATTGTTCTGTTTAGAAATTAGACAATTTGAGGCCAGTGAAAAATAACCTAACAGTTTACATTTAGAAGAAAACTCAATTGGCAGAGGGATAGAGTAAAAAAATGCAAGAAGTCTCCTATAGATAGTTAATGTGGTTTTGGAATTGTTAGCAAAGAGCACTGTATGGAATCTCTATCATTATGAACATTTCTATTTCATTTCTGCTACACGATGGTAGATAATAAGGAGTTGCCGGTGAAACTTGTACACAAACTTGTGGGACTTGACAGATAAAACTAATTCCTGAATGTAAATAGATAACCCTTACAAATATTGCTTTTTTTATAACAGTGTTGTAATGATCAGTCTGGGTCTCATATATTTTATTTGTGGCAATTTGGTAGTTTCATTTGGTCATGAGAGAGTAAGCCCCACCCGGGCTGTGACCATGTTTTACTCACCATTGCACCCTGGTGTCTTGCACATTGCCCACCCTATAGACAACAAATACATGTCTTGAAGGAATATAGACATATTTCATCCATGTAGAATTTACAGAGTTTTGAGTTACCTTATTCACAGAAGAAAAACAACAACTACTTCCATGCTAAGTGAAAATGCTTTCCCAGTCAAAAATAGTCTCATATTTTAGTTATTCCTAGGTTAGGAAACCTCACATTATTGAGAAGCAGTAATACCACTAGTAATAGCAACGATCAGCTGTACACACCTTCTGTAATATTACTTCTCAACCACTATTATATGAGCTATACTTTATAAATGAGGAATCTGAAGATTTTTGGATATTAAGTGACTTGTCCCCGGCCACAGAGCTGTTATTAAGTAGTGAAGCTAGGATACATTTACAACATTTAAAAAATATAAACCAACATGTGTTGGACACTTAATTACGCATCAGGCACTATACTAAATGTTCTACATTTAACCTCATTATAACACCATGAGGGAAACGTGATTATCATTTACATTTTACATATGTGGAAAGTGAGGCTTAGAGAAGTTAAATAATTTGTCAAGGACACGTGGCTAGTTAGTAGTAGAGCCAGAGGGCCCTTCCTCTTATACTACCCCACCTACAGTTAGAATTGAGATAAGAGCAGCATTGATTTATGACCCTGGGAATGTTCATAGTTTAAAAATATTATTTTAAGTATTATTATTATTATTTTAAAGCATTTCCTGCCGTACTCTGTTAATTATAAAAATGCCTCAGTTTTTAAAGATAATTGTACAATATACCTCTGAGTGGAAACTGAAGTTTGCTTTTTGGGTAGTAAGTAAATCAGTCAGAAGAATATTCAGTCTTGTTTATAGCAGTTTTTATGTAATTTCCTTAGAGTATGGACTGACTATTTTAATTTCATTTAATTTTTTTCCACTGTATATGTTGCATTTTTTTCTTTTAAACTTTAGGAATAGTGTTTTGTTTTTTTTTCCCTGTTTGTGGGCACCCTGGGAGAAACTATTCATAGTTTAAAAGCCTTCCTTTTGGCCAAAGCAGAGCAGCATTAGATTTCAATAAATCGTAACTTACGATTGTTTACTGGAGTGCCATTTATAGAGTATGGCTTCCAGACATAGAATTTGACATAGTTTTTTTTTAAAAAGGGCTAATTTTTTCCCTTAAAGTTGTATTTTGAATTACACTAGAGGTAATTTATGGCTACCTTATGTATTTTTCTCCTTCTGCCTGTCTGCATGTCCCAGGAAAAAAATATTCTGACCTTGTACATGACATGCTGACAGTTTATTTTAAAAGAAATGTCAAGTTTTAGAAACTACATGGAGATATTTTTAAAAACATTAGATGATAGGGAACTACACCTAAATAGTAAGTTTAGCTCAATTCAGTTTAGCAGCATTAGGTGTCTGTGTGTATAAGGTGTTGTGTTTGGTGTTATGAGAGACATCAAGATGACAAAAAGTTGATACCTTTATCCTGGGGCTTATAATCTGTTAGGTGACCCAGACAAATACATAAATAACTATAATGCAAGGCAGGCTATGATAAGTACTACGGTATAGGCATCAACAAAGTGCAGGGGGAAATCAGGATAGAGAGATTAATTCCAATTGGGAGGATCTAGGACGTTCTCATGGAGTAGGTAGGATTGAGTAGAGCTTAATTTATTGCTTTCATTCATTCTAGACTGTCTTCTGAAGATTGATGTCTATTTCCTTGAGCTCTTTAATTTTGTTGCCAATTTGGATAAGCATGGCACACATCCAGCAGGGAGGTCCAGATGAAAAAGAAAAGACAACAGCCCTCAAAGGTACATACTTAATTTGCTTTTTCAGGATATTTTCATTGTGCCTAATGAAGGTATAGGAATATTTAGGCGACCTTACATTCATTTCAATTCTAAAATAAGAATATCAGTACTTAATCTATTTGTAATTATTTGTATCCCATGACTACCTCAGTGTCTGAGATATAGTATGTACTCAGTAAATAAATCATAAAATCAAGTGATTTTACAGATGTAAGAATTCTTAATGCTTTTCTTATTCCGGGTCATGTATTTAACGGTAAAACTAACACTAGTGGTCTCTTGAGTCAAGACTAGTGCCCTTAGCATATTTTTGTTGTTTGAAATGTCATACTAGGTTAGGATAATGATCCTGTATTCTGTCTTTGTGGCATTAGCTCTAGGGATATTTTATGAGATTAAGAAAAGTGTGGGAAAAGCAGGTTGTGGTGGTGATGGTGGAAAGCAAGTGTTAAGTTTTCGATATATTAAATATTAAACTGAGATGCCACTTAAACGTCAAGCTGGAGAAGTTGAGTGTAGAGTTTGGGAGGGCATTTGGGTTGGAGATAAAAGTTTTAGGAATCATTAGCATAGAGGTAATATTTAAAGTTATGGTCCTAATTGAGATCACCAGGGATGTCACTGTAGCCAGAAAGAGAAAAGGTCTGAAGATTGAACCGTGGGGCATCTCGATCTTAGGGTCAGGAAAATGAGGAAGAACTAGCAAAAGAGGCTTAAAGTGAATTTCTAGTAACATAGGCTGAGAACGAGGAGCAAGAGAGAGATCCTGAACACATAGTGAAGAAAATGAGAGTAATTAATTTAGTAATGATTATAAACCAGCTTAGATGAGGACTGAGAATTTACTTTTGGATTTGACAGTGTAGAGGTTATTGATGGTCTTCACAAAGAGCTTTTCAGTGAATTGACGGAAATGAAAGTCGTATTGGAGAACTTCAGTAGAGAATGGGAAGAGAGGAATTGGAGACAGTTATAGACAACTCTATACATGGTTTTACTGCATGTATGTATGCTGCTGAGAATGACTTGCACACTCAGAATAATGGTTAATTTAGGAAGGAGGATAAGGAACGTGTGTGTTTCCATCTAAATAAACTTGCTGTGTTTCCACTTAGATAGCTTTTGTGCATCTTCAACGTTACTTGATAATGTGAAAATTTGATCTCTCAAGTTGTGGTTCCAATTTACACTTCCACAAGCAGTATGTAAGAGATCAGATGGATTTTTCTGGACTTTAGAGTTAGTACAGTGACATTAAAAGAATATGGATAGGGTCTAAATATAGAACTATCTGGATTCAAACTCATGTTTTTCCCACTCACCATGAAACAAATTGCTTAACTTCTCTAAATCTTTTTCTTCATTGGTACAATAGGAATACAATGCTTAGCACACATGAGCTTGTAATGACTAATGAGGGAGTCAAATTGAAAATATTAGAAGATAAAATGGCAAATGCATAGTGAAGTGTATTTTGGAACGGATTGACAAACTGAATAAAACTTTGTCCCTGAAACAGTCCTATTTATCAGTTTTTTTTTTTTATGGATTATGGTTTTGATGTCATGTCTAAGAACTCTTTGCCTAGCCCTACTTTATGAAGATCTTCTCTTATGTTTTCTTCTAAAAGGTTTATAGTTTAGATTTTACATTTAAACTAATGATGCATTTTGAGTTAATTTTTATATAAGGTATGAGACTTAGGTCAAGGTTTTTTGTTTGTTTGTTTGTTTTGCCTATTGATGTCCAATTGCACCAGCACTATTTGTGAAAAAGACCGTGTTTCTGCTATTGAATTACTTCTTCACCTTTGTCAAAAATAAATTGGACATATTTCAGTGGGCTTATTTTGGGGTTCTCTATTTTGTTCCATGTGTCTGTGTCTATCTCTTCTCTAATTCATACTCTCTTGATTACTGAACTAAATGGTAAGTCTTAAAATTGACTAGAATGATTCTTCCCACTTCATTCTTATTCAGAATTGTTTGGCTTTTCTAGGTCCTTTGCCTTTCCATGTAAATTTTAAGAGTAAAATTGTCTATAACCACAAAAAGATAATTTACTGAGGTTTTGATAGGAATTGTGTTTAAACCTATAGACGAATGTAAGAATTGACATCTTTACTATATTGAGGTTTCTAGTCCATGAACATGGAATGTCTGTCATTTATTTAGATATTTAAGTTCCTTCATTGACTCTTTGTAATTTTCATCATGTAAGTCTTACACATTTGTTACTAGATTTATACTTATTATATATATATATATATATATATATATATATATATATTTTTTTTTTTTTTTTTTTTGGCTGCATTGGGTCTTCATTGCTGCTTGCAGTCTTTCTCTAGTTGCGGTGAGTGGGGACTACTCTTCATTGCAGTGTGTGGGCTTCTCCTTGCGGTGGCTTCTCTTGTTGTGGAGCACAGGCTCTAGGCGCATGGGCTTCAGTAGTTGTGGTACCCAGGCTCAGTAGTTACAGCTCGCAGGCTCTAGAGCGCAGGCTCAGTAGTTGTGGCACACAGGCTTAGTTGCTCCGCGGCATGTGGGATCTTCACAGACAAGGGCTCGAACCCGTGTCTCCTGCATTGGTAGGCGGATTCTTAACCACTGCTCCACCAGGGAAGTCCTTTATTATAATTTTTAGAGTGATTGTAAATGGTATTGTATTTTTAATTTCAATTGTCACATGTTTACTGATAGTTTATGGAAATACAATGAAGTTTTGTGTGTTGATATTATATTCTGTGACTTTGCTGAAGTCGCTTATTCTTGGAGTTTTTTTTGGTAGATCCTTGGGGTCTTCTATGTAGACCATCATGTCATTTGCTAGTTGGAGAGTTTTATTTCTTCCCTTTCAGTCTTGCTTTTTTGCACTGGCTAAGACATCCAATGCTATGTTGAATAAGAATAAGGAGAATGGACATTCTTTCCTTGCTCACTAGGGGTAATAGTGAGTAGTGCCACTCCCATTTTCATCCCTTAATTTCTAGACCTGTGAATTCTGGCTGTGGGAGAAATAGCACTATATATTGGACACTGATTCAGAGTGTATACAGCCTTCTAGAGAATCTTGTTCCAGCCCTGCAGGGTTCTGCCACCCAGCTGGCCCTGTAACTGAGTCTTCAAAAGGCAGTCCGCCATTCTGTCAAACTAACTGCTTCAAGATGGTGGGGAGCATGCTAAGACCAGTGAGTTCCATGAGCATGGGCCCATTGCCACCCTTCTTTTGCTGTAATGTGAGTTTCTTGATCAGAAACAATGTGGTGTGGAATACCATGATGGTGGATAAAGCCTTCTGTAAGTCCACGGATAGCAGATTTGGCTGAAGCATTGAGTTCAGGGACGGCCAGTCTGTATCCAGAGAAAGTATCTATTCCAATAAGAACAAAATGCTGCCCCTTTCATGATGGAGGTGATCCAGTGTAATTAACCTGCCACCAAGTAGCTGGCTGATCACCCCAGGGAATGGTGCCATATTGGGGATTAAATGTTGGTCTCTGCTGCTGGCACATTGGACACTCAGCCATGGCTGTAGCCAAGTTGGCTTTGGTGAGTGGATGTTCATATTACTGAGCCCCCATATGACTTCCATCCTTGCCACCATGGCCACTTTGTTCTTGAGCTCATTGGGTGATGACAGGTTTGGCTGGGGAAAGAGTTTGGTGTCCACAGAATGGATCACCCTGCACACTTGATTTTTAAAATATTCCTCTGTTGAGGTTACCTTGTAGTGAGCATTCACTTGGGACACAAATATCTTCTCATCTTTTGCTCATTTAGCGAGGTCTATCCACATACCTCTTCTCCAGATTTCCTTGTCACCAATTTTCTAGTCGTGTTCCTTCCAAGTCCCTGACCATCCAGGCAAACAATTGGCCGCAGCCCGTGAATCATTATATAATCACATGTCTGGCCATATCTCTTTCTGAAGAAATGGAACAGCCAGGTGCACTGCTCTCAGTTCTGCTCACTGGGAAGATTTCTCTTCACCACTGTCATTTAGGGATATCCCCAAAAGGGGCTCTAATGCTTCAGCTGTCCACTTTTGGGTGGTGTCTGAATATCACGCAGAGCCATCTATAAACCAGACTCGAGTTTTTTCTTCTTCTGTCAACTGATGAGGGCTTAGGTGCACACTGATGGATAGAAGGCTGTGTAGCAGCAGTAGAGACCATAGGCATTTGGGCCACTTCTTCATGTAACTTACTTTTGTCTTCAGGGCCTACTCAGTCCTGATCACATACATACCACTTCCATTTGATGATGGAATGCTATTGTACACACCCAACTTTATGACTTGGTGGGTCAGTTAACACCTAGTTCATGATGGACAGCTACATGGTAAGTTGGTAGCCCGTGGTTAAGTGTTCAGTCTCTACTCAGGCCCAGTAGCAGGCCAAGAGGTATTTCTCAAAAGGAGAGTAGTTACCTGCAGTGGATAGCAAGGCTTTGCTCCAAAATCCTCAGAGCCTGTGCTGTGAAGGCAGAAGACTGATGTCCTAGCTTGAAGACAGTCATACAGAGAGTGGGAATTCTGTCTTACTCACCTTCTATTCAGGCCTTCAGTGGATTGGATGAGGTTCATCCGTATTGGAGGTGGGGGGCAATCTGCTTTACTCAGTCTACAGTTTCAAATGTTAATCTCATCCAGAAACACTTTCACAGACACACTCAGAATAATGTTTAACCAAATATCTGGGCACCCAGTCAAGTTGACACATAAAATTAACCATCACACCATTCATCTGTCTATGGAAACTGGTTGCTTACGCCTTTTGGCTGTTGTGAATAATGCTGCTGTGAAGAGGGGTGTACAAATATCTGAGTCTTTGTTTTCGATTCTTTTGGGTATAAAATGGTATTTTTATCCAGTTACTGCATATGCTTTGTTGAAGTTTAGAATTCTAGTTGCTAAATCACTTTAATCACCAGAGGCATGTTTTAGAAAAAACAGTTGTGTTACATCTGATGTGTATTTAGGTTATAAGAATTCAGTTGTACTGTGTTTTATAGGCGATTGAAGGGATTTTCAATGGAAATGTTTTATTATACTTGAGTTTTGCCTAATCTACTGCCTTTGGAACCCAGTCTCTGTAAAATGCAGTTATATAGCATTGTTTTCCTTTTACAAAGCAGAAAAATAATTTCTGACAATTTCTTTCTACGTGTCTTCTCAATGCTAATGAAATTAAAAAAAAATCTATATCTAGTTCTCTAGTTGACAGAGGAGAAGTTTGAGGAATGCGTATTTGTTTAGTTGTTCATTTTATCATTCAAAGGAACATTTTGGTCAAAGCCAAAGCATATTTCTGTATTCAGAAGAGTTTATTCTTTTTATAAGGTAATGAAGAGAGGGGGTACACTGTTTTAGAGTTTATACAGCACATAGAATAAAAGTATGGGGATTTTGAAAGAGTACTGAGTTAGATATTGGGGAATAAATTTATTTTATTAACCTCACTTTACTATTAAGGTCTAATTTTGGGCAGGCCATTTTACCTCTCTGAGCTTATTTCCTTGTCTCAAAGACAGTGAAGATGATAACACAAGCTACTACTTTATAGGGCTGTGATGGTCAAGTGAGGTAAAGTACGTGAAGTCTTTAAAATGATATATAGATGTTAGATGGCATTTTATGATGTGAGCTGATAGAAAGAGAAAATGGATATTAGACATAATACAGCTGCTTATGTATTGGACGGTTTTTGTGTGTCTGATTAAAAGGTTTCTAAGTTTTGAACTGTGGAAGATGACTGTGAAGTAAAGGAATTCAGTTCACTGGAAGGAGAGAAGTGAGAATCTTCAAGCCAGTTTTTGATATTAAAAATCTTCTATTTTACTCTGTTTTGCAAAGATTTACATGTTGTTCAGAACTTTACTAATGAATCAGGAATTTGTCAGCATGTATCTCTTGGGCCCAGTATGCATACTTTGTGACATTTTTTATTTTACTAGACAATTTGCAAACCTTTTTTTATAAACATGTTTGTATGTTGAAAATGGTATAGTTTTGTGTGAGTTGAGGTTTATTTGATACAGCAGTTTGAAGAGTTTTAAACAATGACTTTTTTTTTTTATTTACAAGTTTTTTGATGTCTTATCTTTGTGTCCTACGGAGAGAGACTAGAGACTGGAGGTAGACAAACTATTTTTTCCTCTAGCATATTTTTATGATCTGTACAGATGGATTTGTTATATCTCTGTAAGTGAGAGACAGAAATAAAGTGTTAATTCTGAGGTTCTTCTTTTGTTTAAAGGAAAGCGGGGACTGGTTTGCTATACTGTGTATCCGAGGAGCTCTTTCTCTTCGGGAACTTGAGTTAGATTGAAAAAAATCTCAAAATCTAAACTTAAAAAACAAAACAAAACACATCTTTTGGGAACTAAATAAATTTGAAGTTTATCTTTAATTTTTCCGAGTTTCCATATGACACTAAGATGACATATAGTAAGAATTTTTGCCTCATCCCATGATGATAGCCTAAAAGAGATCATTAAATACTGTCTACAGACTGATTTTAGGGCTGAGGCAGGGAAACTACGAGATAAGCCTGCAGCACCTTGTAGTAACAGGAAGTAAGGAAATGCTCAAAAAATAAAAAGATGAGACTGAGGAGCCATGACGACCGTATGCAGTGTGGTGTCCTGGATGGAATCCTGGAACAGAAAATGGACATTAATGGAAAAACTGATGAATAATATCTGGGCTTAGTTAACAGTAACGTACCAACATTGGTTTCTTCATTTTGACAAATGTAGCCTTGTAAGGTAGGATGTTAACAATAGGGGAAACTGGGTACAGACACTATCTGTACTATCTTTTAACTTTTCTGTAAATCTAAAAAGATTCAAAAATAAAATGTTTATTTACAAAACCTTGTTGACAGTTTCTTTTTATTATGTATAATCAAATGATGTGAAGAATAAAAACTGTTTTGTGTTAGCCAGTTTTCTCCAGTTAGCATGTTTTAGTTTAATATTATGATCTTCCCCTCTAAAAGAATAATATGCTATATTACCATTATTTTTATTTTTAAGTTCCCTTATTCATAGTAGTTTCATTTATATGTAAGATTTAGTGACCTTTTAAAAGTCATATTAACATCTGAAACTTTTAAAATGATAGAAGGAGGTTAATAAGGTACAAATTAATAGCTCTATATTTTGAAGGGAAGAAGTTAATAATTTACCCTATATAGTGGTACATAGGATCTAGGTTGGATTGTTTTGAGAATTATCGTTTTGAAAGTGCTTATGTTATATTGATACTGTACCTCATCATAATATAGCACTTCGGGAACTTAAAAATTTAATAATCTTATCAGTTAAGGCAACACATAAAAAGTAATCTAATAGAACAAAAGAATACTTAAAATAATTTAAAATATAATCTTTGTTATTAACTATGAAAATGAATATAAACAAATTTCATGTAATTTCTTTTCTAGATTTATTATCTAGGATAGATTTGGATGAACTAATGAAAAAAGATGAACCACCTCTTGATTTTCCTGATACACTGGAAGGATTTGAATATGCTTTTAATGAAAGTAAGTGGTGTATGCTATATGCAAGATTTGTTTAACAATGCTAATAGAATCATAGGGCAGATATTATTTGCTACTTTTATTTGCCAGCTAGAAAGTTTTATGTGTTTCTTTTGAGAAATAATGTCTTATCCTTCCATGATGAAGTTCTTCAGTCAAGTAAAAGAACCAAGTAATAATTTCCCATAGTTGTCAAGTCACTTAAACCAACGAACGTGAATTTGATTCAGCTTATGTATTTTCAGTCTTGAGGGTTCAGCTCCCTTGTATCCAGCTGGAACTCCCAATTAAATTATGTAGAAAGATGCTACTATTTCACATGTTATTTAAAATGAAATGACTGGCAATAATTATCTGTGACAATATTTTAAAGCATAATACTCAATTCCATGATCTTTTTAGGCAACATCCTTATTGTAAAGTTTGTTAATTAAGTTCTGAATAAAATAAGCTTTGCACTTGGGATTTGGAATAACATACCATAGATTGCAAGGATGTTTATGGAACAAAGCACAATGAAACTCTGGATTAATAACATTGTAATACTTGAAGGATAATGTTATTACAGGCCAGGTAGCATTTGAATCGCAGGTTTCTACTGTTGCGCTGCATTAACTAAATTGGTGATCTGTCATCACTGTGTTTTTTCAAAATTTTACATGCAGTTATTTTATTCTGTTCACATTGACGATTGTCATACAACTTACAAAAAGTACAAAAACCTAATTCATTTTCTAATACCAGGTCAGAGCCAAGTTGCAAAAGAGGACTGTACAGTAAGTTACAAGAAGAGTTCAGGTGTCCTGTACAAATCATGCTGCCTGTCGCATGATGTATTTAAAGCTGTACATATTGCCACAGGAGAATGTCTTGTCTTTGCAGTGTCTGTACAGTTCCTGCCGATGAGGACTCCTTAGATTGATGTGTCTGTACAATATCAATTATAGGTGTCAGAACTTATAGTGACAGTCTCTGTGTACTAGAATATTAAGTGAGTTTAAACAGAGCATATTAGAAACTTTGATCTCTTTTCTGATACTAATTTTCATGTTTTTTAATAAAGGATATCTTATGGCAAAGTGTGTGTGAGTAGTAATATTTTGTTTTTAAAAGAAATTTTATAATTTAATTAACAGAGTCAAAATTGCTCAGAGACTAATGTTGCCTCTGCCCCTCTGAAACAATTACCAGACCCCTCTTTCAGAACAGGGATTGGGGGAGTGTGTTGGTAGTGCGGGTAAATCATAGAACTATGTTTGCTTTATGGCTAGAGGATATCAGTTTTCATTGAAGTCTATCTTTCATCTTCCTTGAACATTTCTTAAAGGGAGTGAAAAACAAAGACGCAATACACTTTTATCTCTCACTTTCCTATCGGATATGTTCATACACACATCTTTGCTTACATTTTTATACCCTTGCATGCACATGCTCTGTACTTACACACTTTCAGACACACCTACACCTTTGCACATGCATGTGTGCTTACACATGAATGCATATGGACCCTTGCACACACCTATCATTTATTTTTTAAATATCCTGGACATTGTCTTGCATAAATAGAGACTTAACAGTATGAGGCAAAGATTCTTGCATTCCAAGGAGAGAATGTTACTTTTATGGATCTTATTTTTAGCATGATACAGTTCAGGGTTGAATTCAGGGTGAATGGTGAGTATTTTTTCAAAGAGGTGAGGTTCTGAAACCAGGAAACTGGTTTCAGTAGTAAACAGCTAAAAGGGCAGTTCTAACTTAGTGTCTCCAGAGACTTTTTTTTTTCAGGATTTATAATGCAAAAGCTTTTATGAAAGCTTTGAATTGAAACTTTCATTACCTGATTGAAGAAGCTTCTAAATTTTCTAAAGAATTTTAAAGCTCTTAGTTGGGTAACAGAAGAATTTGGATACAGAGTTCACCCTAAGGAAAAAAAAATTTGTAATGAAGGGGAAGAGATTCTTTTTACCTGCATCAAACTTATACCTTGTTCTTTCAAATCACTGTACCTTTTCAAATACTCTTTGTGTTCAAAATGCCTATTTAGCCATTCTCCAGTTGTTGGAATTGTATAAGGCCCAGCCCTTGCTTTGGAAGATGAAGGTGAAGGCTTTTCCCCTTTTCCCTTCACCCACACTCACTATACCTCGGTACAGTATTATGAGGAAGCACACTTTCGTATCACCAAAAAAAATAATTGGACTCAGCAACAAACTGAGTTTGAATCTTGTCTTCCATGATAGCTGATATTTATTGTACTCTTACTACATGCCAGGAAGTGTCCTAAATACTTTCAATTTATTAATTCATTTAGGCCATTGATAGCTTATTTTGGGTCTTAGACTCCACCACCAATCTGATAAAATATATGGATACACTTCAGAATAACGTGCATTTGGGTATACACAGGAAATTTTACAACTGATTTTTGGGGACTCTAAAATAAAATGTCCTAAGTCAGACCTTTGACAGTTGCTGAAGAGGTTTTCCAAACCTTTGAGAAATACCAAATTTGCAAATACAACTATAACGTAAGTGATCCAGATTATCTTTTCTGGTTAAGAATGCTTACTTTCTTTGCCTCTTTACCTTCTTTTCACTTTTAATACTAGAGTAGCATTGACATGTATACACTACCAAATGTAAAATAGATAGCTAGTGGGAAGCAGCCTCATAGCACAGGGAGATCAGCTCAGTGCTTTGTGACCACCTAGAGGGGTGGGATAGGGAGGGTAGGAGGGAGACGCAAGAGGGAGGGGATATGGGGATATATGTATATGTATAGCTGATTCACTTTGTTATACAGCAGAAACTAACACAACATTGTAAAGCAATTATACTCCAATAAAAATGTTTAAAAAATATAAATAAAATAAAAATAAAATCAATGAAAAACAAAAAAAAAACAAGCAAACAGAAAATACTAGTGCTGATAGTTGGCTGTTTTGATAGGGCTTATTTTCCCTAAAGTATCAAAATCATTATCACTTTATGAGAATTATTATGTCCAAAATGAATAGAGAATTTTAAAAAAACCAAACCTCTCTTTGAGATGTAGTTATAAGTATCTATGTCTAACTACCTAAACTCACTATCTAGGTAAGTCAGTTCCCTGCACATAGCAGTCTCATAGAAAATACATTTAAAATTTTAGTGCAGCAATATTACACATTACTGTATGTCATGTACCTTTAAGGTTGCTTTAGTCAAACTCCCAAGTGCTAGATTTGCAGATGTCTTCAATCAACTTGTATTGGTATGCTAAATGGGAATTTCCCTGTCCTAGAAAGAAAACTGTAGATGTACCTTACAGTTTACATGGCATCATCTGACCATAAAAGAGTGTTATAATGATCCAATGCAGTGTCTCATGTTGAGTATTAAAGAACTTTACAAATAAGGATTAGCCCTTATTTTATATATTAAAAATACCCATTTTATGTGTAGTAAAACTGATTCATAAAAACAATGAAATAGTTTTACTTAGAGTAGTATATTTCCTGGCTTTAGTTTCAGTGCCATAGCTTTTCTTTCAAGTCTTTCTTCACTCTTGCATGTCCTCATTGGATAAAAATCAAGTACTAATAACTCCATTCAGCTTGACCATGTCCCTCTTCTGCCCCTGAAGTCTTCCTTGTGCCTCATTGCTCTTAGGATAAAGTCCAAACCCAGTAGTTTGGGCCTTCTACTATTTGATTCCACGTGTCCTCCAATGTGTTATTTTATTTGGCTCATACTCTTTTTGTTTCTTTTAAACTGGGTTGTTCACCATTATTTGAACTTGCTGTCATGTTTTTTCAAAATTCTGTTTATGTTGTCTGAGTAGGGGAGAGGGAAGGTGTTAAAGCACTTGGTCTGTGGTCTGTTTCTCTCTTGAATACCAGGGGAATGCTTCTGGGGAAAGAAAGAAGACAGGTGGCCTGGTCTGTGCTATGAGGAGAATCCTTATCCATGGAGTGTTTTGAGCAGGATAACTGGTTTGGCATTGCTTATGGTTAAACAAACCTATAATCTGTGGATATGTAGGGCATGTTTCTCTGAAAAATATCACATGAGCAGTACAGCTCTCTGGCACATAAAATAGAATTGTTTTATAACCAGCATGTTCACCCATGTGTTAGGTAACTCATGTGCCCCACTTAGAGACATCACCTGTTCTGGACCAGAGAGTGCGATCCAGTGAGAGGAGAGGCCCCGGTAAGACATGGTCAGGCTGTTCCAGACCTGCTTTGCCTGTGCCTCTTGATTGCTTGTACCCTTGAAGTGATTAGTAAAGTTATTAATTATCAATAAAATCTCTGAATTGTGTGAGTCTGACTTGACAGTCTAAACCTGTGTTGGCTCACTGTCTGTCTCCAATTTCCATTTTAAATCTTACTTGTATTTCAAGGCCTAGTTGAGAAATTTCACTAAAACCTTCTGAACCTATTCTAGCCTCTAGGCATCCTTCATTTTTCTAAACTCATTTTAGACTTCATTATCTATGTGAATTGCCTGTAGCAGTTTTTAGATTGTTGACTTACTTCATTCTTTTTTAACTTTCTGAAAAGTTGCTTAGCTTTTAAATGTTTATGCTGTTACTCCTCAGGTAGCCTCTAAGCTTAAGAATGGGGACCACGTTCATGGCTATAGCTAGCAAAAATCCTCATACATTGTAGGCCCTCAAATATTGTTAATTTGCTTTGGATTAGAGAAACAAAGATCAAAGACATAGCATTTGAGTACTTGGGGTCATTCTTTTATACTATGTATATGTTTGCATCGTATGGATATTTGAAGAAAAAAATCTGATGGAAAAAATGAAACTGTTCTGAGAAAGATATTTTAAATTTTTATTAGACGTTATTTATTATACTTTCCATATTATTATAAATGTACTCTGAATCATAGCAATATTGTTTGTTTGTCTTCTAGAGGGGCAGTTAAGGCACATAAAAACTGGGGAGCCATTTGTTTTTAACTACCGGGAAGACTTGCACAGATGGAACCAGAAAAGATATGAAGCGCTTGGAGAGGTATGGTCATGTATACAACTTCAACCTTGTGTTTTTCAATTTTAAATAGTCAGAATAAAGGTTTTGAAGCTGAAGCAGTACACGCACTCTTTCTACAAAAAAATGATTAAAAACAGTTTTTGCATTTTTTGTTTATTTTTTGTGGTAATGCTAGAAACATATTTTCAGTTTAAAAGTTTATGTTTTTACACAAATATATCCTTCCCATGACCTTAATATTTTGTAGTGAGTCGTTATAAGGGGAACAAATTCATGCTAAATTTTCTTTTTTTAATGGTTTTAGGAGGTTGAATCCTCTGCTGTGCCAGGAAGAATAAGTGTTCTTTTAAGTGCTTATCTAAAACAAAAAACAAAAACACAAAGTGTTGCCTGTGTTAACTATGTGAGGTGATGCATGTGTTAATTATCCTGATCTTGGTAATTTTTCTACAGTGTATAGCAAATCATCTTATTGTGCACTTTAAGTATATACAATTATAGTTGTCAATTATTCCTGAAAGTTAAAAAAAGTGCTTATGTATATGAAGAAGATTGATATTTGGCTAATAAATTGGATATAACCTACTTAACCTTTGACTTGATAAAGGATTAGGCCTTGTGAAACATTAGATACCTCACATGCTACCACTGGTAGGAACCTTTGAAAATGTCATTTGTCATTCAAGTGAATGTTTTGTTAAAACTCAGAGTTGTACTCATTGGTGTCATATTAAGTATTTTCAATAAAATGCATAGGGACACATTTGTTTAGTGCGATAACTAAACAGCCACTTTACTTCTATAAGGAAAAGCTGAAAGTTTTATTTCATTTTTGGCTCTTTAATAAAGTAGTCAAAATTAATTATTTGGTTAAACAGTAGCATGAAGAATATATGAAATTTAGTTTATGTTTTCCGGGAGACAATTTTCCTTGGATCTCTTCATTTCTGCACGTGTCTGAGCAAAGACATTGGCAGCTTTTGTTCTGGACCATCTTTTTGAGGATGTCTGTATAGGAAACAGCCTTGGAGATTGTGTCTTCCTCCAAGGCAGAGGGCAGATTTGTTTGTGTCAAGGTACTTTCACCTTCCTTTCCCTACTAGTGGCAAAGGATGAGCAGATTTGCTAGCAACCCCCTTGTAAGATTGGGCTTCATAAGTTTGAGGTTCCACAGCCATGATACAATGTCACTATGTGCTCAGCCTCTACCCTTGGCGTATCAACATTGCCTCTTTGGCATTTGAGGGGCAGGAGAAACAGATGAAAACATGAAGCTCATGCTGCTTGCTGTAACCTAAGTAATAAAATCCTTTGTCTCTTACCCAGGAGTCTAGTGTCTTCTGGCTGCAACCATGAAACTGTAGCGGGCTAACTTTTTAACTTGCAACTCAGAGTAAAATCACAGACTCTTGAGAGTTCTTGACGTTGTTCTCCAGCATTTGTAACTTAACTATATTTAATGCCCTGAATGATTTCTGCTGTCCATAAAAAAAAGTTTGCCTAATTCCACATGACTTAATTACATGCTGCAAACTGATAGTATTTTTATTATAGAATATCCATACTATATGGCCTTAGAGAAGGACTGGGATTGTTTGTTTGTTTGTTTATTTTTAATGGGGATTACATTTTACTCTTTTCCATAAGCCATGTATATTTGTTCACTTGGATAGGTGCTGTTCTCCAAACATACCTTGGCCTTTTTGACATCTGCCTCTTTTTCAGTCTCAATCTATATCCTCCAACATCATCTTTATCAAAATCTAAGTAGTGTGTCTTATTAGATATTCCCATGTGTAAGTGATTCCTTTCTCCTGAGATCTCCTACCTAATTCTTAGGACATATGGAGGGTCACAAAAAATTTTTAACCCTCATAGTCAACTCAAGACTTATGTCACTATAATTCTGAAAGTTCTCGTATAACTGTCTACAGTTCCTAGAAAACAAATAAACATCATGTTTAAATTCTAGAAGTATTTAGTACTTCATATTACCAATAAGATCTCTAGTTCCATTAAGCGAGAACCTGTGAAAAGCCTCTCACCACAATGTCCTAGATGTAGAAGCACTGAAAAATCTCCTTTCTCCTCAGTGATGGATAGGACGGAATTCAGAAATTCTGAGTTTATTGCCTGGGAGCCTGCCTTAATAAACAGCTTTGGATATGCTTAAGATTTAAGTTTTAAGGAAACGAATTTTGACTTCAGCCTATAGTCTAAACCAAAAGCCCTTCTGTTTTCTTAAGTGTTTTCCTACTGAATATTGAGTTTTGTCTTGAGCTGAGAGGTACTATATATGTTTCACAACTGCTGTTTTAGTTTATGTGTATTTCTCTCTTAAGGAGATTATTATAGCAATCATTCAGTAGAAATTGTTTTTAAGACTTGCTCCTGAAATGCGCTATCATTTTTATGTAAATTAAACTTATTGTGTAAGTAAAATAAACTGAGATGTCATTTTCTTTTTAGAATGCAGTGCCATAAGTACACAAAAGAATACTCTTTACCTTCAAATAGTTACATTTTTGTAATCAAACAAATGCTTTTGCTAATATGTATATATATATTTTACTGTCTACATATAGCTTGATAAAAACATATAGCCTTTAATAAGTTTGGTTAATTTCTCTAAATTTAGAGATACTTTCAGTTTTAGGGAGAGTGGTGTGAAAGGGTAATTTTCAAAATAGAAGTCTTTAATGTATGTACATTGGAGCAAAAGGCCAAGGAATAACATTTCTGGTAGACTCAGAAAGACTAGAAAGGCTATCATGTTACGTAGTAAATAGAATGGTAAAAACTCAGCATGTAAGTTGTCAAATTTTCTCAACTGTCTCATGTCAATACTGAATTATTATTAAATGGAGAACTTGTAATCCAGCAGAAATTCTAATGAAAGATTTGATTTTCTTGCCTAATTTGGGTCTTTGCATTTCCTTTGATATTTGTTTAATTCTTTAAAAATTAATAAATGGTCCATGTGCTTATTAGTAAGAGGATAGCAGTGATTGGATAGTCTTACAAGCTTGGCTTTTTATTCATGGATAGGATCACACTTATTAAAAAAAAAAAAGTAAGGGCATAATTTTTTTTCCTGGACCTACATTAGTAATATGTCTTGTAAAATAGTGGAAACTTACTGAAAAATATTGCATCTAAAAAAAGGAATTTATTGAAGAATGTAGGCCAGCAGTGTCTTTTGGGGTTTTTTCCAATGGCCATATTTAGGTACTTGAAATAGGAGCAACTAAAAGTAAAGAATAATAATATAAATTATTATTTTAATATTCAAATATTTGAATATAATGTGATTATCTGTGTATAACTATTACCTTCATATAAGGTGAAATTCTCACATCTTATATTGTGACAGAAACAAAGGTCTGGCTATCAGGAAATCTGGGTGCTAGTTCTGGCTCGGCACTATCTGTGTGACTGGGAAAATATAAGATGTGCCTAGGACATCATCTTTTTCTGGAAAGCAAACATTTAGTCTAATGGAAGTATGTGAAAAGGACAGAGAAACCAACTTGAAAGGATTTCCTTTGTCCAAAATTGGGACAATTTGTGGGTAAAACAGAGTTAGGATTCTATTGATTATAAAACATTTAATAAAAAGTCATGATTCCATAACATTTTAAAAAAATGTAGTTAATTTGCTATCATAAGATGAAAATTATCTGAAAATTGGTAATCAAAAGGAGAGAATTAAGTAGCTAGACTTTTTATTAGGAACTGTAGTTCATTTGCAGGTGAGGAAGGAATGTTCTACTTTACCAAAGAATACTGGCTACTAAAAGTAAAAAAATATGACAAAATTAGAAAATCACCATAATTCTAAAGATGTTCCCTCAAGATTCCCATTTCCTGCTTATTCAATCAAACACTAATCTAAGAGCTACTGTGAAGGGACTTTGCAGATGTAATTAAGGTTACTAGTCAGCTGATCATAAGATAGGGAGATTGTCCTGGATTATCTGGGTGGATTCAGTACAATCACAAGAGTAATTAAAAGCGGAAGAGACGGGCAGAAGAGTCAGTCACAGAAATTCTGCAGAAGAGGCCAGAAGAGAGATTCCAAGCATGAGGATTCAACACACCATTGCTGGCTTTGAGATAGAGGACCCACTTGCAGGAACCGGAGAGAGGCCTGTAGGAGCTAAGGGTATCCCTGAACTGACAGTCAGCAAGGAAAACAAGGATCTCAGTACTACAGCCTCAGTGAACTGGATTTTGTCAACAACCTGAGTGAGCTCGGAAGGGGACTTTCTCCAGAACCTCCTGATAAGAGCCCATCTGGCTGACACCTTGATTTTGGCCTTGTGAAACCTAGAGCAGAGAAACCAGTAGAATCAACCCAGATTTGTGATCGATAAATTGTGAGATGCTAAATTGTGTTTAAGCTATTAAGTTTGTGGTAATGTGTTAAATTAGTAATAGAAAACTACCACACAACCCCTTAATGAAATGATTGATTCAGATGAGGATCATGAATGGATACTAATTTCATTAGGTGAAAGGATGTGAGGGAATATTTGCACAGTGTATTTGTACAGAATATTTACAAAGTATTTCCAAAGTATCACCTCACAGATTTCTTTCAATTGTAAGGGGGAAAAATATGTACCTTAAAATAGAGATCTAGCTGTCAGCACATTACCTAAGTGAATAAAGTTAGTATCACTATTAATAGAACTTGACGTTACGTGTCTTCTGATATGATGCAGTTTGAAGTACACAGCATTAACCGTGAATATTCTTGCTATGTATATTGAATCTGACACTAATCAGACCTTTAGCTGTGTCTTCCATTTTCGTGAAATATAGGAATAGAGAGAAAAGTAAATGACACCACAAGGACACAGTCCAGAACATGGGACATGTAAAACACAATGCCATTAAAAATACTGAAAAGATTTATGTGTCGGAGGTAAAGAAACTGTTATAGATGAAAATAAACAAGGAGACAGCAACCAGTTTCAGTGTATGAACATTGATGGGATTTTTGTTAAAAAAAATAAAGCAAACAAAAAAACCTCTGCACTCTTTAGGGGCAACTGAGGAAGAATTGTTCGTTTCTTTAGGTGTGATAATATTATGTATTACAGTTATGTAGGAAAATGTCCTTATTCTTAGGTGATGCTTGTGAAATATTTAGGGAGAAAGTCATGATGCCTGCAAGCTATTTTTAAACGCTTCTTGAGAAAGAGGAAAAAACCACAGAAATAAACAGAAAGCATATATGGCAAAATGCTGTTAACAGTTGTTCAATCAAGGTGGGAGATGTAAAAGTGTTTATTGTACTATTTTTCAACATTTCTGTGTGTTTGAAAAGTTTCACAAGTTGAGTATTAGGGAAGAAGAAGCTGGTGATAGGAAACTTGAAGGAGCTTTGTGTTTGTGAGTGTGGCTTGTTCCCTGGCAGGCTATACTTCAGTGTTCTTGGACTGTACCGTTTTATTTGGGACCCTTCAAATACTAGAATTTGGAGTACTTCTTTCTGGGATAACAACATCCATTCTAGCACTTGAGTTGTCTCCAAATAGTTTGTTCCATTTCTTTAGAAATACCTTACTTAGTATTTTGCCTGGGGCATAAATGCATTTGGCATCACAGAGGGAATGAACTAGGTGGGTGAGTATTATGACAGGTTCTATGAGTCTCTCATACTCCTATATGTCTTATTGGATATGTCAAGAATACAAGACTCTGCCTGGTTTTTACCTGGGCCATTTCTCAAGAGTTGTGTTTGCAACAGGCAGTATTGAAGCATGAGGTTAGGTGTTCCTCCGGGACAACGAACAGGCTTGCTTACAGCTTGCTAGCAAATGATGGGCTCCCCAAGCTCGGTATTCCTCAGCTTCGACCTGGACTGCTCTGCCTGCAGCATCCATCTAGGGTCACATCATCTTGTGCCCCAGGGACTTGGGGTTCAGGGAACCAGTGCAAATATGCTGATGCTATGCTGTGATTAATAGTCCTTTATCTGTGACCCAGAAGTTTTGTGTCTGTTGTTAGCACTCATGCAACAGTAACAGGCTAGCTGATTAGTTTGTAACTAGGGCAAAAGCAAATCTCAGACCTGTCAGTGTAATCCCTCTGTTTTCAGTCTGACTTCTCACTTCCACTCTTCACTGGATCTGCATTTTCCAAGCCTTGAAGCCCCTGAGGTTCTGCTGGGCCAGTAACCTACTTTCCTAGTTTAAATGGATGGCACTACCATTCATCCAGTTTTGTAAGGCAGAAACTACATAGTCCTTTCACTCTTCGTGTTTAACTTCATGTGACCAGGTCTTGTTATTATACCTTTTTACGTCACATCTTTCTCCGTTTCTATTGCTATTGGTTTAGCTTAGGTCTATATCGTCTCTTAAACTAGATTACTGCAGTTCAGCTTCATGCTGAAATGCTTCCCCCTGTCAGAATTCATATGTTGAAGCTCTAACCTCTTATGTGATTGTATTTGGAGATAGGGCTGTTAGAAAGTAATTAAGGTTAAATGTGGTCATAAGGGTGGGGCCCTAATCTGATACGATTGGTACCTTTATAAGAAAAGATCTCTCTCTCTCTTCCCCCCTCCCTCTCTCTCTCCCTCCCTCTCTCTCTCTCTCTCTCTCTCTCTCTCTTCCCCACTTCATGTACACACTGAGGAAAGGCCATGTGAGGACAGAGCAAGAAGGTAACTGTCTACCAGTCAGAAAGAGCCCTCTCACCAGAAACCTAATCAGCCAGCACCTAGATCTGGTACTTCCCAGCCTTTAGAACTGTGAGAAATAAATTTCTGTTGTTTATGCCACCTAGTCTGTGGTACTTTGTTATGGCAGCCTGATCAGACTAAGACACTACCTTCAATGTGGCCCATCCATGCCTGCCCCCCTCCTTCCACCTCCATCTTTGAACCTGTTCTCAATACTGCTACCAGAGATATCTTTTAAAGCTGCAACTGTGAGCATGTTTGCCTGTTTTTAGAACCTTTATGTGTTTCCCTACAAAATGAATTTCAAACTGCTTGCCTTGTTATACCAGACCTTTCATGAGTTGGCCCTTGCATATTTTTCTGGCTTTATCACTTGCCTCCTCTCTTGCCCCAGTTCCCACTCACCCTATGCTTGAGCTATATAAACCTACTTGTGGTTTTCTAATATGCCATGCTGTTTTATATCTCTGGGCCTCTACTCATGCAGGGAGCATTTGGTGCCAGGGATGCAGCTTTACCACCCTCCCTCCCATCTGCTTGCAGAATATTTATTCATCCTTCAAGCTTAGATCAACCTCTAAGAAAACTTTCTCTGATCCACATAGGATAGAATGGACCTCTCTCTTTTTTGTGTCTCAAATTTGCTTTTAAAATAATTCTATTATAACACGAATAATATATTATTTCTCTTAGTGTGTAATGTATCTTCCTCCTTTTACTAGATGTGTTGGGGGCTTACCTAAGGCTAGATAGATAGTGTATTAGTCAGGGTTCTCCAGAGAAACAAAACCAATAGGTTGTACATATAGAGAAAAATACATTTAATTTAAGCAATTTGCTTATGTAATTATGGAGGCTGGGTGAGTCCAAAATCTGATGGGGAGGCCGGCAGGCTAGAGAACCAGGCAAGAGTTGATGTTGCAGTTTGATTTCAAAAACAGTCTGCAGGCAGAATTCCCTCTTGCTCTGGGGAGATCAACTTTTATTCTTTTAAGCCCTTCAACTGATTGGATGAGGCTTACCCTCATTAGGGAGGTCAATCTGCTTTACTTAAAGTACACTGATTTACATGTAAATCTCATTCAAAAACACCCTCACAGAAACAGCCAGAATAACATTTGACCATGTATCTGAGCATCATAGCCAGCCAAGGTGCCCCATAAAATTAACCATCACAGATAGTGATCGTACCTAGATGTAATTTAGTCTAAATATGCTGTAAGACCTCACATAGCCTTCCTCAGGCTCAGGGTGGAGTCATTTTCTGCAGGGATTCAAGCCCACAATGTGATGCCTATTGTTTTTTTCCCACTAGAACCCCACAATTTCTTTCTGTCCTGATTAATTACTTTCCATGAACAGAAACAAGGGTGATATGTATTTGTACTATGGCATGATAGGCATGCAGCAGCTATGTTTTTTTCCATTATAGCCATGAACTTTTCTAAGCTTTCAGTCATTAAGGTTTACAGTTTCACAGTGACCAGCCTGCTAGGAGTTGTATATTGCATGATTTGATGGCCCAGCAGGGAACAATTCCTGGAAATTCCTCTCCAGATCTATCTTTTGTAGTAGATGTAACCTGATAAATAAGAATCAAAAGATACTGGTATACTACTAGAGTTCCATTCATTCATCGGCAGTTGGTCCTTTTCAGCATCATAGTGAAGGACCAAAATGTCTCGAGTTTGATGCTACTCAGGTTAGACCTTGTCAGGTTCCAAAACAGAGGCAGTCTTGGCAAACATATAGCTTCACCCCATTGGGCATTTACTGTTATAAGACACAATAGAAGAATTGTATTGTCATACCAGCATCCTCCCCAACCCCATCTTCCTCAGATCCCTTGCAAAAGCAGAGAATTCGATTTCGTGGGGACCCTCCTTTGGTCCCCTTCTTGTTGAGTGTGAGCATACACTTGTGAAGGTCTATAAGCTAGCTCTTCTTGACTTTATTTCTACCCATTTTTGATAACAGATGTTCAGTTGTCTGCCCCAGCTTTCTGTAAACCTCTATGCTAAGCATGATAAGCAACATGATATGTGCATTTGAGGTGTTGTTTCTTCACCCATGGTTGGACACTGTGTGCCATAAAATGCAGTTTTTGACCTGAAAGCTTTCCAAATCGGTTCTGTGTTTTTTGCTCCAGTCCTTTTATTGTGTTTTGAGTGTTTACATCTACCTCCAAGTATGCAAAGCTCAGTCCAGAGTGTCTATACCTCTCATGCCCATTATAGTCTCCTGGGGCTGTGGGCAGTGGTCCAGTATAGTTCACTTGCCAGCTGTGTGTGGAGCCTTCACGGTAGGAAATCTGCCTCATAGCTGTTTGCAGTCTGTCTTATCACTGGTGGATGGTACAGTCCTTGTTGGCATTTTGTACCTCAGAAGGTACAAGAGGAATAAGCTGACGATCAGCCGCTGTTGCACGGCTACAGCTCCGCTGTGTCCATGTATTTTATAAGCCAAAGTGGCAATGTTGAGTCGAGTGAGCATACTAAGTATCCACCTGTTGGTTAGACTCACCTTATGATTATTTTGATGGGAATCCACACGCCCTACTTTAAATAAAGAGTCCCTTAAATTCCCATAGGGTCATGCCCCTTACTCATGGGCATCTGCCATAGGCTCCAGTTTGCATTTCTGAATTACTTTCCTAGTTCACTTTTCCATAGCCCCTCTGCCTGACCGTGTGACCAAGTCATTCACTAGCACCCATGAGTCACACAAACTGCAGGGCCCATGCGGTTGTCTCATTCTCCTGTCACTGAAAGGATAACAACGTGCAGTTCTGCCCACTGAGATGATTTATTCTAATCTTCTTTAATCAGAGTTTCTTCCATCAGTTGGTCACAGTGTGGAAGCTTTCCAAACAGGATGCTGTCTGTCACCTTGGAACTGACATCTGTAAACCAAGCAGCTTTTTGTTTGTCAACTAGGGGCTGCTTATAGGACACTCCCCGTGTGGCACTAGGATCCAGTAGTCATCCAGGTACCTCCAAAGTTGGTCCTAAGGGAAAAGAGGCTATCTGCTCATAAATATGTATCTTCTTGTTTTCCTCTGGTAGATGTTCCTGTATCAGCCATTTCCATTTTATTATGGAAATTTTCTTTGCACTGCCTACCTTATTAGAACGTTTCTCTGACATTACACAAAACATTATGGGTAGCTCAGATCTCAAGATTATTCCCTTCAGTTATGGAGGCAGTTTCAGTTAATGACCGGTAACAAGCCATTGTCTTTCAAACAGCATGTACTGTGTTGCTGCATCTGGACATTTTCTTGTCTAAAACCCAGCAGTCACTGCTGGGCAGCACTCATAGACTTTTGCCATAAGTTCCAGTCCAGATGAGTGAATTCAAGTTACAGAAACTTCCAAAATTATATATAAGGGTAGATCATAAGAACCCACATATATTGATTGGGCTACTATGGCCTTTTGTAATTCAGACATACCCTGCTGTTGCTCGGGCCTTCATTTAAATATGGCTTTCTTTCAGGTAGCTTTATGGGTAGGAGCTAGCAATATTCCCACGTACAGAATATGCACCCTCTATAATCACAGCAACCCAACTGAGAGTTGTGCTTCTTGTTTGGTTTCCGAGGTAGGCAATGACAGCTATTTATTGCTAGTTGCCTGTGGAATATCACCAGTGGCTCCTGTCTAAGTTATTTATCAAAACTTTAACATATGAGCAGACCCTCGGATCTTTGTTGAATTTACCAACCAAATTATTAACCAAATAATGAGACTAAACTGGTGAATTCAGGTAATCTTGTGGCAGAACAACAAACATGGGATCCTTCCCGCATGAAGGTAAATGGTGGTTGACTCTTCTGATAGATATCAAGAAAAAGGCATTTGCAAGATCAAAAAAAAATCTTCCTTTAAATAATATTGAAAAACTACTGCCCTGTTTTTGACTTGTAGAATGGGAGGATAATAGAGAAATATATAATTTTTCCTGATGAACTTGGTTAGCTGGGTAGAAAAACAAATAAGATAAATAAAACGCTAACTTCAATGTAAAAAGCTAGAACAGGGCTTCCCTGGTGGCGCAGTGGTTGAGAATCTGCCTGCCAACGCAGGGGACACGGGTTCGAGCCCTGGTCTGGGAAGATTCCACATGCCGCGGAGCAACTGGGCCCGTGAGCCACAACTACTGAGCCTGCGCGTCTGGAGCCTGTGCTCCGCAACGAGAGGCCGTGATAGTGAGAGGCCCGTGCACCGCTATGAAGAGTGGCCCCCGCTTGCCACAACTAGAGAAAGCCCTCGCACAGAAACGAAGACCCAACACAGCCATAAGTAAATAAATAAATAAATTTTAAAAAAAAAGAAAAAGAGACTTTTATTCTTTAAAAAAAAAAAAAGAAAAAAAAGCTAGAACATTTAATAACTAAGGTCAGATGGGGATTAGTTATGTGTCTAATAACAAGTGAGAGTAAGACAGTGGTGTGAGGTGGTTAAAAATAATTTGATGGTTTGTACTGAGACAGAGCCTACGGGGTAATTGGGAATAAACAGGCGCGAAAACACACATGAGCACACATAAATACATTTTTTTTAATGAAGATGTGGACTCAACCAGTGAAAGACTTCTTTTCAGTCAGTGTTTACACACTTAACGAGAGAACAGTTTTCAACTAAAGTAGACAATTAGTTCTTAGGTAAGATTTCCGAAAGAGACTCAGCCAGAGCTGTGATGGTGTTCTTGGTTAGCATTTGTAGCCTGGCATGACAGGTAACTGTTACTTCTCAGCAAGCATTTGTTAAGAATCAAGTCATTGCCTCCTGTCAGGAATCCATATGTGTGTTTCATAGAGCAACAGACTGGAGACACAAGGCCTCAACCTGCTAAAGTGGGTGTCTACTCCTCCACGCTCAAAGATTTAAGATAGGGTGTTAAAGTTAAGTGTTTTATTAGAGTACAAGTAGGCTCAATTTGCATATGTTTTATGGTAAATTTTAAAATAAAAGAACTCACTGTATATTACCCAAATGCATTATTTTTTGCTTTTTAAAATTAGGCTATGATTTTGCCTTTATTATTAAATGTTATCTCTGGACCAGTTTTATCTACAAAATGTCATCTATACATAGCTCTTCAGGACCTAACCTCTCTTATAAGCAGGAAGTTACCTATATTAAATGTGACTGTAAGCCACTGTCTATCTTTTGTTCACTCTGACCCTTTACACCTTGTAAGTTGTTTCATCTGACTGTGATGGTAAAGGCTGTGTATGGTAGCCACTAAAGTGGGAATAAGGAGTACATATGCTTGCAAAAACTTCATGATTACTAATATGTTTTGATACTGTTTTATTGCTACGGTTACCCAAACAGTCATAATTGACATCATAGGTTTTAAAATAATATGTAATGTGTATGTTAGTAATTCTGTGGGAAATAACAAAAAATAAATTTGCCTAGCTTCTCTTTTCTCTTTTATTCTGTTTTCACGTGTGCAGTTATGCTATGACCTTTTATTTTTTTTATCTCACTTTCTCTACTGCTTTTTTCTAGCCAGCATTTAAACGTGCATAAGTCTCTCCCATCTTAATGATTTTTAGTTCTTGTTTTGTTCATTCACTTAGCAATGTTTGACATTGTGACTTCTTTCTTTTCAAAATATTGTCTTAATTATGCCCTCATGTAATGATATACTCTGGTTTTCTTCTTAACCTCTGTGAACACTTGTTCTTCATCTCCTTTGCCCCTTCTAGTACTTTTGTCAATCCCTTAATGTGAGGTGTGTCAGGACTCAGTTCTAGGTCTTCTGTTTCTCTCTATTCATTTTCCCTTGGTGAATGATTATGCTCCCATAGCCTCTGATGCCATCTTTGAGTTATTTGACTCTAAATACTAAACTACATCCCTATCTCCCTGTGCTCTGGACTGGACGCCTTCACTTGGCATTTCATTAGGCACCTCACACTCTGCTTGTGTAAAACTGAACTGATTGATCAGCTTTCCATTCCCCAGGAAACGTTTTCCTATATATCAGTAATCTATCTAGTCATTCAGGCTAGCTACCTAGGAGTTAAGCTTGAGTTTTTCCTCTCCCTCAATTTGTACAGCTCACCACTCTTTCTAGTTTCCTACTCACTGGTTCCCTAATCCTCTCCATCCATGGTGAGTCCACGTTAGTCTCAGGGTTCTTTGTTTGTTTGTTTGTTTATTCATTCACTCATTTAGTCATTAATTTAAAACTTTTTTTTTTGACTGCCTACTCTGAGCCAAGCAGTGTTCTGGGTACTGAGGATATCACACAGTTAACAAAACAGATAAACATTGAATGGAGATCACATTTTTGTGGAGAAGGGGACGACAGATAATAAACAAAATAAATAGTATGTAGCTATTGATAGTGTTTTTGAAAAAATAAAAGTTGTGGGTCAGGATGAGTTGAGTCTAAGCCCTGTGCCCAGGAGCACTTCAGCGTTAAGAAATTGTGGAGATGAGGAATCACCAGCAGAGACCAAGAAGAGCAGGCCATTGAGGCAAGAGTAAAACAGTGAGACTGTGATGTCCTTAAAGCCACGTGAATAATATACTTCTAGGAGAAGGAATGATGATTTCTATAGACTCAGTCAAACAGATCAGTGAGCGTGCTCCGACTGGAGTTCTTCTGACTCATCTCCCTGGCTAAGTGTAATCCTTGACAGCTCCATTCTGAAGCCAAAATGTTATTCCAGAGTTATAAACTTTATTATCTTGTATTTCTCAGTGACTTGAGGATAAAGGTCAAACTACTTCATATGGCCTACAAGGCTCAAGCTGATATGTGTAGCTTCATTTTCCTTTGTCATACTCTATACTCAAGCCATTATGAGCTTCTTGGGTTACGTGAGGTTATTTTTCTTACAGCTTTAATATGACCTCTATTTTTTGCATGAAACGTTTCTTCCCTCCTGATCTAACTGCTACCCATTCTTCAGGTAATAACTTAAGTATCACTTCTTTAGTGAGTCTTTCGCTAACCTAGAATTAGGTTAGATTCTCAGAGATCCTGATATTACTGTCATTACTCGTATTATACTTTGTTTTTTCCTTGAGTTTAATGTCTGTCTCTCTTAGATATTTCTTTCTGTCTAGACTGTAAGCTAAGTGAAGTCAGAGGCTCTGTTCATTTGGTTTACTACATTATTCCTGGTGCCCAGCACAGAGTCTGGCTCAGGACCAGCACTCAATAATATTTTTTCATTGACTATAGAATAAAATGACAATATGATATTTCTGTTCAGTATTGTTATGGGACTTAAGTATTTTTCCTGTTTTGACTTCAGATATTTATATACTTAGGTAAAATGGGAAGACCTGGCATTAAAGTAGTAACAAATTCACTTTTAAAAAGTATGTATTTGGTAGAAAAATCTAACAGGGAAAAATATCCACAAAATCCAAAGAATGTGAGATTGAGAGGTAAGGTAAAATGTATTCCTATGTTTAGATAGACTGGAAAGAGAAGATTGTAGAGAACTTCATCATAGTTATAGATCCCTTCAAGGTAACACTATAAATGAAGGGAGGGAATTATTTTATTCTCTGAAGATTGTAGGAAAGCAGCAGTTGCCTAAAGCTAAGGAAAACGTTTAAGCTGAAGATTCAGAAAAAAGTTCTCTGCTTGTGTACTGGGAGGACTGACGGACAATGGAACAGCTTTTAGAAGCACTCAAAGCAGTGAATTTTGAAGGTACCATATTCAAGATATAATTAGCTGTAGCCTTAGGGACGTACTGCTTTCTCTTGTGACATTCTGAAAAACTGATCATACTTCTTTTGCTTAATATTCAGAGCTTATCCTATGCTGTATGGCTTTTAAAGTTCCCTCTACAGATTTCAGATATGACTAAAGAGAGCAAGAGCAAGGTAAATGACTGACTTAAGAACATTTAGTGCATTATTATTAGATCCCATATTCTTAGTTCTCAATCACACTGCTTGCCAGTATCATACATTGGAAACTTTGATTCAACAGTATGTTCATGGGAAATTTTTTTTGTATCTTTGTCCAAGTATTATGGTAACATAATATTCAATTTTTATTATAGTGTAGCTAGATTTTGGGATTTTTTAAAAGTATTTAGACCAAACCATTTTTTTATAATGCTCTAAATTAGTGTTTTAAGCATGATAAATTTTTTCTAGGAAGTAAGTTGGGCATTTAGGAAGGTCATCACTTTTTTTTCTCACCGAAGTAGTTTTTAGTAAGTTAGTTCTGTAGTTTGATAAAGGGTAGGTTAGGGATTGTAATATTTACCATCTAATTTAAGATGCTGATTTTTAAAGAGCTCTCCAAGAAAACCAGCTGATTTTTTCATTTTAAAGTTATATAGATAATATACTACATTTTCTTACTCGGAAATAACTGATGTATTACTACAAATCCCTGCACTCTGCACCCTCTGCTATGTTAGGCTGTTTGCCATACGGTGAACATTGCTTATTGTTGTCTGAGACGTTGTGTGTGCCGTCTGTTTAACCTGGTCTGACCCTCTTCCTTTCACACAAACTGGGCTCTTTGTCTTCTTCAGAAGCCCTGTCAGACCCATATTTTTAAGTTTCACGTGATCACCTTTATTGGGAAGGGTGGCGGGGTTCCTTGACACAACCTTCTTTTTGTGTTCTACACTCGTCTAGGTAGTTGCCATTTTATACGAGACTTTCTCCCTTTGATCAGTGTATTATTTCCTAAAACATTTAATAAAAGCCTGTAGTTCTTAGGTATTAAATTACTTGATACAATTTGATTATATAGTAGAAGCTCTATTAAGAAACTTCTAACTGGTTTCTTGCTAATTTACTGAAAGTCTGATTCACACTGAACATCATGGCTAGCCTAGGGCATTCTCTAGTGGTCTGTTTCCCTCCAGCTGAGTTTATTCCCGAACTTGTTTATTCCAGTTCTGATTTTCATTATAATTGTGTAAACCAATGAAAACTGAAAGGAAAGAAAAATATTTGGTTTTGGTTTTTTTTTTTTTTTAACCTTTAATTTTATTTTTTTAAATTGAAGTAGAGTTTATTTACAATGTTATATTAGTTTCAGGTGTACAACATAGTGATCCAGTGCTTTTATAGATTGTACTCAATTACACTCCATTTGAAGTTATTACAAAATAATGCCTGTATTTCTCTGTGCTGTACAATATATTCTTTTTTTTTTAAATAGATCTTTACTGGAGTATAATCACTTCACAATACTGTGTTAGTTTCTGTTGTACACCAGAGTGAATCAGCCATATGCATACACATGTCCCCATATCCCCTCCCTCTTGATCTTCCCTCCCACCCTCCCTATCCCACCCCTCTAGGTCATCGCAAAGCACTGAGCTGATCCCCCTGTGCTATGCTCCTGCTTCCCACTAGCTAACTATTTTACATTCGGTAGTGTATATATGTCGATGCTACTCTTACTTTGCCCCAGCTTTCCCCTCCCACCCCATGTCCTCAAGTCCATTCTCTATGTCTACATCTTTATTCCTGCCCTGCAACTAGGTTCATCAGTAGCATTTTTTTTTTTTTTTAGATTCCATATATATGCATTAGCATACGGTATTTGTTCTTCTCTTTCTGACTTTCTTCATTCTGTATGACAGACTAGGTCCATCCACCTCACTACAAATAACTCAGTTTCGTTTCTTTTTATGGCTGAGTAATATTCTGTTGTATATTTGTGTCACATCTTCTATATCCATTCATCTGTTGATGGGCATTTAGGTTGCTTCCATGACCTGGCTATTATAAATAGTGCTGCAGTGAACATTGGGGTGCATGTGTCTTTTTGAATTATGGTTTTCTCTGGGTATATGCCCAGTAGTGGGATTGCTGGGTCATTTTTAGTTTTTAGTTTTAGTTTTTTAAGGAACCTCTGTACTGTTTTCCATAGTGGTTGTATCAATTTACATTCCCACCAACAGTGCGGGAGGGTTCCCTTTTCACCACACCCTCTCCAGCTATTGTTCGTAGATTTTTTAATAATGGCCATTCTGACTGGCATGGGGTGATACCTCATTGTAGTTTTGATTTGCATTTCTCTCATAATTAATGACGTTGAGCATCTTTTCATGTGCCTCTTGGCCATCTGTATATCTTCCTTGGTGAAATGTCTATTTAGGTCTTCAGCCCATTTTTTAATTGGATTGTTTGTTTTTTTGATATTGAACTCCATGAGCTGTTTGTATATTTTGGAGATTAATCCTTTGTTGTTTCATTTGCAAATATTTTCTCCCATTCTTAGGGTTATCTTTTTGTCTTGTTTATGGTTTCCTTTGTTGTGCAAATGCTTTTAAGTTTAAGTCCCTATTTGTTATTTTTATGAAGAAAAAATTGAGTATTTGGAAATATTGGATAAAGGCAAGTACTAAAAGAAATTTCTGTCAAATTAGATATGAATGCAATAACTGTAAGAGATTATGTGTGTGTGTATGTGTAGGGAGTTATAAAGTCTAAATAAATTTTCACTCATTGCTTTGCAAGTATTTTTTAAATGTTTTAAATGTTCTCAATGCCTTTAAAGAAAGTAAAGGAGAAATCATAGATGATGCATGATGGGTATGACATCTGTAAGAAAGAGAAACGTTACAGAATTCGAGGCAGTATGATAATACTCAAAGAAAAGTCCTTGGTTTTGTGACAGAAGATTGGTAAATGAATGAATGTTTATATTCCTAAAAGTGTATAGGACTTCCACGCCCAGCCAAAATATGGAGTAACAGGGAATGAATTTTTCCTCTGCCTTAAATAAAAAGTCAGAGAAAATACATGAAATGATAACTTTCAGACATTGCACAACAGCTTACTGCCTGTGGAGAGGCTCCAGGCTACAGCACAGGGAGGAGAAACCCAAACATAGCCTGGAGGTGTCACTGAGTTGATAAATCAGAGTTTAGGGAGGCCATACTGGGTAGGATTTGCTCAAATTTGTGGGGCAGTATGTTGGAAGGAGAGAGCTGCACAGCAGCAAAAAGAAAAAATGCTCTAGAGGTGTATAGTGGGTTTACCTTAAGTTTTTGGCTGAGTACTGATCATCGCACACATGCGAGTAATCTACTATCTACTAAAATACATGCTTTAAAGCAATCTAAAAACAGGGTGGAATAAGTCACTGGAAAAGAACATGAAGAGCAATCTCTGAAGTTTTCCTTGGGCTGGGCATACTTTATGTTTCACCAGAGTAAAATGATCTCCTTAATATGGGACATTGGCTATTTCTCAAAAGAGTATTGTCTTAGTACTGGGTGGAGTCAGATTAACTCTAAACTAAAGGCTATTCAGGAATCACTCCAGTAAAGCTTAAAAACATCCTCACAAATGCCAAACTGTATAAAAGTAACTTAACTGTGTCCCACAATCCCTGAATAAAGCCTCAGAACATTTTAAGACATATAGTAAATTCCAGCAACCAACATAAAATTCAGTGTCTGGCATCCAGTTATAATTACCAGGCATGAACAAACGTAGGAAGATATGACCTGTAACCAGGATAAAAGTGACTCAATAGTAACAAATTCAAAATGATACATAGGGTAGAATTAGATGAGAACATTAAATTAACTGTTATAAATATACTCCATAGTTCAAGAAGATAGAGAAATGAATGAACATGGTAAGGAGGAAATAGAAGATATAGTGAAGATCCAAATTGAACTCTTAGAGATGGAAAAAACAATATCTGGTTTTAAAGATACACTGGATGGGATTTATAACAGATTTGACTCTACAGAAATAAAGATAAGTACACTTAAAGCATAACAATGGAAACTACCAGAAATGAAACACACAAAAAAGAAAAGATTGAAAAAAAAACAGAGCTCTGGGACAATATCAAGAGACCTCAGATATTTGGAGTCCCAGAAGGAGAGGAGATGGGTGGCAGAAAAAATATTTGAAGAAATAATGATTGAAAATTTTACAAATTTGTGAAAAATATAAACCTATAGATTTTAAGGAACAAAATGAACCCCAGAGGAAACATGAAGAAAATCACACAGAGACATAGCATAGTAAAATTGCTAAGAAATAGTGATAAAGAGAAATTCGTAAAAACTAGTAGAGGAAAAAAGACGCCTTATATTTAGAGGATTAAATATAACAATGACAGCAGACTTCTCTTCGGAAATAATGAAAGCTAGAAGAATGTGGAGTGACAACTTTAAATTCCTAAAGAAAGAAGTCAACCTTGAGTTCTATAACCAGCAAAAACATTGTTTGAAACCAGCAAAAAACAAAAAAAACAAAAAAACATTCAAGCATATAAAAGCTGAAATAATTCATCGGCATCAGACAATTTCTACATGAAATGTTAATGGAGGTCCTTCTGGCAGGACCTGAAAATAAATGATGCCAGGTGGAAATTTGGAGCTACACAAAAGAATGATGATCATGGAAAATGTTAAATATGTGGGTAAATATACTTTTTTTATATTTAAAAAATATATCTGAAAGATAATTGATACAATTAAAATGGGCAAAAGGTCTGAATGAACATTTCTTAATAAAAGATATTCAAATGGCCAATAAGCACATGAAAAGATACTCAACATCATTAATCATTAGGGAAATGCAAATCAAAACCATGTGATCTCACTCCACACCCACTAACATGGTTATAATAAATAGAAAGATAACAAGTGTTGGTGGGGATGTTGGAGAAATCAGATCACTCATACGTTGTTGGTGGGATTGTAAAATGGTGAGCCAGTTTGAAAAACAGTCTGGCAGTTCTTCAGTATGTTAAACCATATGACCATAATGTTACCGTATGACCCAGAAATTCTAATCCTAAGTGTATAACTAAGAGAATTGAAAACATATGTCCCCACAAGAATGTGTATGCAAATGTTCATAGCAGCCTTATTTGTAATAGCTAAAAGGTGGAAATAACCCAGATGTCCATCAACTGATGAATGGGTAAGCAAAGGGTGGTATATTCATACAATGAAGTATTATTTGGCAGTAAAAAGTAATAAAGTATTGATACCTGCTGGAATATGGATGAACCTTAATAACATTGTACAAGTGAAAGTAGTCAGTCACAAGAAAACACATATTGAATGATTCCAATGTATGAAATTTCCAGAATAGGTAGATATATGGAAACATAAAGTAGATTAGTCACTGACAGGCATTCGGTGCAGGGGAGATTGAGGAGTGACTGCTAATGGGTAGGTGTTTTTTTGGGGGATGATAGAAATGTTCTAAATTTAGATAGTGGCAATTCAATTCTGTGAATATACTAAGAACCACTGGATGTACAATTCAAAAGGGTGAATTTTATGGTGTGGAATTGTATCTCAATAAAACTGATGACAAAAGATAATTCACTTTTTAAACAGAAATAATTATAATGCATTGTAGAGTTTAAAGCATATGTACAAATAAAATGTATGACAATAGCACAAAGGCTGGGAAGGGAGAAATGGATATTTTAAGTTTTTTCTACTATATGTGAAGTGGTATAATATGAAAATAGACTCTGATACTTTAAAAATGTATTAGTAGTTTCTGGACCAACCTTGTAAAAAAGAACATAAAGAGGTTTAGCTAAAAATGTAATAAAGAGATATAAAATGATATGACTAAAAATATCAGTATAAAAGTAGCCTGGAAAAGAGCAAAGAAGGAATGAGGAAGACATGAGAGAAATAGCAGGTCAGATTTAAATTCAACAGTATCAACAATTATTTTAAATGTAAATGATCTAAAAGGCCCAATGAAAGAGCAGAGAATGTCATATTGGATAAAAAAGCAAGGCTTAGTCATATGCTGTCTGTAAAAACGCACTTTAAATAGAGACACAAGGTATAAAAATAAAAGCATTGAAAAATGATACATCATGTTAGCACTAATCACATGAAAGCTGGAACTATATTGATACCAGAGAAATTAGTTTCCAGAGCAAAGAATATTAGTAGGGCTAAAGAGGGTCATGCAACCATGATAAATGGATTAATTCATCAAGGAGATATAATAATTCTAAAAGTTTATTCACCTAATAACAGACCTTCAGAATACACAGAGCAAAAACTGAAGACCTGAAAGTAGATACATCCAGTTATAGTTGGAGATTTTAGCACCCTTCTCAATAATTCATCAAACAAGTAGATGAAAAATCAATGAGGATATAGAAAATTTGAACAATACTATGACCTAACATGATCAAATTGGTATTTTTAGAACACTCCATCCAACAACATAAGAATACACCTTATTTTCAAGTGTACTCACATTTACCAAAATAGGCCATATTCTTGGCAATAAGGTCACTTTCAACAAACTTAAAAATATTCAAGTTATAAAAAGTATGTTCTCTGACTATACACAGTACATTCTCTTACAGAGAGCTATCTGGAAAAATCCCAATTTTATTGTTTAAAACTAAACAATACAATTCTGAATAATCCAGCAGTCAAAGAAGAAATTCCAAGGAAAAATTTTAAATTATATATATATTTAATTTACTGAAAATGGAAATATGCCATATCAAAACTAGTGGGGTACAGCTAAAGCAATACTTACAGGAACACTTATAGCATTAACTGTTTAATATTAAAAAGTAGAAAGGTTTAAAATTGCTGACCTAAACTTCTACCTTAAGAAACTACATAAAGAAGAGCAAATTAAATCTGAACTGAGTTGAAGAAAGAAATAATAAATATAAGAGCAGAAATAAATTAAGTAGAAAACAGAAAGGCAATAAGGGGAAAAAAATCAATAAAACCAAAAGGTAGATGTTTGCTGTTATCAGAAAATTTGAAAAACTCCTAGCCAGAAGACATAAATTGACAATTTTAGGTGTAAGAGAGGGAATATCACTACATATCATACAGACCATAAAAGGATAGTAAAGGAATATTATGAGTAACTTCGTGCCAGTAAATTCAGCAACTTAGATGAAATGGACAAAGTCCTTAGAAGACAAACTCTAAAATCTCACTAAAGAAGAAATAGATAACCTGAATAGATCAACTCTTCCTACTAAACTATTTATTTCTATTAAAGAAATAGTTAAAAATCCTTTCTCAAAGAAAACTACAGACCCAGATGGCATCAGTGGTGAATTCTACCAAACATCTGTAAAGGTCACACTGGGGAAATTATAGTTAAGTTAATGTAGATTTTAACCCTTTTAAAAAGATGGCTCTGGTTTCAATGTGAGAAAAAATAATGTATTTAAAAAATTTTTTGTACCTATGAAAGCAAAAAATAAGCTATGGAACATTTGCTTGCTTGTCTTGGTTGTCTTAAATCTGTCTTTTTCAAATTAGAGTGTTGTATTTTAGCTAGATCAAGAGAGATAATTTGTGGAATGATTGTGTACTGATCAGTTTTCACATCACAGTTATTGAATATATAATGGTTAGCTCATTAAAAAAAGATTTTATTAGCGGGTCAGATCAGGGTGAGATGTTTCTTACTTGGTGAGTTCTTGGGGTCTTACTATCCAGACTTCTATCCTGATGCTGAGGAATTTTGAGGAACAAAGTCACAGAAAGAAATAATGGCAATGTTGGTATATTACTGATGTATTGGTGCATTTATTAAAAGCAGATGAGAGGGCTTCCCTGGTGGCGCAGTGGTTGAGAATCCGCCTGCCAATGCAGGGGACACGGGTTCGAGCCCTGGTCTGGGAAAATCCCACATGCCGCGGAGCAACTGGGCCCGTGAGCCACAACTACTGAGCCTGCGCGTCTGGAGCCTGTGCTCCGCAACAAGAGAGGCTGCGATAGTGAGAGGCCCGCGCACCGCGATGAAGAGCGGCCCCCGCTTGCCGCAACTAGAGAAAGCCCTCGCACAGAAACGAAGGCCTAACACAGCCAAAAAATAAATAAATAAATAAATAAATTAAGAATGCAAATGACCCAAGGATCAGGTGTTTCAATTTAAAAAAAAAAAAAGTCAGGTTTATAAAAAAAAAAAGCAGATGAGAGCTGTTATCTTTAAAATGAATGCTTTTTTTGGAGTAGTAAATATTACATTGATTTATATATAAATGCTTGATTCTTATAGTATCCTTTATTAATATTCTAAATAATTTGAGGGTGGACAAACTTTTTGAATGTGAACAGATGCATTTGCCATTATTCTCTGAAAGAGTCATATATCTTGGGATTAAGGATTTATAGAGACAAATCTAATTTTGAGATGCATAACACTTAATACATGATCCTGACATTTCTTTCCAGAAATCAAATTAGTTTATTCTCGACATGCAAGTTTTCACAACCCTGTTAAAATGAGTTTATTCTCTGAACTTGTACAGAAACCTACATATTGCTAAAACGTTATCAAAGACCTTTTAAAAAGTGCCAAGAAATGAATTATATATTTAGGTTTATTCTTAATACTAGCAGCAGGAAGAGCACATTGTGAGCTAAATTGGTTAATTGAAGTTGGAATCACTACTACCTTTATACATAGATCATATACCAGAAGATAATTAAGAACTACATTAAGATAATCTTGAGGACCAGTATGCTCCAAATATTTTTATATGGAGAAAAGCACACAGATATATTATATAGAACATATAATTATATGAATTAACTTAACATTACTTGAAAATAAAATTTTAAATTATTATTAGCCACAACTTAAAGGCAATATAACATGAGTAACATGATTTTTTTCCCCAGTGACAGAAAATTTCAAAATCTCATCTTTTGAACAAATTTAGAGTGTAATGCACCACAGACTTTGCATAGGAAATGTTTGACAGTCAGTGAAAGTCTTCTAACCCTTGCTGCTCAGAGTGTGTCTGCTCAAAGCAGTAGAGGCAATATCTGGTAGCTTATTAGATATGTCCACTCTCAGGCACCACCCTGAACCTACTGAATCAGAGTCTGTATTTTAATACTATATTGAGGTGAATAATAAGCACATTAAAATCTGAGAGCCACCGAACAACTTCTTTTGGTGAGGTGTGAACTTTTGTGGGTCTGTATTGCCTGGCTTTCTTTCTCAAACCATTTAATTTTTTTTTTTACTCTCTTCATACCCAACTGTTTCTCTTAGACTTCTCCTACTGCTTCTTCAACTCACATCTCAGACTTCTAAAGCTAGGTTGCTTTATAGTAATTTACAGCCTCACTGGTGATTAAAAGGTGGCAGAGAAATGCTTCTTCCTTTGTACATCCTGGCCACAGCTTATAGTGAACATATGCACTGGATCTTTGGTGTGTTGTGAATGTAGGCTAATACTTAATTGCTTTGTGTATTTCACTTAAAGAAAGTAGGAAAGTTTTATATTTTGTAATAATTTGATTAATTACTTAATACTTAAATCTTAAATTGCTCTGTAGTCTTCTGTCTGGTGTAAACATTGTTACTTAAGAAAGAATAAATATTGTTGGGGAAGGCCCTCAGCTTTCCTGCACATTCTTGGTGAGTTTGCCAGATTGCAAGACATTCTTCCACTGATTTGAGCCAGTTTCCTAGGAGAGTGGGCCTGGCTTGTTTGCAACAAAGTTTGCAGCTTGCTCAAAAAGTAATGGGCCCTTGGCCAGAGGTTCCTCTCTAGTAATGCAACCCAAAATGTGCAGGTGTCATCTGGGCTCATGATGTTGCCCCCCACAGGACTTGGGTGCAAGGGGAACTGACATGAATATGCCCATGTTGCTGGCTGTGCTATGAGTAATAAAGCCCTTTGTTTCAGACCCATGAGTCTCTTGTCTGCTGCCAGCATCCTTGAAACAGTAGTATGCTAACGTCTTAGCTTGTAAATAAAATCTCAGACCCTTCACAGTTCTTGAGAGTTGGTACTTGTTAACCTAAGATATTGTTTCTTGCTATACTCTGTGGCGCAGATGTTATATTTTTTATTGCAGCTATTGCTATTTCTTTTGTACTTGTAATCTTTCCTAACTAACATATATCATTGCCAAATCATTTAAAAATAGATGATGGATTAATTTTTTCTTGATGAATTGTATGGCTCTTTGCTATCTGTTGCAAATAAAGATAGTGGCACCAATTTAAAATCTATAATGTTTTTACCCTCTCTTCTCCTTGATTTATTTTTCTGGAAGGAAAAGTATTTTTGAGAATCATTTTTGTCTCTCTCTTATGGGGTGTGTGTTTGTCAAATGATTTGTTAGAGATGGCACTAGTAGCCAGAAAATAGAACAATAACTGTTTCTATAATTGGGTCAAATTTGTGACATTAATTTCTTTAAAACTAAATTAATGCTATACTAGAACTCTAAACCAAAAGATCCTTGATTTTAGTTGTAATTTTGTAAAGCTAACTCTCATTTTCCGTTGAGGAAAAAACAATTATGAAGTGCTTTGTTTTTGTTGTTACTCTGGGAGTTTAAAAACAAGTTTTTATTGTATAAGCAATTTTATTTCAATATTTTACTATTTGACTTTATCCTTCTACTCACCTTTTAAAATGCATGCTCCTCTTTTAATGTATATTAATTTGAAGTAAAATAAAGAACATGAGTTTCACAACTTAGAAATTTCTACCTCAAGGAAGCTGTATGACATACTCAATAAAATAGTTGAAAATGTAACTACGTTTCACTGTTTAAATTAGCTTATTAATTTGTGATAATTGTAGATTCATATGCAGTTGTAAGAAATAATACAGAGAGGTTTTGTATTGTTTACCTTTACGCCATTTGCCCCCAATGCTAACATCTTGCAAAAAGATAGTGCGATATTGCAACTGGAATATTGGTATTGATAAGGCCAAGGTATAGAACATGTCCATCACCACAAGGATCTCTTATATTGCCCTTTTATAGCTGTACCCACTTCCTACCTACCTCAGTCCCCTCCTTAACCCCTGTTTCATCATTCATTTCTGTAATTCTATGATTCTATTATTTCAGTGTTATATAGATGGGATTATAGAGTTAATATGTAACCTTTTTGGGATTGTCTGTTTTCACTGAGCATAATTCTCTGGAGATTCATTCAGGTTGTTGCATGTATCAATATTCTTTTTTATTGCTGAGCATTATTCCATGGAATAGATGTACCACAGTTTGTTTAACCATTCACCTGTTGATGAACATCTCGGTTGTTTCCATTTTGGGACTATTATGAATAAAGCTCTTATAAATATTTGTATATAGGTTTTGTGTCAGCATTATTGCTTATTTCTCTGAGATAAATGCTCAGGAGTGCAATGGCCAGCTCATATGGTTAGTTACACGTTTAGCTTTTTAAGAAAGTGCCAAGCAGTTTTTCAGAGTGGGTGTGTCATTTTACAGTCCCACCAGCAATATGTGAGTGATGGAGTTTCTCTGCATCCTCATCAGCATTTGATGTTGTCACTGTGTTTTATTTTAGCCATTCTCATAGCAGTGTAATAGTATTTCATTGTGGTTTTAATTTGCATTTCCCTAATGGCTAATGATGTTTAAAATCTTTTCATGTACTTATTTGGCATCTGTATATCCTTTTCAGTGAAATGTCTCAATGTCTTTCGGCCATTTATTACTTGGATTGTTTGGGTTTTATTACTCTTAGATTTTGAGAGTTCTTTATGTATCTTAGATACTAGTTCTTTTTCAGGTATGTGGGTTGCAAATACAGTCAATGCTCATTATTTATGGAATTTGTACTTATGAATTTGCCTACTCACTAAAATTAATTTGTAACCCTCAAATCAATACTTGCAGTGCTTTTGCAGTCATTTGCAGATATGCACAGTATGGCAAAAATTTTGAGTCACCCAACACGCATATTTTCAGCTGACATTGAACAAGGTGATGCTCTGCCTTCTTGTTTTAATGCTCCTACTGTAAACAAGTGTCTACTTTACAGATTATGTAGTGCCACATTTTTTACCTTTTTGTGCTGTGATGTGCCTTACAGAGAATATACGTGTTAGATAAGCTTTGTTCAGGCATGAGTTATAGTGCTATTGGCCATGAATTCAATGCTGATGAATCAATATATATTAAATAAGGTGACTTTAAACAGAAACACACATAACAAGTTTATGTGTTGATCAGTTGATGAAAATGTGACCAGAGGCTTGCAGGAACCTGTATTTTGATATTCACTAATTCATTGTTCAAGGAAAATCCATAGAACATAACTACCATGAACCAAGGGTATCATTTATATAGTCTCTCAATTAGTACCTTGTCTTTTCATCCTCTTATGAGGTTCTTCACAGAGCAAAAGTTAGTTCTAATGAAGTCCAGTTTATCAGTTTTTTCTTTTATAGATCACGCTTTTGGTGTCAAATCTAAGGACTCTACCTACTCCTAGATCCTGAATATTTTCTTCTGATTTTTTTCTAGGAGTTTTTAGTTTTATGTTTCACAGTTTAAATCCATGATCCCTTTTCACTTAAGTTTTGTATAAGGTGTGAGAATTAGGTTTGGTTTTTTTGCCTATGGATATTCAGTTGCTCCAGCACCATTTGTTGAAAAGACTGTCTTTCCTCCATTTAATTGTTTTTACATCTTTCTCAAAATTCGCTTGGGCATATGTGTGTGTGTCTATTTCTGAGTTTTCTACTCTATTCCATTGATCTATGTGTCTGTTATTCTGCCAATACCACATTGTTTGAATTGCTCTAGCGATGTAAGTCTTGAAATTGGGTAGACCCATCCCTCCCACTTTATTTTGCTTTTTCAAAATTGTTTTATTTATTCTAGTTTCTTTACCTTTTCATATATATATATAAATAATCTTGTCTCTGTAAAAAAAGTTTTCTTGGATTTTGATAGGAATTAATTAACCTGCTTATCAATTTACGGAGAATTGACATCTTTGTTGAGTCTTATATGAGCATAGAATGACTTGTATTTCTTTATAGCTTTGATTTCTTTCATCAGTATTTTGTAATTGTCAGCATACAAGTCTTATACACATTTTGTTAATTTTACACCTGAGTATTTCATTTGTTTGAGTGGTTGTAAATGGTATTATAATATTTTAAATTTCAGCATTAATGTTTCCATTGCTGTGTATAGAAATATAATTGAAACTTGTAAGTTTATCTTGTCTCCTGCATTCCTTGCTGCACTCACTTATTTGTTGTAGGATTTTATTTTTACTTGCTAGATTCTTTGGGATTTTCTTTGTAGATAACCATGTCTTCTGCAAATAGGGACAGTTGTATTTCTACCTTTCTGATTTGTATGTCTTTTATTTCCTTTTCTTGTCTCATTGCACTGGCCAAAACCTCCATCACTATGTTGAATAAGAGTGTTAAAAGTGCAAATCTTCACCTTGTTCCCAATCTTAGGGAGAAAGCATTCAGTCTTGTACCATTAAGTATAATGTTAGCTATAAGCTTTTTGTGGAAGCTTTTTATCAAATTAAGTAATATAATTGAATATGTGACTGCATTTCAGTTTCAAAAAGGAAGTGTTTATTTCTGCTTCTGAAGTTTATCTATTTTTTGGCTTATCTGTCATGGTGCCAACAGTTGGAATTTATGTATAGTTATTAACAGTGAATAATTGAAGTGCCCTTACAACATTGTTCAAACTATCCAAATATGGAGTAAGAATTTACCATTGTTGATACTAAAGACACTATGGAAAATGTTGCTTTATGTGTCCAGGTTTGCCCCCTCTCTCCATATTGCTGCCTGATTCTGTAGATATCTTTCTTTGGCCTTCTTACTATAGTTGGGGATGCCTTATCTTCTCATCTACCCACTTTATGAATGTGTATTTAAGATTAATGATATGCTGGACCAGATCCTGCTGCTTACTTCTTTGAAAGTATATTACTTTCTGATTCCCTATAAATCAAAATTTCACAAGTTATTTCTTTCAGTCACTAAATGGAGTTTTATGATTTTAAAAGAGTTGACATAGATTAAAGAAAAAAGGAACATTTTCTGGGCAGCACAAGGGCTTCTTTCTGTGAAATGGTTTGAATATTTTAGATATAAGGGACTCTGTTATTTAATAAAGTTACAGTAAAATGCCTTGATCAGTAGATGAATGCATTGCTCACTAGATTACTAAACAACCAATGCCCCCTGAATGGATTCACTCAATTCAGACATTTGATCTGCCCTTTCTAACCCTTGATAGCACTCCAAGGTTTTGCTGCTATGTGTGAGAACCCAAGATAAGCCTCAAACTTGGATTCTTTCTGAAGGTATAATGAGCTACCACCCCAGCCATTTGGCACACCACCCATGTTATTTTAGAAAAAAAAAAAAAATCCTTTCAGTGGAATGGGATTATTTTACTTTAGCAGTTTTCTATGTTATAAAGTTTAATTGCAAGTTTAAATGAACAGAAGTAAATTTGTGCCCATATGGCATTAAAGTATGTTAACTTTAGGGGAGAGAAATAATATGAATAATGCTTAGAGATGTTTTTCTGTGCCAGAAACAAAAGCATACCATTCTTAAAATTGTATTTTCACTGAAATGTACCTGTCTAAGAAAAGAATAATCTGTTTTTTGCTTTTTTTTCCCTTTTCTTGGATCATTGACAGTTCTAAAAGTAGAAAAGATCTGTAGCCTAGTAATGATTTTACAAGCATCACAGTAACTGGGCAAATAATCTATTGTAAATTTCCTACATGTCTATTGATGTCATTAAACACAAGCATACTGTATTTCAGAATCATTTAGTTATCTTCACTGTTACTGACAGTTGGTACATTAGTTCATGTTAAATGGAATATCTCTTTAAACTATTCTCGACATTTCCTAGATTAGATGAATTATGAATTTGATTATTAAAATTAACCTTTTATGTTCATCTGGTATGTTGTTCTGAGCCAATGTCCTTTTGTACTAAATCTTTATCTTTCTGCGCTCTGGAAAAAAAAATCTTTATTCAGGTAGATAGATAATGCAAAGTATATTTTGCATGACATGTAGTTTGCAATATATACAGGTTGTTTTACATACAAATATTTTACAAATATATCTTGCATGAGCCAGAAGAAGGATAGGCATATTCTAAGTTTGTACATCTTGTTATTTCTTCTTCCTTTCCTCAAAATTAATTAGTATTTTGGAAATAATAGAAATGAAAATTGGCTAAATTCTACTAGTACCAGTAAAGATAAACTATATTTGACTCCTAAAATATGTGCTAACTGATGCCCTCCCCACCCTTCACCACATCCCCATTGCAGTACTCTCTAGGTTTTAAGAACATTTTGTTAAATTAGTTAAAGGGAAAAGATTCTAAAAAATCATGCTTGGCTATTATGTCATAGGCAGATGGGCCTTCTCATTACACTCTTTATTTTATTCTTCTTCATGAATTTGTCAGGTTTTTTTTTTCTGATTTTTAAAGAAGAGACTGTACAAATTGTTCCTTGAACCTCTTTTTCCTTTGGGAATGCACTCCTGCATCCACACATATCCGTATTCATGTACGTGTGTGTACAGACACACATACTACTGGGAATCTCTTGTGGGGAATTTGTGAATTATTTGATCAGAACAGAGGGATTCTGATTACATTGTGATATAGAATTGAGAAAGAATTCTGGAATTTTATTCAGAATGAGTATTTGGAATCAGTATAACACTATTCAAAATTATATGGAATACCTTAACAAAACCTGTTGTAACTCATTGACTATGAGTTGATTTTTAAGTGCAGAAAGTTGTGTTTGGCCGTTTTTACAGATGAAAGAGTCTGAGGCAGAGGTTAATGGATTGCATGTGGTTATCATATCTTCAGTTAGAAAGTCATTTATTTCAAGGGCATTTGAACTCCTTTTTCAAGAGTAACTTTTTCTAGGAGTTAGAGCAGATGCAGTTTGAAGGAGGGAAGACCAGTTTGTGACAATGTTTACAGGCATTAGGTTTCCCAAATCTAAGATTAAACGTGGGTTTGATTGCTAAGAAGTATGTAGACTATATGAAAAGATTGTGTATACTTTTTAGCTTTGCTTAGGTTCCTGAAATATCTTGTTGAATACAGAATAGCTAGTTGAAGCTATACTAGGATGCTAAGAAAACATATTCAGTGTTCATCTGTACTCATTTCCCATCTAGCTCCTAGAACAATTGTGTCTCTGTGCTATGCTAATGTTAAAATCAACTGAGGGGCACAATCAGTATATCAGATAAAATATTTGTTTGCTAAAACCTAGCTTGACTGAGCTAGACATCTTTTGGAGCCTAAAAACAGGTTGTTCAAACAACTTATGTTTAGTGATGGTTGATTTGGTGGAAATATTAAAGAAAAATATATCATTAGTATTAACAACTAGGAAGTAAAAACAGCTAGCAGGTGCACTTGGCACATAGAAACTAGAGATGGGAGGTTTAGCCGGGAATTAGGGAATTACTAATTCATTAGTCTATGACGTAATAAAGAGCTATGCAATTTATTTGTTTACTTTTTACTGTCTCCTAAGAGCAGATACCTGTCTTTTTCTCTTCTATATCCCCAGTGCCTGATCAATGACTGGTACATAGCAGCTTCTCAATAAACATTTGTTGACTGAGCAAACTTCCTGATAGAGAGCAGGAATTAGACTTCACATTGATTAATGCTATATTCATTGCTGTAATCAGAGTAGAAGATTGCAGGTAGAGGGTAAAGAATTATTTTTGTTTGCTTTCAAACAGGCTATTGCTGTCTCAGAGATCGTAGTTATTTCTTAGAAAATAACAACAAATGTATGTTTCTGTAAATGAGGGACATTTTCAAGGCATCAGTTGCTTGAATTAAAAAGATTCATGAAATGGGAAAATCTAATATTAGGAAAGCAGTTTCTTTTTAGGGTCATGACATATGTAACGTTGGAAGTCATTGGTTATAGATACCAAAATGCAGGATGATCCTTGTTTGAGGTAATTTAGGGGCCAGTGCGAGAATTCTGACTTGGACTTGGAACCAGTGACAGTTTATTTGGGACTCCTCAGTGTACTGAAAAACCCTACAAATCTTAGAACCAGTCGAATACTCTAGTGGTCTGCATTCCCATACAACTTGAGGTCTGTAAACAGTGTACTACCCCTAAGTTTAAAAAGGCTGCTGCCCATTGTTCTAATGATTTCATAAAGATATTTGTCCGTATTTACTTTTTCAATTAAAAAGCCCAGTGTACATCTTTAGAGACAGTTATTAATTTACTTTTTCTAAGGACAGAAACCTATGTAATATCTACAGTATATGTATGTATGCACATTTGTGTATACATACATAGGTAGGTAGATAAATGTAGATAGAGGAATATAGATAATGTATATTATATTAAAACTTTCACATCTTTCCTAATTAGTGATAATTTCTGAATAGTTTCAAAGGTGGTGTGGGCTGACAATCTTGGCAAAACTATATTCTCATAGGCAGTAGAGAAGAGACCTGGTCTCAACATATTCTATAATTCTTCAAGCAATATGTATCTATTTATGGAAAATAGTCCATTTGGGACAGAATGGAGAAGGGGCCATAGTTTCTGTGACTTTGTCTCCAAATCAGTACATACCCAATGTGGTACTTATTTAGAAGTTTCTTTTTGTTTTAACAAATCTTCTTTTGTGTTTGTAATGATATAGATAGATAGACAGATAGATAGATAGATAGATAGATAGATAGATAGATAGATATAATTTCAAAGTTGTAAGCCACTTACACTGTAAAGGAATTTTGAAGCTCTCATTTTTTAAAAATACCTTTGTAATTAATAGTTTTTCAAGATATTCTTCCACTAACATATATATACACACACACACACATAGTGGTAAGAAAACTTAACATGAGCTCTACCCTCTTGACAAATATATAAGTGCACAACAGTATTGTTAACCATAGACACTATGTTGTACAGCAAGCAGATCTTTAGAACTAATTGATCTTGCATGACTGGAATTATATACCCATTGAACAGCCACTTCCCATTTCACCTTCCCCCCAAGTCCCTGGTAACTACCATTTTACTCTCTTGTTTCTCTGAGTTTGACTATTTTAGATACTTCATATAGGTGGAATTGTGCTGTATTTGTCCTTTTGTGACTGACTTATTTCACTTAGCATAATGTCCTCCAGGTTCATCTATGTTGTTGCATATGGCAGGACTTCCTTCTTTTTGAAGGCTGAATAATATTCCATTATAGGTACATACCACATTTTCTTTACGCATTCTTCCATCATTGGATATCTGGGTTGTTTCCATATCTTGGCTATTGTGAATAATGTGGTAACGACTATGAGAGTGCAGATAGCTCTTTGAGATTATGATTTTCATTCTTTTGGATATATACCCAAAAGTGGGATTACTAGGTCATATGGTAATTCTATTTTTAACTTTTTTAGGCACCTCCATACTATTTTCCATAGTGGCTGCACTGTTTTATATTCCCACCAACAATGTACAAGGTTTCCAATTTCTGGAATTACTGTGGTTATCATCAAGTGATATGCTCTTGGTGTACATATATTTGATATGCATCTGCCTCGCATGGTCCATGCTTATTTTGTTACACTCTTTCCAAATAATTTATAAAAGTGATTTACTTGTATTGATAGTAAAAACACCTTACACTCAAAAACTGATTTTCTTTTTTTTTTTTTTAAGCTTTTTTATATGCATTATCTCATCTGATTCTTATAGGCCTGTATGCTCAGTCTCCTCTTAGAGTTGTTACTGGGAATTTTCTAAGAACCTATTACACGTTTTAAATTTGAGCTTTATTGTTCAAATTAGTCTGTCTGCAAAATTGTAAGCCACTTACGTTGTAAAGGAATTTGGAAGTCCTCATTTTTTAAAAATAGCTTTGTAATTCATAATTTTTCAAGATATACTTCCACTAACATTTTTATGTCAGTGCATTTATAGGATTGAGCAAAAAATTTTATAGTAGATGACATGAATATTTTACTTTAAGTCTGCAGTGCAAAAGAACAACAACAAAAAAATGTGTGGGGAATTCTGTTATGAGCTAACAAGTCTGTGGGTTTAATTTGAATTCACTGAAGAGAGTGGACTTCGTAGATTCACAGTTAATGAGCCATTTCTCTTAAAGTATTCTGTCACTATGGGATTGCATACAGTTAGAACTGACAGTTGGAAACGTGCTGAGATAGGAAAACTAAAAAACAGCTGTCTCTCTGGGCAAATGGTACCAGCTGGTGAGGCTCTCCAAAGGAAAATATTTTATATAATAAAATAGCTTTCAGATATCACTAAAGTTATGTATTATATACTTAAGTTTTCTTTAGTTTTTGTTTTTGATTTTTTAGTTTGCTTTTGTCAAGCCAAAATTCTAAGATTTTTTTTTCAGTTTATGAAGTTTTGTATTTTGTTGACAACTAATCTCTTTAGCATATGTAAGCAATATATATATAAGGCTTTCAAGTTTACTTTTTGAAATTGCATGGGAATCATTGGAAAGGTGTTTTTATTTCTTACATGGGTTTTAGCAGTAGACACAATTTTTTCCTGTCAGGTCTTTTCTAGAATGAAATAGATTTTTTAAATGTCTTGAATCGTTTCAGAAATGAATGGTTATGTTCTCATACTCTGAGAAAAGATTTATACCACTGAACCTTTTTTTTTTTAACTTTTAAAAGTAGACTTTATTTTTCAGAACATTTTTTTTTTCAGTGTGGATCAAGTTTATTTTATTTTTTAAACATCTTTACTGGAGTATAATTGCTTTACAATGTGTGTTAGTTTCTGCTTTATAACAAAGTGAATCAGCTGTACATATACATATATCCCCATATCTCCTCCCTCTTGCGTCTCCCTCCCACCCTCCCTGTCCCACCCCTCTAGGTGGTCATAAAGCACTCAGCTAATCTCCCTGTGCTATGCAGCTGCTTCCCACTAGCTATCTATTTTACATTTGGTAGTGTATATACGTCCATGCCACTCTCTCACTTCGTCCCAGTTTACCCTTCCCCCTCCCCATGTCCTCAAGTCCATTCTCTACGTCTGTGTCTTTATACCTGTCTTGCCCTTAGGTTCTTCAGAACCTTTGTTTTTTTATTTTTTTAGATTCCATATATATGTGTTAGCATACGGTATTTGTTTTTGTCTTTCTGACTTCACTCTGTGTGACAGTCTCTAGGTCCATCCACCTCACTACAAATAACTCAATTTCATTTCTTTTTATGGCCGGGTAATATTCCATTGTGTATATGTACCACTGAACCTTAATTTAAATTTTGGTGGGTCCCATTCTTTTGATATTGTCAGATCTAAGTGACAAAAATTATCATTTAAGTTTGTAAAAAAAAATTTCCTGTAATTTATCTTAGTAGGAATCTATTACTTTTGAGGCAGAATAGTGTTTATTGAATTTCTAGAATGTCTGTGTCCTGAGTCCTTTAGTTTTGTACATGGAGAAACTGTGTAATTAAAGTTTATGCAAAAACAGGCAAATGGCTAGTGTATACTACAGACTTCGGTAGAGCTTCATCCTTTCACTCATAAGACAAAACCTTAGCTAAAGTAATAAATCTAACTGAGTGTATTGTATTGGTAGTAATCTACCTTACCTCCTCTTTGGCTTATTAACTATACCTTTTTGTTTACTTTATTAATGGTTGCTATGGGGTTTACAATATGCATCTTTAACTTGCTGTAGTTTATCTTCAAATTATACCACTTAAAATATAATGTGAGAGCCTCATAACATTGCACTTTCATTTCTTCCTATATCTGAGTTTCCATCTGGAATCATTTTCTTTAGCATAAAGACCATTTTATATTATTTCTAGTACCAGTCTGCTGGCAATTTATTTTTTTGGCTTTTGTTTGTCTGGAAAGGTCTTTATTTTGCCTTCATTCTGAAGGATATTTTCAGTGTATGTAGAATTCTAGGTATGGGGTATTTTTTTTTTTTTTCTTGGGTTACTTTAAAGATGTTTCCTCATTTTCTTCTGGTTTGTATTTTTTCTATTGAAAAGTTAGTAGTATTTCTTATCTTGATAATCTCTATGCAATGTGTTGTCTTCTCTGGCTGCTTTTTAGATTTTCTCTTTATTACTGGTTTTCAGCAATCTGATTATGAATGTGCCTTGAGGTTCTTTTCTTCATTATCTTCTTTGTTGAGCTTCTTGGCTATGTACATTTATAGTTTTTATCAAATCTGGAAAATGATCTGCCATTATTTTAAAAAATATTTCTTCTCTCCCCCCCTCCCTCCCCCACACTCTACTCCAATTACATGTATGTTAAGCTGCTTGATATTGTCCCACTGGTCACTGAAGTTCATTTTTTCAGTTTTTTTCCTCTCTTTCATTCTGGATAGCTTTTATTGCTCTATCTTTACATTCTCTAATCTGTTCTTCTGCAGTGTTTAATCAGATGTTAAACCTATTCACTAAATTTCTTATTTCAGATGCTCAGAATCTGTATATTTCAGTTCTGAGCTGTCCCATTTTTGGTTCTTTTTAAAAATCCATTTCTTTTCTCATTATATTTATATTTCCCTTTACATCCTTGAATATTTTTTATAATATCTGGTTTAATGTACTTGTCCCCTAATTTCATCATCATCTCTATTATTTCTAGGTCTATTTTTTTAAAAATTTTTTTTTAAGAGTAGTTATTTGTTATTTCATTTTTTTTTAAAGCTTGATGGTATTCACATTGCTTAATTTGTGTCATGCTTTATTTATTTATTTTATTTCTTTATTTATGGCTGTGTTGGGTCTTCGTTTCTGTGCGAGGGCTTTCTCTAGCTGTGGCAAGCGGGGGCCACTCTTCATCGTGGTGCGCGGGCCTCTCGCTATCGCGGCCTCTCTTGTCGCGGAGCACAGGCTCCAGACGCGCAGGCTCAGTAATTGTGGCTCACAGGCCCAGCTGCTCTGCGGCATGTGGGATCTTCCCAGACCAGGGCTCGAACCCGTGTTCCCTGCATTAGCAGGCAGATTCTCAACCACTGCGCCACCAGGGAAGCCCCTCTAGGTCTATTTTTATTGACTGATTTCTCTCCCAGTTATGGATCACTTTTTCCTGTTTCTGTGAATGTCTATAGTAATTTGTACTGGATGATGAACATTATGGTGAGTGTCTGGAATTTGTTGTCCGCCTTTAAGGAACATTGAATTTTGTTTCAGCAGCAGTTAGGTTAGGTTTATTGTGGAATAGTTCATTTGTGGATTTGTTTTAAAGCTCAGCTAAGGTAGGTCTAGAGTAGCTGTTGCTCTAGGGATAGTTTAGTTCTCTTCTGAGAGAGCATTTGACCCTGAGGCATCACTCTTCTTGGGCCACTACTAAATACCCCTAACTACTCAGTGAAGTCTTTTTACTCTGGCTGGTTTCAACTCAGATGTCTCAGAGCCCTATAAAAGCTCTTTGAACTGTTCACCTTTAAACTTTTCAGTAGTTTTTTTCCTTAGTCGTTTTCTTACTCTAGCCTGTTGGAAATTTCACCCTATGCATTCACAGCATAGCCAAAGACTTACAGGAACTCATATGTAGATTTCTGTTGCTCTTTTTCTGCATAACTCCCTTATCTCTGGTATTATGCCCTGCAAGTTCCAGTTACCTCAGTTTCCCTGAGCGCAAATCCCCTTTTCCTTAACTCAGGCCACTGGGTTCTGCCTGGGTTCCTCCTCCCTGGGCCACAGTCCAGAAATGGCCTTCAGGCAGAAAGCCAAGGTGATGATGGGGCTCGTCTCCTTTGTTTTCAGGGATCACAGATCTATATTGCCTGTTTTCCACTGTCTGAAACAGTTTATTTTATACACTTGTTTATTTGTTAATGGTGAGAGGGCAAATCCAAATGCTAGTAATTTCATTATGGCCAAAATCTAACCATTTATCGTACTTTTATTTGTTGTTGTTGTTTATAATATAGTAGAAACAGGAAGATCGAGGAAACTTCTCTCCCTCTCCCTTCATTGGAGAAGTTATGAAAGAGTATCTCCTGCTTTAAGATAGCCCATCTTTCTTAGAATAGTGGTTCCCACAAGAATCCACATCATTATGTTCAATAGACTTGCCCTCTATTTTAGCTCAAAGAAGAACTTTCTTGTTAAATTGTTAAAGCTCTCCATATAGAAAGGTAAATGGAGAGTGGTAAAAATAGTATTGTTTTTATTCCTGCCATCATTGTAGGGAATAGTTACCTTGCTCTGAAAAAGGTTAAAGAGGCAGAGTGTTAATCTACAATGTAGTTGCTGATATTCTTTTAGTTTCACAAATTCAGAAGACATAGCAAAGGCTACTCTGAGTTTATTAGTCTACCTAATTTTTTTTGGTCCCTAGCCATAGTGTAGTCTTATTCTTTATGTGAGTGCTTTTCCTTAGGTAGAGTAAATCATTTATAAGAAATTTATTATTTGCATGTACAATATCTGACTTATACCTTGTTTCTTCTTCTGGCTTACTGATATCTATTATTAAACCTTTTATTTTCATGTATTGGTCTACCTTAGGTGTGTGAACTATAATGTGTTTCCTTGAGTGTGTTAATAAACATCAGCCCAAAGTCATTCAAGAATGTCTGTTTGCCTTTGAGATCATTTTTATAAATGTCTACTTTAACAGAGTGAGAAGGAAAGAGGAGAAGATCATGAAAAGTTAGTGGGATTCTTTACCTAGATGCCTGACTTAGTGATGCTTTTGTCCTGAGTGACCGAGTTCAAGAACCATGGAATCATAAGTCTTCTTGTTTTTGAAACATAGATTTTTAAAAAAATTTTTTTTAAGAGCAGTTATTCGTCATTTCATTTTTTTTTAAAGCTTGATGGTATTCACATTGCTTAATTTGTGTCATGCTTTATTTATTTATTTTATTTCTTTATTTATGGCTGTGTTGGGTCTTCGTTTCTGTGCGAGGGCTTTCTCTAGCCGCGGCAAGCGGGGGCCACTCTTCATCGCGGTGCGCGGGCCTCTCACCACCGCGGCCTCTCTTGTTGCGGAGCACAGGCTCCAGACGCGCAGGCTCAGTAATTGTGGCTCACGGGCCCAGCCGCTCCGTGGCATGTGGGATCCTCCCAGACCAGGGCTCAAACCCGTGTCCCCTGCATTGGCAGGCAGACTCTCAACCACTGCGCCACCAGGGAAGCCCAGAAACATAGATATTGATATTATTAAGAGTAACAGGATAAATTGGGCTGTAACATTTCATGCCAAATCATCTGCAAATACCCAATATTGAAACTAAAATTATATAATTTTATGTGGCCAGGAAATGAATCAAGAGCAGTGCTTTTTATAGTATACATCTCAGAAAAGATGCTGGTCAGACTTTTTTTCCCTTTTGGGCCAGGGCAAGGCGTACTGTGGAAAGTCTCTATGGGTTCCAGGTATGCTGTTTAGGCCAGGGATTCTTAACCCTAGGGGATAGGATTTAGGGCATGGGGTCTGTGAACCTCAATGGGATAAAAATTACATCTTTATTTTACTAACCTCTAAGCTAAATTTCTTTTAATTGTAAATGTAGGCATAAAAAATAGTAATATTAGCAGTCTTGTGACTTTTTCAGAGAAATAACCTGTTTTTATATGATAAAACTATAGTTTTAGATATATCTAAAATGCATTAATGGACATCCCTGGTGGCACAGTGGTTAAGAATCTGCCTGCCAATGCAGGGGACACAGGTTCTATCCCTGGTCTGGGAAGATCCCACATGCTGCGGAGCAACTAAGCCCGTGAGCCACAACTACTGAGCCTGCGCTCTAGAGCCCACGAGCCACAACTGCTGAGCTTGCGTGCCACAACTACTGACGCCCGCGTGCCTAGAGCCCGTGCTCCGCAATGAGAAGCCTACGCACCGCAATGAAGAGTAGCCCTCACTTGCTGCAACTAGAGAAAGCCCACATGCAGCAATGAAGACCCAATGCAGCCAAAAAAAAATAAATGAAATTTTTTTTAAAAAGTTAAAAAATGAAATGCATTAATAAGGAAGGACATATATTACAATATATCACAAATCTGGTATTTTAAAAAATTTGAACTGTATTCCACTTTAATTGGTTTCCTTTGTAATCCTGTATATTTTAATTTTTTAAAAAGCATTGTCTGAGAAGAGTCCATCGACTTCATCATACAGCCAAAAGAGCATTCTTTATTTGTTCACACATTTAGAATGTCTAGTTTAGGCAGTTAAAATTACTCTCTTTTTACTTTACCTACCTTAAATATCCTCTTTTGTTTCTGTTCTTGCCTGCTGGTATTAGTTTACTAATAGGCCTTTAATTTCAGTTTTACATCTCACTCTCCATTAGCATCTTTATTTATTGACTATGTAACATAGGAGATGGAATATAAGTCCAGAAAACAGATTCTAGGCTCCAGGGCAGGCAGACTGCCTAGGTTTCAATCAGAACTCTGTGACTTATTTAGCTGTGTGACTGTGGGCAAGTTATCTAACCTTTCAGATGCTTTGGTTTCCTCCTTTATAGGGTTGTTGTGAAGATTAAAGGAGTGGAGATTGATTAAAGGAACTTATGTTAGTGTGAGTGCTATGCATATGCCTGCTATTATTGCTGTTTATTCAAAAAAATATTTGATTGCCATTATATGAGCTAGGCCCTAGACATTCAGCCCAAGACAAATGCTCCTCTTCCAAAAACTTAAAGTCTAGTGGCAAAGACAGATCTTGGAAAAGACATTATTAATAATCTAAGTGTTAGGATGGAGGAATGCAAGATTCTTAGCTGTGTCTTGAGGACAAATTCAGGGCCAGGCAAGGAAGAAGTTGAAGCTGAATAAGCAAAGAATGGGACAAACATGCCCAGCGAAGCAACATCGTTTGCTAAGGCTCTGAGATGAAAAAGATCATGATACATCTGATAATTTAAAAGAAAGTCAGTGTGGCTACACAATATGGAGAATGAGGAAAGGGAGTGGTATAGGATGATACTTGAGAAGTAGGCAGGGGCCAGATCTGGTAAGGCCATGCTTGATTTAAGGATTGCGGTCCTATCCTTGTAGCACTGGGAAGCTTTAGATTTGCATTTGTAAAGGATGTCTGCTAACAGGAGATATGATCTGAAGGAAGATCTGCTCTACATAATAGATATAGCAGAAGGAAGCTACAGATGCAATCCAAGAAGAGATAATAACCTGTTGATGGACTAGAATGAACTAGAATGGCAGTAGTAGAGATGGGGCTATTCCACAATTAGCTTGAGGGATTTGATGATTGATTGCAAGGGGAGGATGAAGGAGAAGGAGTTAAGACATTTAGGCTTCTGGCTTGAGCAGTTAGGTGCATGGTAGTACCATCTAGGGAGTTGATGAACACACTGGAGGAGGAATAGGTTTGGAGATGTATAGATGGAGTCAGTTTGAACATAATGAGCTTGAGGTGCCTGTGAAATCACTAGGAGGAGTTAGTTGGATACACTTACAAGCCTGTTGCTCTGATAAACTATTTAAGAATCTGGCTATTGGAAGGTAAGGATGGCTTAGAAAAAGGACTCTTCTTTAGAGCAGGTAAAAGGAAAACGTGAGAGCAAGTGATCTGAGGCTGATCTAAATGAAGGACAGCTGGGGATATGGGCTAGCACTCCAAGGAATGCTAATGGGAAGTTGGAGGAATGAATTTTATTTCAAAGATATGCTGAAAAAGCAGTTACTTCAAAAGACTTCTTAAAAGTTTCGAATGTACCCACCGAGAATGAAGTATAAAAGGTTTTAATGGGAAAAATAAGAATGAGATGGAGATAATGCTAGTGAAATTTAAGATGTAGTTCTGACTTAAGAGGATATGCACCCAGGGTAATGTGATTTAGTTCTAATTAGACAACTCATTGCCATTCATATCATAGTCTCTTTAATGTAAAGATGCTAGAGGAGCCCTTTTAGGTTTAGCCAAACTGACATTATTGAATAGTATCTAACCTTAATTATTAAGACATTTTATGTTTTTTCTTCCTCCTGCTTTCCTCCTGTCCCTCCCTTCCTTCATCTCTCCTCCTTTCCTCCCCTCGCTCCATCCCTTTCTAGGAGGGAGGTAGGATGGAATGTAGAGTTAGGATAAATAGGACATTAGGAGGAAAAGGTGTTGTTTTTTAAATAGGTAACTTACAGGGTGGATCTTTATTTTAAATGATTCTAAGTCCCAAGCTAATAATTATGTGTACATTTAATTTGCATAGGATTTAATAAACAATGCTTAAGGTTATATGTTTTTCTTAGTGAGTACTTTTGAGAAGCATTAAATATTTTAAAAATTGATTAAACTCTGGTGGAATACTGTGGCTAGTAAAAAAGAATAAAGAAGACCTCTGTTACTGAGAGAGGATAGATGATCTGGATAAATTTTCAAATGATAAAGTAACAGTTATTTAGTCATAAGGAAGAAGGGATAATAAGAATACATTGTGCAACAGTATACAATACATTATAGTATACTGGCTTTTTTAAGAAAGCGAGGGAAATAATACATTTTTGTTTGGTTATACTGGCACTGAGAAACACTGGAAGGATTCATGAGAAAGTAAATAATGAGATTACCTATGTGGGCAAAGTAAGGGGGAAAACAATGGAGGAGGACAGGGGTGGGAGTGAGACTCCTCAGTATATATTGTGTTATAGTGGTTTCATTTTTAAATCTTGTGTATTTACTTCCAATACAAAAATTAATTTTTAAAATATTGTTTTCCTTTTAAATGTATTACTTATAGATCTTTATAAACTGTAATACCACGTTTGTAAGCACTACCAATTATTTTTCATTAATTCATTGTTCATGTGCATCTTTAGTGTGGTTGATGCTACAATAAAGTGGGATATAAATCTTGTCTGTAAGGTGGCTACTTCAGTGGGCAAATGAGAATGTGAAGTAATCATGATGGAATGCTAAATGTCATAAGAGAAGCACAGAGTCATTGGTAGAATCAGCAAAAACCAGGTAGGAGGTAACATTTGAATTGAATTTTGGGAATTTGGAGAAAAATGAGGGAAGTTAAGAGAATTTTGGATGGGAGATGAACATAGGCACCAACATAGCAAATAGTAGGACTTATTCTAGTGAGTCCTTGATTTTGACAAGCCATAATGGATGAAAATTATCCCCAAGTATAGCTGTGATCTTATAACATTTTGAGAAATTAAAATGTTTTGATGAAAGCGAATTGTTGTTACCTTATTTATCATCTGCCACTTTTCCATTGAAATAATTGTGGAAATAGATGCAGTGTCAGTAGCACCTGCACTAGGAATATGAACAATGTGGGAAATTTTAAAATAATCTTATGTTTTGATATAATTTCACACTCACAGAAAAGTTGCATGATTAAAAAGAACCACGTATATCATATATTATTATGTAATTTTTTTCTGAACCATTTGAGAGTATGTTGGAAACATTATGCCCTTTTACCACTAATACACTGGTATATAATACCTAAGGATAAGAACATTCTCTTCATAACTACAGAAGAATGATCAGAGTCAGGAAATTTTATATTATGTCAATCTACAAGCCATGTTTAAACTTTGCTGATTGTCACATTATGTACTTAATAGCTGATATTCCTCAAGTCCAGAATCAAGTCTAGGTTCACGTGTTGCATGTAGTTGTCGTGTCCCTTTATCTTCCTTTAATTTGGAACCGTTCCTTAGCCTTTTTTTTTTTTTTTTGACATTGACTTTTTTTGAGGAGTACAGGACATTTGAAGAGTGACCCTTAATTTAGGTTTGTCATTTGTATTCACATGATTAGATTCAGGTCATGAGTCTTTGACAGTAGTACCTTAGACGTGATCTTTTGTCCTCAACGTATGATATCAAGAATACATGATTTTGGTTTGCTCTAATATTGGTGATGTCTGCCAGGTTATATTATAAAACTACTATATTTTTCTCTTTGTAATTAATAAGTAATTTGGAGGAATATATTTGAGACCATGTTCCTTATGGAACTTCTACCTATTAATTTTAGCATCCATTAATGATTTTCTAACTCCATCATTTCTTCTATATGTATTAGCTGGCATTCTATCTTAAGAAACAGCTTCTTTTTTCCTCTTTCCTTTTTATTTTATTCATTTTTTTGTATCATTGTGGATTCATGGATACTTATTTTACTCAATGGGCTGTATACTCCATTGCTGTCATTATTTTCATGCCTAAATTATGCCAGATTTGGCCAGGGAGTCTCATTAAGCAGGTTCTTGTTTTCTTTTAACATTTATTCATCACTCTTTCAGCAGTTTCTTATTTTCTTGCATATAAAAAAAATTTTTTTCAGACTTAACTTGTACTTTCTTTGCTTCAGGCCCTGAATCAGCCTTTTCTACCTGGAAACTTGGTTCCTTCTATGGCAAAGGGCATATAAAACTCAAGCCCCTGAGTCAGCCCGATCTCCAATTAGCTCTGGGTATTTTTATTGGAAAAGTTTTTATATATGTATGTATAAAACACACACAGACACCAAGATCTGTGTATTGGTGGTGGTGTCATTGCTTCTCAGCTGTCAGCAAATGTGCATGTGTATCTGTGAGTACACATGCATATATATATTCATAGTTTTTACTCTCTGTAGATATATATATACACTTATATATACACGCTCATGTAGATATACACATATATCCAACTTATCTATGTCCGTGGATAGGAGATACATGTACATATATATATATATACATATATATATATATATATATATATATGGTAAAAAATAAAAGTGCATACTGATACCAGCTCAATATTTTTTTATTAAGCAAATCTCAGTATTAAACCCTGAAGCAGAATAATTAAACCTTGCAGAGGAGAGAAACTGTAGTTGATTTCCTTCTACTAAGCTCTTACTATATTTTCCTATATTACAGCCTGAAAACTGAAGGGAGATGACTTTTCTTCGAGGTAGCCAAGACTCTCCTATCCCCTACAGTAACATGAAACTGATGCTGAATTACCACTCCTAGCAATGTAAAGTGACTGGGTGATGTTTTGTATCTATATCCGGAGATGTAAAGTTAGCAATTAGGAAGGAGTTGAGACTGGAAGAGTTGTCAAAGCGGTGTACTCTGGGGACTGTAGCATTTCATTCAGTGTTACTAATGATAAAGGTATTACAGATGCTGATTATCGTAAAGTTCACCCTTCATATTTAGATGAGCTAACTTTGGAATCAGGCATGCTGGATTTTAGCTGCAGTATATCTGCATATCAGTAGTAAACAAAATGTTATAAAATGCCCCAAATTAAACTATATCCTGTTCATATTAGCCACTCTTTCACCTTAAAACCTGAGAAGACCATGCATATTATATTAAATATTACTATATTAAATATTTTCTTATTTTCTATTAAATATTCTAATCTGAAATTTATGGGACCAAGAAATCTCCAGAAAGAATTGGGAGGGTAAATGGATAGTCAGCCAAGTTACAGGAGTTTCTTCTAGGCCTGTTTCTGCTAATTCAATAATGAAAACTTAGAAAAAGTTAAAAACCAAAAAAATTTGTTGAGCACCTTATTCCACTTGCATTAGTTGTAATTATAATCAAAAAAACCATAGTCTTTATTCTCAAGGAACGTACATTAAGTAGAGGAAATAAGACTAAAAGGAATATAATAAGCAGAAGAGTAAAAGCCATTAAATAATTATTTGTTGAATAGACTCCTGTTTCCTGAGGAAATATTTTAGGGGGAAGGTTACGAAGATAGTGTGCTTTAAGGTGATTTTTTTTTTTTTTTAGGATGACTATAATTGAAGAGCCAGAGGTACAAAAACATTAGATAAGAGAACTAATATTTAGAGACCTTAAAATAAGTATCATTTTAAATGGTTAAAGATATAAGAAAATAAAAATAACATATAACAAAGATTAGAACAATATAAAAAAGAAAGCATAGATTAAATAATACCCAAGAAAATGTACAGACATCAAAATACAGTCAATAAAGTTAAAAATTCAGTGGACTAGTTAAATAGCAGATTAGACACAGCTGAAGGGAGAATTAGAACCCCAGAAGGTAGACCTAAGAAAATTACTCAGTATGTAGCCCTGAGAGATAAAAAGGGATGGAAAATATGAAAGCGGGCTTATAATAGGGAAAGTAGAACAAGAATGTCCAGCATGTATCTAGTAGGTGTTCCAGAAGAAGAGAATGGGAGTGAGGAAATATTTGAAGAAGTACTATCTGTGAATTGTTCTGAATTGGTGAAAGGTTCAAGAAGTACACTGAGTCCTCAGGAAGATTGATAAGACTTAATCTATACCTAGACATTATAGTAAATCTACAGCATATCAGAGACATAGGGAAAGATCATAAAAGAAACCAGAGGATGAAGCCTGATTACTTACAACCACAGTAAAACTGACAGCAGAAATATTAACAATAACCATGGAAACCAGAAGACACCAGAGAAAATATCTATTGTTCTAGAACTTTATGCCCAAGTAAAACTATCATTCAGTGTTAGGTCCAGATAGAGATATTTTCAGACAAAAAACTGACAGTTTACTTTTTCCTAAAGAACTAATGAAGAAGAAAACTGAACTAATGAGAGTGAAAGAGATGTACCCCAAAAGGAATGCTGAGCAAATGAATTGATTGTCACATGGGAAATCAAAACAAACTTTACCTAAATAAAGCAAAATAATCACACACACACACAAAAAAGGTACAAATCAAGGGGAAAAATATATCTTATACAAATAGTATGTAAGATGAGTTAAAAAGATGGGTTAAAGCTCTTTCAAGTCAAACTATTCAAGAGGAAAAGAAAATTTATTAATTTTAGACTTTGATATGTCAAATATTCATGTTAAAGCTATAAAGATGCAACTAGAGGAATAGAACTAGAATATGTAACTTTTATCCAGAAAGGCAGGAGTAAAGAAAAGTTAATCTATTAAAAGATAGGAAAAGAAAAAAAGAAACATATAAAAAGCAAGGTAAGTAGAAGGTACAAAATACAATGAAAGGTTAAATCTAAATTCAGTAATCACAATGAATTAAATAAACTTGCCAGTTAAAAGATGGTCAGCGTGAATTAAAAAAAAATTTTGTATGTGATTTATAAAATACTTATCTAAAATATAAGACCGGGCTTCCCTGGTGGCGCAGTGGTTAAGAATCTGCCTGCCAATGCAGGGGACACGGGTTTGAGCCGTGATCCGGGAAGATCGCACATGCCGCGGAGCAGCTAAGCCTGTGCACCACAACTACTGAGCCTGCTCTCTAGAGCCCACGAGCCACAACTACTGAGCCCACGTGCCACAGCTACTGAAGCCCGCGTGCCTAAAGCCTGTGCTCCACAACAAGAGACGCCCCCGCTTGCCGCAACTAGAGAAGGCCCGGGAGCAGCAACGAAAACCCAACGCAGCCAAAAATAAAACAAATAAATTTTAAAAAATAAAAAATAAAATAAAAATATGAGAGCATGTCAAAGTAGAAAGTAAACCTAATTATGCATACAGTTTTTTAAAAATATTAAAAGTAGATATTTTGCAAAGTGGTTATTTACTGTTTGAGCATCAATATTTTCTATTTTTATTAAGCTATAATAATTATAAATTTTCCAGTTTTGTTTAAAAATGGAAAAATCTATAATATTAAATTTAATATGTAAATCTCATCTACTTATTAACTTTTAATACTCATAGAAGTACTACATTGTCCTTGCTGGTATAATACTAAATGATTCTGTTGAACCATGAATTGCTCAGCCCTGAAGGTAAAAATTACACTGCTTTGGGGATAAACATGTTTGAAATCAAGTAATTGCTCAGAGCTAAAATCTCCTACTACTTGCACTTTGTTTAGAGATGAAATGAGTAAGACTGGTTTCTTAAAAGCCATGGAGTTTTAAAAGTGCTATTTGTATCAATAAGTGAAGTGAAACTGAGATAATCTTAACAAAGACTGTTTTAAATGCAAAACTCTGTTTTCAAAATTATTATTAAACTTCCAATATAGTAAAAATTCATAATATCAAATTTTTTTTACATTTGTGATACATTTGTAAGTCAGACTGCCTGTGTTGACTCCGTTTGGCTTATTTGTGAAATCAGAGCTTCCTAAGCAAATGAGTAGTGTTAAAAGGAGTTGCTAGGTAAAACTAAACTGTTTTCAACTGTTCTGAGTATCTATTTAATACAGAAATCATATACATAATTGTTTTAGGCAGAGGAGAACTAAGAAAACTGTCACTTCACTGTACTAATTACAAATCACTTAATTTTATTCCATCAATTAGAACTAGATTTCTCCTAGGTAACAATTTATTAACCTAAGTCTCTTTAAAAGTTGTTCCTTTTAAAATCTTTTATAGTTCATATTTTACTAATTCAGGTTGGTAGTCTATTGAGTCTGTTTTCTGAGACTTTCTTTGTTACGGGGCATAAAATTTCATGGATATACGTAAATCTTTGAGAGTATTTTTTTCGGTTCAGTTCATCCACGCTTATACTCCAAATCAGGGTACTCTTAGCATTTAGTTGTCCTCTCCAGAGGTGGATGTTACTCAGGATTTATGGATGTTGGTGTTTTGTGTCTTGGCCTAAAGTTCTTACTCTTCTGATGGGCCCAATACAGAAATTTTTATCTTACCGTTAATAAAGTTGAGAAATGAAAATTGTTATTGCTGTGAATCAGTGAGGTCAAACTTAATTTCTTACTAATGAGAGGGTTTTCTTCAGAGTAAGAAAGAACAAAGGCTTGGCCATCTAATAGTAAAGTTAACATTGTATTTTTATTTAATTAAAATATTTATGTTAATTTTCTTTCATTTCTCCAGTCATATTTCTTGTCATATATCCCATTTTATTTCTCAAATCCAGTCGCAAAAAGGTCTTAAGTACCTTCTGGGAAGCTTCTTAGTTTCATTACCCACCTCCTTAAATTATAATCTGCCAGAATAATTTCAGTGCTTTTGCAGGAATAAAGGGTGTCATTATTAGCTTCTTATTTAATTAATGACCAGACATAATGCAGAAATGCATGAGGTACATGATAAGCACATAGCAACTGCTCAATAAATGTCAATTAAATTTATTACAGGGTGAGTATACCCCTTCTGTTGGAAGTACTCCATTGAGAATTAATTTTTATCAGGCTTCATTTTCCTTCTTCCCACTGTCTATTTCTTTGATTGCCCCTGCTCTTTCTGTTAAAATTTTCTTTAATCCCTAGGTAGAGAAATCCTGAGCTAGAAAAAAGTCTAGTTTGACTCCAGTTCGTAGAGGGCATTATTCTGTTGTTAGCCAAGGGATCTATTTCATGAATATATAATCTCAAAATTACTTCCCTATGTCTTCCATTGTGGATTCGTTTAATTTTAGCTATATGGCTACTTCTTAGGAATCAAAAGAAATCCAGAGAAATTATCAGGTGTAGTAATTTTTTTTTTCTTTCCAGTTTTTCTTTCAAATAATACTATACTGCTTCATGGGTAGTGTGAGTACCTTATAACAGAGTATTCTCAGCTTCTCCCTCCCATAACTTATAATCTTGCTGTCATTCATTTTTCTTTTCTATAAGCTATAATCACCAAAAACATCGCTGCTATTATTTTCAACAAACTGTTGTCTGTTAGGTCAATTAAGAATAAGAAAAGGGACTTCCCTGGTGGCACAGTGGTTGAGAATCTGCCTGCCGATGCAGGGGACACGGGTTCAAGCCCTGGTCTGGGAAGATCCCACATGCCACGGAGCAACTAAGCCTGTGCGCCACAACTATTGAGCCTGTGCTCTAGGGCCCGCGAGCCACAACTGCTGAGCCCGCATGCCACAACGACTGAAGCCTGCACACCTAGAGCCCATGCTCCGCAAACAAGAGAAGCCACCGCAATGAGAAGCCCGCGTACTGCAACCAAGAGTAGCCCCCGCTCGCCGCAACTAGAGAAAGCCTGCATGCAGCAACGAAGACCCAATGCAGCCAAAAATAAATAAATAAATTTATTTAAAAAAAAGAAAAAATTTAAAAATTATTTTACCTTAATTTATTCCTCTCTAACACTCTTCCTTTCTTTATGTACATCCAAATTTCTGACCTATATAATTTTCCTTCTCTCTGAATAATTTATTTTAACATTTCTTGTGGTAGATCTACTTGCAAAAATTCCCTCAATTTTTGATTGAGAAAATCTTTATTTCTCACCTTTGAAGGATAAGTTCACTGGATACAGAATTATAGATTGGTGGATTTTTTCTTTCAATACATTGAATATTTCAATCTGCTCTCTTCTTACGTGCATGATTCTGAAGAGAAGTCTGATATAATTCTTATTTTATTTTCCTTTCTAGGTAAAGTCTTCCACATCCCTCCCTCCCCCAGATCTCTCCATACTGCCAGTCTGGATTCTTTGTGCAATTTTAATATGATATGGCCAGGTGTAGTTTTGGTATTTATCCTGCTTGGAGTTCTTTGGATCACCTGGATCTGTGGTTTTGTGTCTGTCATTGATTTTGGAATATTCTCAGCCATTATTATGTCAAATTGTTCCTCTGTTCTTTTCTCTTTCTTCTCTTTCTGGTATTACTATTACGCATATGTTAAAACTTTTGTAATTGACCTATAATTCTCATATATCCTGTTCCATCTTTTCATTTTTTTTTTCTCCTCTTTGCATTACAGTTTTGGAAGTGTGTACTGTTACATCTTGAAACTCTTTGATTCTTTTCTTGGCCATATCTAGTCTACTGATGAGCCCATCAAAGGCATTCTTCATTTTCATTACAGTGTTTTTGATCTAGCATTTTCTTTTGATTCTTTCTTAGAGTTTCCATCTCTCAGCTTACATACTCATCTGTTCTTTTATGTTGTCAACTTTTTCAATAAATCCTTTGGCATATTACTTATTGTTGTTTTAAATTCCAATTCTGATAATTCCAAATTTTCTGATGCTTGATTTGTCTCTTCAGGTTGTTTCTTTTTGCCCTTTAGTGTGCCTGGTAATTTTTTGTTGAAAGCTGGACATGATGTATTGGGTAAAAGGAACTTTGGTAGATAGGTCTTTAGTGTGAAGTTTTATGTTTATCTGGCTAGGAGTCAGTCTGTGTCTACTATTTGCTGTAGCTCTTGTGGCCAAGGCTAAAATTTCCTCTTATGTCCTTGTTTTTGTTTTCCCTGGTGTCTTTAAGTGTTCTGGAGATTTTAAATAGGGGTGAGCCTTGCAGTTCTTTTAGCTGTATCTGATTCCTTGTTATTTTATAGGAGCCCTATTGCTATGGTGGTAATGTGAGGAAGGGTGGAAGGAAACCTTCTATAGTCCTATGATTAGGTCTGTCTTTTAGTGAACCTTTTGCTTCCCCTGTGTCAGTTACGCTCTGGTGAAATAGTTTTCCTTGTGAGAAGGCCTTATTAAGGAGAACAGAGTTCAGCAGTATTTCAAAATGGTTACTTTCCACTTCCCCTGCTGGAAGCAGGTGAGGATTTTTCTCTAATCTCCACAGTGAAGAACCTAGTGAGGCTCATGGAGGTAAAATTCATAGAAGTTTGGAGAACCCTTCTTTAAGGCTGAGGCCCCTCCTAATTTTTCATTCTTAAGCTAGTATTCATATTGAACCTCCAGAAATTAATTAATTAGAGTTGAAAGTGTTCCTACCCCAGGACTGGCTTCAGCCAACACTTCTGCGCCTGGGCTTTTGTTACCAGTAAGTCCTTATCCTCTGTATCTGCCTGGCTGTGTCTCCAGTTTTCAGGGAAGCGGTTTGCCCTGTGACCTCAAATATCCAATAGATCTAAGAAGAGTCGTTGGTTTTCAGTTTGTTCAGCTTTTTTCTTTTTGTGAGGATAGGAGTGACTACTTCAGGCTCTTCATATTTCAGAACAGAAACCAGAAGTTCCTGTGTTTCTTATTAGAATGAAGATTTCACTTTAGCTCAGTCTTATTAGTCTCTTAAGCCTTTTCTTTTCATGTAGGAACTTCACTGGAAACAATGTCTCTAGCGGATATTTGAACATAGATTACATTTGGGCGAGATACTTTTTTAATCTATTTTTTTCAAAATTATCTTTTCATTTATTGACTTTTCTAAATGCAGACTGCAGTCCTCCTCAAGCTGTAAGGCTATGAATCCTTGATGCTTTCTTTCTAAGCCTCAATTCAGCAGTTAGAAAGATTTTTTAAAAATCTGAAGCACTTATCTCCCTCAAAGGACGTAGACAGAATGAACAGTGAAGAGAATTTGTATACTGTTTTAAAGTACCTTCAATGCACCAGACACTATCCTGTATGGATACACAGAAATGTAGAGTTAGGATACCTAAATTTTAGTGTTCTCAGGCTAGTCAGGTAACAAGACAGGTGAATAATATCAAACTCATATGCTTCAGGCATGTGCAGGGAAGCACAGAGGTGGGATATTTTGTCTTACCTTGGAGGGTTGGGATGAGGCAGGAAAAAGTCACCTAAAGCAGCTGACATGTGATCTGTCTCTTGGAGGATGACTAGGGTGGAGGAGAATATTCCAGCAGAGAAAACTGCCTACAAGATAGATGGTTTAGTTTATGGTTGCTTTTCTTCTGCAGTCAGGACTTTGAGAGCAAGGCAAATTGGGCAAGTTAGGTAGTGTCTTTCCAACTCTATTCGATGTATGGTTTTATTAGAACAGATACTTGCTGTATAATGTTTTTCAAAGTCAAATGTAAGCAATGTTTGAATTGTTTTGTATTATATTGCAGTATGAAATTGAGAATTAACTGCAATATGTATTTCATATTGATATAAGGTATAACCTGACAAAATAATTTTTTAATTCTCAAATTATGTCTTGTAAGTATTTTGCATGGTGGTAGAATTCACTTGAGTTTAAGTTTGATTGGTTTTATTGTTTCTTTAAATGTAAGGATATTTTATGATTTCATAGAAGGAAATTTTTAGAAATGATAACCCACTCATTTTAGCTAATCTCATTTAGTTAAACCATTTCTCTTGAAGTGGTAACCCATTATATAACTTCATGTATATTTTTAGACTCATACATATATTTACTCTTTCAGGTTTATAGTACTGCTGCTTTCTGGTGAAGGTATAATGAACATAATTTAAAATTCTACATAAAGTATAGGAATACTATTCAATTAATAACTAGTAGATTATCGCCTAGTTCTAGTTTAGTGTTGTAGCTTTTGAAATTACTGTTACCAGACAACATAAAGCTGTTCTAGCATACATCTAATATACTGTTTCTAAAATGAATGACTATGTATACAGAGAAGGAGGGATTTTGGACTTCTTAGAGAAAGCAGGATAGAGAATCTTATTTTAGATGACAGAAGACAGCACCAAAGTGATCTTAATTTTTCTAAAAAAAAAAAAATCATCTGATCTTGTTTCATATTAAGATTTGACTTTTAATTATGTTGCTGCTAAAATTATTCTCTGAGATACTGTGCATAGATGATTCAAGATATTTTTGAAACACTCCTTAAAATGACCATTAAAGCCTATTAAATCATCACTTTTACTCCAGACATCTCTTTCTTCACTTGCTTTGCTTTCTTTAATAGAAATAGTGTATTAGTTTTCTGTTGCTGCTGTAACAAATTACCATAAATTTAGTGGCTTAAAACAGCACAAATATATTATCCTACAATTCTTGAGGTCAGAAGTTCAGTATGAGTGCCACCAGACTAAAATCAAGGTGTTGGACAGGCTGTTCCTTTCTGGAGTCTTTAGGGGGAGAATCCATTTACTGCTTCTTTGAGTTGTTGGCAGAATTCAGTTCCTTGCAAGTATAGCACCTAGGTCTTGTTTTCTTACTGGCTATAAACTGAGGATTATCCCACCTTTTAAAGTCCACCACATTTCCTGGCTCATTGTCTCCTTCCTCCATCTTCAAAACCAGCAATGGCCTATCGAGGCCTTCTCACTTTGCATCTTTCTGACATACTGTTCTGTAATGTTTTACTTATAAGGATTTATATGATTAAGTTGGGCCCACTCAGGTAATCCAGGGTAATATCCCCATCTTGGGTTCTTAACGTTAATCATATCTGCAAAGTCCCTTTTACCATGTAACATAACATGTTAACAGGTTAACAGGAGTTAGGATGTAGACATCTTTGGGGAGCCATGTTTCTGCCTAATATAACCGGTAGTACTAACTGGTGCCTGGCTTTGCTGGATCAGTTTTCCTTTTCTGTTTAGGATACCTCTGACTTTTCCCTCTTTGATTCATGGAATACAAAAGAAGTGTTAGGATTCAGCAGAGCCATGATAGTACTATATTAGATATAATACCTATAGGGAAATTATAGGGAAAAGAGAATTCTAGAAATACTGAAAAAAAAAGAAAATATGCTTACAGAGTATTGCTTTGTGAAATAGAAAGTCCTTGTGTATTTTTGTGAGTTTATATTAACTATTTCGAATCCTTGGTATTAAGGTCCATAGTTATTCAGTACACAGCAGCAGGAAGTAAACCAGTAAAGAGCCTCTTAATTTAGTATGAAAATATTCCAAGATAGATATTCAGAGCAATAAATTTTAATAATTTATGTGAATTTTGATAATGGACAACATTGCATTTTAATATGTTATTTCTTTCCTACTTAGATCATCACGAAGTATGTATACGAGCTCCTGGAAAAGGACTGTAATTTGAGAAAAATATCTATTCCAGTAAGTCCAATTTTTAAAAATATTTATAGTTCCAAATAAAATAGTTTTCAATTCAGAAGAAAAGCTTTGTTTTAGGTTAACTGTGATAAGTTTAAATGTTAAGATCCTAGTGTTTTGATATTGGTAAAGATAATATTAAATTCCTGTCATTATATCTCATCTCATTGTGCACAATAGTTCTTACAAAGTAATATTCTTCAGTGTAAAGAAAAACTGATTTCCAGTCTTTTTTGAAAATGATGACACAAAGGACTACCCTTTCCTCTACCTTTTCTCATTTCATTGGTATAATTTATTTTTACTTATTTATTTGAAGTAAACCAGTGTTCCTTTTCTTGCATTAGACATTCACCATCGCTTCAATTATTTCTTGATTTTTTAAAAATTGTATGTTTTATTTCTGTGTTATTTCCTCTGCACATCCCCAGATTCACTCCTGGTGCTTCCTGTCTCATAACGCTACTCACCTCTTTTTTGGTAGAACACTTTTTTGAAGCTTTGCACATTTTGCCATTTCAGAGTGAAAAAGTTTGACATTTGTTCTGAGATTCAGCTTCTCAAAAGAACTTTTTTGTTTTTAATGGAAAACATGAAATTTTAAGTGTTTAAATGAAGAAATAGTAACCTTATGTGTGTAATGATGGTAGACTAGATTAGATGATCTTTAAGGTCCCTGACAACTCTCTGATTTTACAATCTAAATGAATCTCCAAGACTTCATGAAAGTAATTTATTTAAGGCACAAAACTTTGAATATTGATAATTTTGTTTACATGAAATTTTGCATGAAATTTTAAAGTTCTTTGGGCAGTGTTATTCTACTATGAATTGGAGGGTTTGAGGATTTTTTAATGCTATCCATCCTCCCAAATTAATTCCATAGGTTGATTTTTTAAAAAAAGAAATCTATTTTATATTTAATTTTCTATAGGCAACCTCAAGTACTAGGTCACATTGTTAATCATTTATTCATTCATTCAACAAATATTTATTTTAGGGTACCAGGTACTGTTCCAAGTGCTAGTGACATAGCAGTGAATAAAATATTCAATATTATTCCACGTGATGACTAGGCCAACCCTTGTTTTTTTGGAAGCTTTCCTTCCTTTTGAATTATGTGAAAACCAAGATTTTAGTATCTTTTTGGGAGTGAATATAAAAGTCTTTTTTTGGATTCAAATCTCTTTTAGTTTTGACTTTAGGTCTAGTGTCTTACTCTATTAAAACTATATATTGAATTTTGTCTTCTGGAAAGTTAAGGTAGAATTTTGTCACTTTGTCCAGTCTTCTTTTCTTGTTAATTCTGTTTCTTTCGAAGTTTCTGAAGAATGATATTTAAAGAGCCTTAGGTTAATTCATTGTTACAGCACAATTAATATTGAGTCCTTTAACTCTGTAATACTTCTAGTTCCATGGAACCTTTAAACTCACTTTAATTCCCTAGATTTCTAGAACAAATTACAAGATAATTGGCCATATCTCTCATGTTATATGATTGACTTTCATTAATTTTCTTTATAGAAAGCCTAAGATTAGATTTAGAAGGACTTCAATTATTTTCCTCTTTTTTAAATTTAGACTATAAAGTTACACAGGGGGAGCTTTACATTATATGAGACCTATAACAACCTTCATGTCCATTTTTGGTTAGTGAAGATTCCCTAATATTATAAACATTAAAGAAACAAAAAAATTTTATTTCAGGAAGTTTATCTCTCCTTAAATTATCATCACATATTTTATCTAGTTGTGAATTTTTCTTCCCTAAGTATTAGTTTTCTCCTGAGTTATCTTAAATCCCAAAGCTAGCAGTGAGAGTGGGGTTTTTTGGTGGTGTTCAGAGTCTTTTTTTTTTTTACTACAGGAATACCACCAAACTTTTTTTTTCCTGATGATAAACTAAGTTTTAGTGTTATAGTTGAAATATTTAACAAGGAAAGAAAAACTTTTTTTTTTTTTAAATGACAGCACTTCGTGGAAGTCCATGATTTGACAGATCGTGATCATGTCTCATGTTTACTCTCCACCTCACATAAATAGGTACAAAATATTCTCCATTTTAGTATCTCACACTTGTGTAGAATACTGGATACGTGAATTTAACTTGACTACAGATTTGCATTCAATTTATTCAATCATATTTAAATAAATATCAAAATTAGTGATTTTCATAAGTATCCCAAAGTGAATTGTTAATTGCTAAAAATTGTTTGGTGCAGTCTCACTGACCAATTGGCCTTTGAGGTTGATTTGTCTCTAACATGAGGCGGTACACTGGAATGACCTTTATTTGTATTCCTTAATGAAAGCTCATCTTAGTAAATTACCATTGTTTGAAGATAAATGGCCTTGGAACAACCATTTCAAAACTTAAGTTAATGAAGGAAAAATTATTTTATTCATATAGACATTTTTCTATTTTAAATTAGCACTAACTTTACACAGAGTAAATTATAGCCACCAGCTGCAGAGTCACAGTTCTGCATTATATTGAGATGAATATGTCAATGACCAGCTTAAATACTGTTCTTATTCCTTAATCATTAATACCATTACATTGTTCATTTTCATTTTTTTTCCTTAAATACTCTGATGTTCTGATATTTTCAAAGTCAACATATCTGGATGTTCAAGTAAAACTTTTATTCATTTGTTCATGGCTACCTTAACTTGTAGCTCCTTAAAAAATTCTTGAACAGTGGTATAATATAAAAAAACACATGTTTATCTTCAGAAAATAAGTACTCTTCCAGTTTTAAAGTGATTACTGTGGAATTTAAAGTACCAACATTCCATTGCTTAAAAAATTGACTCAGGTGCTTGGTAACAGGGGACTTAGTATGATGGAAAAAAGAAACAGTGATCAGCACCTGCTGGAAAGTCCATAGCTAGGGGTTTTTTCATTAAGATAAACAGATGTCCATTTCCGTACATTCCAGAATCCATTAAGGCCTCACTGACTTTAAGAGGCTCTTTTATTTGTGCATATTTAGACATACTTTTTGGTAAATGAATGACTGGAAACCTCTGTAGCCTCTTTTTTATTTTTCACTGACAGCTTTGCTTTTTAATTTTTTCTTCTGTTCTTATTACCATTTTCTTTTTTTAAGCCATCTTAACTGAATGATTCCTCTGCTTTCATATAATGTTCCTAGGTAAAAGGGAGTTTTTCTTCTCAGAATTGGTTTTCGTCTGTCTCCCATCCACTTTTCTTCCTCTATGACTTCAGTCATATCCATTGTCATCATAGTAATTTGTTTATTCTAGACGTCCCATGCAAGGGAAGCTAATGCGGTGGTGTTATACTTCATACTTCTCTTACTGCATATTTAATTACTACTAATAAAGATACAGATATGCCATTTTAATTCTAAGCATTGTGTAGTTCTTTTAAAATTCTTTGTAGTCATGCATTCATTTAATCTTCCATTTGTGCTTTCTGAACCAGGCAAGTATTGTAAGCAGTTAAGAGGACGCATTATTTAGTTAAATGCCTTTTATCTAAAGGAATTCACTAGTGATGCTTGATAAGATTCTTTATTCCAAAAGTTCATTCATTCTTATATAAATGAGTGCCTACAATGTGCCAGCCTTTCTTCTAGGCATTGGGAATGTAGCTGGAGACAAACAAAGGTCTATGCCTTCCTGGACTTACATTCTAGTGGAGGGAGCAGATGGTAAATAATAGAATATTATTAAAAGCATATTAGATTGTGTTATGTGCTATGGAGGAAAATAAAACAGAGAACGGGACTAGGGAATTTTTGGGGAAGTGTTTAAATGGGGTGGTCAGAGAAGCCTTCACTGAGAAGGTGGTATTTTTTTCTTAAGCCCTGTGGCCGTGCTCTTCTTACTGAAATAATTACCTTTTGTGCTCTGTTTACACAACTGGCTAAGCATCTATTACTGACACCAATCTGATTGTTTTAGAAATAGAGAAATTTAATTTTTTTTTTTTGTCCCAGGAGTAGTGACTGGGAACATTTGGAATCCAAGGCATTTTTTGGTATTGAGGTTTTTTCTTTCTTATTTTGGTAATTTTATGAACCTATATTGTTGATGAAGTGAAGTGCTATTGCATTACCCAGCATGTGGATTGACTTTCTCTATTTGAGGAGGTGTTTATTACCAGCTGTCAAGATTTTAACTTCTGGCTCTGACCTGGTTGCACAAAGGCTGCCATTCCCAGTTACTTGCCACTGCTGATGTGGAATACCACTCAGTGCATGCCATGGCATATGAAATAAGAGGTTGGGAAGTTATCCCTTTCTAAAAAGTCTTTTGAGTCTTTCAAATCTAAATCATACATCATCTAGTTTAAACCTAACTATTAAGTATAATCAAAATGACTATAAGAATATTCACTTTTCATACCATAAATAACTAGTACATAAAAAAAGGTTATCAAAGTATACAAATAATATTCCTTCATAAAATAATTGTTATATAATCCTGTGTTCATACTCTGAATGAAATTTCAAGGTCCATTTACACAGAACAGTTGGTGTTTGAATTTTTAAATAGTTCCCTCTCCTACTGTTGTTAAAAGCTTAGTAGTTTTCCTTGCTAATATATGGTTTTCCAATATGTGTATTTTCCAGCTGGGTTCTTCTGTTTTTTATTTTAGGTGCAGCATATTTCTATTATAACTTATAGGCTTAATAGCTGTGTGACCTTGGGCGAGTTATTTAAACTCTCTAGGCCTCAACTTCTTCATCTATAAATGAATATAATAATAGTGCGACCTTAATAGAAATAATATTTTTAAAACATTTAGCATAGTATCTAGATCATAGGAAGCACTTAGTTATTCTTATTTATAATGATAATATAATACTAAATATACAATAATAATGGAGAAAGTCATATTTCCAGTATTCTTTTTTCATATTTTTATATGTTTAAATTACTATCATGTCTTTTTTTGCTCCTCTACCTTATATATAATTATCAATCTCTAATGAAAATTTTATTTTAAAGTTTTTTTACTTCTATAATTCTGTAATAGTCATTCTATAATTTATAGTAACCATTAGTTGTTTTCTCATTTGTGTCTATACCTGATCAGAAAACATTTATTTATTATTTAATTTTTTTTAATTACAGGTAGATGCCACTGAGAGTGAACCAAAGAGTTTTATCTTTATGAGTGAGGATGCTTTGACAAATCCACAGAAACTGATGGTTTTAATTCATGGTAGTGGTGTTGTGAGGGCAGGTCAGTGGGCTAGAAGGCTTATTATAAATGAAGATCTGGACAGTGGCACACAGATACCTTTTATTAAGAGAGCTATGGATGTAAGTGCAATTTCCTTTATTTTTTTTTTGGCATTTTATAGCTCTGTTTTAGTATGTGTTATAAATTATTTTATCATGTCTTTTAAAAAGTCTTTCCTAAACATAGTCTTATCTTTAAATTGTTATTATTTATTTTATTTGTAGTGAAAGATTATTCTGTATTATTTTGCCTTTACAACAAAAGCAAAAAGGCATCTTAAGTATACAAAGATTTAGATAAAATCTTTGAAATGAGTATTTTCAGTTCTAAATTTTTTCATTTCTTATTACGTGAAATATCACTTAAATTATCAAATACTTATCAATATTATTGAAAATACTTCTGAAAAAAATCATGACTGCTTTTGTAAATCTTTGCCTACCTGATTCAGTGAAGTTAGAAACTAAAGGAAATCTACTACCTTTAAATTAATATCTTATTCTTAAAAAAAAGAGTTGGAATAACTCAATGTTCTTTTGTCATTAAAATATAAAAACAAAAAACAACTCTTTAGAGCCCACAAATGCTTTAAGAATAAGACAAAGACATACAAAATGGTAAATTGCAGTATTTACTGAATTACTTTATTCTTACTTGAATTCATACTTTTTAGAAATTGGTGTTTTAAAATTGTGTTCAAGGTTTTCTTTCCTGTAGTGGTGAAATTTCTTTTTCTGACCTAGCTTTGTTACATCTTAATATTTGGCGACTTGTTTTACTGTCTCATTCTTAAGTTCTGCAATGAATAGTTACATTTTGCAAAGCTGGTTTTCTTTCACATATAAGCAGAGATTTTCTTCAGAAAAAAAAAGGTAAAATGACAGCTTTACTTATAAAAAGGTTAATATAATAACAGAAAGTTATCATGTATGCTTTATAAGAGCTACATTATTACATTTTTGTAATTAAAAGTGGAAAGAAATTATTTGATACACTTATGATTGCAAAGGTCAAATATATGTTTCCTACTTTGTTAACTCTGAAATGATAAGATTAAAGCTCAGCCCAGCTCCTAAAGAATATTTTGTTAATAGATTTTGAGGCCCTTAAAATGCTGCAAGTAGAATTTCATAGGTGAATTGTGTATTTTTTTTTTCAGTCTTCATGGATGTGCAGAGAACACAAAGACATTACTTTTGATTGGTTGCAAACTTCTACAGTGTGTTTTTTGGTAGAATTTAAGCAACTAAAATAAATTTAGTTTATTTTGAAGTAACTCACGTAATGTTATTTAAACTGTTTCATATTTCAGGTTATGAATAGTGAAATGAACTTACTCTCTGGCACATTAGTTTGTGGTTAGAACAGATGCTGTTGATGTATTTTAAGAACTTTACATGTGAAATGTGATCACAATTTGGTGAATATTTGAACATACAATTTAGTAAAGAAAATCAGATGTTTGTACAAACACGTGCTTGGTGAAATACTTTATGTAAATTATATTGTCTGCGCTACTAGATCAACTAAGCCTTTCCCATTCTAGAATATTTTATTGTTGTATAGGGTTTTTTGAAGTGAAAGAGTATAGGGGAAGCCATCCCAAATACCTTTGAACAGACTATCTGTTGAGATCCTAAAAAAGAGGGAGGAGGTTTATCAGTAACATTAGAATAGTCAGTCATTTTGTTCTTTTAAGTAGGAATAGTGTTTGGGGGATACCAGCATTTCATTGCCTTGCCGTTTTTGTGCTTTTCTCAATCAGAGCAGCTCAGGGTTCCTTGAAATAAAGCAGCTGATTTCTAAGTTCTTTAGTATTTAGTGTATGTTGTGTACTTTGAAAAGTTTAGTTTATATACTTTATTCTTGGTTTTATGAACTTTATTCTGGTAACTTTCTACATGGTGAACATTTAAAAATGGATATCTCTTTTTAATTCAGATAAAGTGATTTTATTACTTTGGCTTTACTTTTTCATGGTGTTTCTCTGGTAATTCTTCAAGGGCTGCTCTGTGTTTGTGTGTGGCTGGAGGGTGCGGAGACAGGTGGGGGAAAGGATGGTATTTTAGGAAGCAGGAAGAGGAAGACTAATAGGGAAAAAGAAGCTGTCTCATTCTTTTTAATCAGATTACTCCTACGTGTTTTTATCTTCTGGACTTTTTTCTAAAATTGTATTTAAAGAAATGTTTCCGTAGTTTACAAAGGACTGGGAGCCACCACTCTGTTTTCCATGGTCTGTCAATTTTCATATCACAACTGAAGTAAATTCTGATATTTTTCAGGCCAGACAAGATTATCTCTACTCAGTGTTGTTAATAATATTTATGCTCTATCCCTTGCAGATTTTTAGTATAAGATTAAAGGTCCTAAAATAGGAGTCATATCATGGTGAGGTTAAAACTTTTTTCCAACACTAGAACCCTGCTTCAACTGGAGGTTTTGTTAAAAAAAAAAAAAAAAATTGTGTTTGAATCTGTGGAGCCACTTGGGTTGAAGCTGAAGTGAAGAATGGAACCACCCTCACAACAGCCCCGGAGGTTTCTTCCCTGACCCTGGGGCTCCATAGATGACAGTTTAAAAACTACAGATCCTCTAATTCTTGCAGTTTAGATACTTAAGAACTTTATTATTAAAAATGTATTAAGATTTCTTGTTGGAGAAATAGTACATATCAGATAAATGCCCTCAGTGCTTCTCAGGTGGCCATAGCTAATATTTTCAGTGCTTAACAATCTTAATTGCATAATATATTAATTGGAGGAAGAAACAGTATATCATATAGCCAAGTACTAATTATTCAGTGTCTGATTGTGCAGTTTGAGATTTTCTCATACTTATTTCTTCTTTGATCTTTTCAGGCATTTTAGTTGAACTCTATAAAAAGGGCAAGGAAAATAGGTGACAATTCATTTCATTACTAATTGCAGGGGTGGTACAGGCGTACAAAATTTAAGGGGTCAGTCACTCTCATGACGTGCAGTCCTTGTAGGACCCTGAGAGTGAGTGCCTCCTTAAATTTTGCACCGTAGACACATCACCGATCTCTCCCTATCCAGGCTTTGACTGACTGAGATGTATATACTGTCAAAAAGTTTTATGGGGAGCAGTTTGGAAGCCCCTGGTCCATAAAGTCAAATTTTTACCGTGCATCAGAATCACGTGGAGGGCTTCTTGAAACAGATTGCCCTGTTCAGATCCCAGGTTTTAATTCAGAAGGTCTGGTTGGGGCCTGAGAATTTACATATCTGAGAATATCTCAGGTGATGCCAACGCTGCTAATTGGGCACCACACTAGAACCACTGGCGCAGGTAATACTTTTTGGATTGGTTGAGAATTTATATATACTTTTCAGGCTTTAGGTGTAATGCATAAGGTGGAACTTGATGGCAATTATATTTAGTATGACAGAGGATGAGAAGTTCTAGAAAATGTTTTATAATAAAATCAATGAAGTAAAAGTTTAAATTATAAAGAGTACTCTCAAAGTACAAGTGATTCATATCCAACATGACTTAAAATTTTTTAATTTTAATAATTTTATGAGAAGTCCGATAACTTCACTAAGCCTACATTGTTTTCTAATTCCTCATAGCTGGATTATTCAGAAGAATCTACTATTTCTGTAATTACTTACTTTGCATATAATTTTCATACTGTTACATCTAAGTTTTTAAAATTAATGCCATTTTTATCAATGTAATTTATACAATTTGTGTTCTATAACATGGTGGACTGAGTTAATTAACAGGCACTTGTCCCTCCCACTAAACACCCATAAAAATAATGGAATAAAACATAGCAACAACAAAAATATTAAAGACCTAGTTATGTTCAAAAGATAGAAAAAGAATCTTTAAATGCCTGACTACAAGAAAGAACTTAAAACCCCAGTGGTAAATCCCTGGAGGGTGTGGCAGCCCAAAGGTGATATCTGATGAGATATAAGACCTAGGCCCCAAGGGGTCCACAGCACAGCTTTGAGCCTAAGAGGCAGGATCTAAAACTAAGACCCTTGTATATAGCTCGGGCCCTGGAAGCTTCTGGCTTTTTAGTTTTTAGAGGTGTAAAAGTCAGTTTGCCAGAAGTGCCAGGTGGGGTAAATAAACAGCTTCCTCTGAGATATAGAAGACACAGATCCTAACCCAAAGGTGGATTTAGATTTGCAGTTTGAATTTAGACAACTTATTTAGTGTGGGAATCTCAAGCAGTGTAAATTCATGTAAAAATGGATTTTGGACTGATGAAACTTCTGGGTTACCAAGTGGAAACAAATATAAAAGTGCCAACAGCAACACTTTACAACGCAGGGTAAATCCCTAATGAAGAAGAATTTGTAGTCAGAAACTAAAAATTATATGAGGAAATGATTCATTACAAAGAGAAGTCAAGTCACGCAAGACTATCAGGCATAGTTGAAGAGAGTTAGTAAATTAAAAGTTGGAATTGGGGAATACAGTATATAGAATATAGCAGAGAAAACCTGAGAAAAAAATTATGATAGATAAAAAGTCATGGAGAATAGAATAAGATCTAATAATCCTGTAATAGATGTTTCAGAAAAGCAATAGAAAAGAATGGGAGAAAAAGCAATATATGAGTGGTAGAGTGTTTATGAGAATAAAGACACAAATCTTTGTAGAAGAAGCATGGCATATCTTGAGCAAGACAGATAAATCTACCCTTAAAACTTATTAAAATAAAACTGTAGAACATCAGAGGATACAAGCATATAATCTTAAAAATCAAGTAAGAACAAGTGACATATATCAAAATAAAGGTTATCCTTTCCTAATCCTTCCTCACCTGTTAGTTCTGTTCCCTAGATGTAATAACTCTCAATACTTTTTGGTTTTAATTATATTCTCTATATCAATATTTTTAAATTACAGTGCTGTCTCTTGATTTATCAGTCACTTTCTGTTATGGCAGATAAGAATCTCTTTCCCATTCCCACAGTTTTTGGATTAACTCAGCAATCAAGCTTTACAGTATTACTACTACTTTAGTATTGCTTATGGCTGAGCCAAGTAGATACTGTGGTTGCTATTCATTTCTGCTACAAGTTTATTTTCATAGAATTAATAATTTCCTAACTGTTTTCTGTTTTCTTTGTAATAGTTGTTAATTCTGATTGGCCTCTCTAATTTTTTACATGGTTAAATTTATCAGATAATCTTATGGTTTCATGTTCTTCTGGAGAGCTCTCTTTTGGAACTCTGTGGACTTCTGTCCCAATCTTGACTGGTCACTTTCTAAGCCTGCCTCCCTGTCTCTCTTCCTGGGACTCCACTTAGATTCTCTCTGGTGTTTGACCTCCTGTTTCCTGGATCTAATGACCGTAGCTTTTTGGATATATGCTCTCATTTTGTTGGAATCATCAAAGAGGGAATACGAGATCAATTTTTGAAACCTAGTATTTATGAAAAATACCTTTCTTTTACTTGCTCACTTTTTTTCATAATTCATCTAGGCATAGAATTCCAATCTGAATATCATTTTCATTCTGAAATTTGAAGGTTTTGTTTCATTGTTGTTTTACTTGCAGTGTTTTAATTGAAAAGTCCAGTACCATTCTGATCTTGAATCCTTTTGTTTCCCTCTACGGAAGCTTCTTTTCCTTCTCCCTGGTTTTAAGAAATTGAATCATACTGCTTTTGAGAAGGTTTCTTGGTGTGGGTTTTTTTGATTCATTGTGTTGGGGACGTGGTGATTCCTTTCAGTCTGTACTGTACATTCATGATTCTCAATTATGAGAAAATTTTTTTGTGTTGTTTCTTGATAATTTTAATCTTCTCTTTTTCTGGAATTTTCATTTGGTTTTGGAGTTCTGGACTGAGCCTCTAATTGTCTTATCTAATTGACTATACTTTCTCTCTTATTTTCCATCTATTTTTGCTCTAGTTTCTGGGAGGTTACCTACTTTCTCTTTTAGCCCTGTAGAATTTTTAAAGTTCTTTCATAATATTTTGTTATGGAGCTCTCTTTTTATTCATTTTGTAGACTTCTGCACAATACACCTGATTTGAGCTCTGTGTCTCTCTCTTCCCCTTCCCTGATCTGATGTCCTTCTAGTCCTTCTCTGGATAAATTTCTCTAACGGAAAAACCACTGATCTCTGACAGGGTTGGCTGCACAATGTGAGATTTTGGCCCGTGTTTTGGTTTTTTGGTTTGTTTGGCTTTGGGGGATGGGTAACTGCGTCTTATGTGAACTTACAACTGCTGCCTCTGTTTTTAGACTCAAGGCCTACCTCTACTTTCCAAGATAACTGGCACCCCGAATTTTGAGTTTCTCTGAAATTCTGTGGGTGGGTTGGCTTGCTTCTAGTTATTATTTATCTCCAGAGGCTTAAGTTAGAATTTCCTGTCTAATACCAAACAAACTCCATCAGCTTACGGTCTTCCCATTAGTTTTGTCCTGATGGGTTAATACCGCCCCTATTTTAAAATATGTTTTTATTTAATTTTTAAATGGCAATATATTCACATGGTTCAAGAATCAAATAATATATAAAAGTGTACAGTGAAAAGTAAACCATCCATATTTTTTAAAACTAATATTTTAGTGTAATTTGTGGAAGGAGTAGAGATAATCTAAAGAATTCAGTATAGCATTTTAATTACATTTTTTATGTGGTCATTCCAATGATAGGTAGTCACTTTACAACACATCTTTTTTTTTTTTTTTTTTTAAATTTTTGGCTGCATTGGGTCTTTGTTGCTGTTCGTGGGCTTTCTCTGGTTGCGGCGAGCAGGGGCTACTCTTCGTTGCGGTGCACGTGCTTCTCATTGCGGTGGCTTCTCTTGTTTTGGAGCACAGACTCTAGGTTCGCAGGCTTCAGTAGTTGTGGCACAAGGGCTCAGTAGTTGTAGTCTGCGGGCTCTAGAGAGCAGGCTTAGTAGTTGTGATACACGGGCTTAGTTGCTCCGTGGCATGTGGGATCTTCCCGGACCAGGGCTCGAACCTGTGTCCCCTGCATTGGCAGGCGGATTCTCAACCACTGCACCACCAGGGAAGTCTGCAACTCATATCTTTTTAAAACAAATAACATTAAAGTAATTTTCTATATAACAAAATGCTTTGTAAACCTCAGGAGATGACGCCCTTATGTAGCAATTTTCGTCAAAGTAGAATATTTTAGGATTTTCTTTTAGAAATCGCTAAGATTATAAGATGACTAAATTGAAGACTACATAAACTGTTGCTTGACTGATATGAATCACATACTTTGAAAGCTAATTTAGAGCTTTTTAGTTTTTAAATCATTTGCTTCCCTTTTAATAAGCAGTAACTTAGCTTTTCTATTCTGGCTGTTGACTTTTTGATTTCTCATTTCTTACTCCATTTTGGGTCCCCTCCCCCCATTTTGACAGATGCATTTGTTAAGCTGATTGATTACAGTTTTAGGATTTTTTTTCCACAGATGTACATGGAGCCATTATAGATGGTTATCTAAAACAGGATATGATTTTTCCCAGTAATTTGAGTAATAAATTTTTGGTAACACCTCCTAACTACTGCCTTCAGTTCCTAGTCTTCCAACTAAGTACTGCAAGATCTTGCTATTTTTTAAAAAATTTATTTGTTTTATTTATTTATTTTTGTCTCTGTTGCGTCTTCATTGCTGTGCGTGGGCTTTCTCTAGTTGCAGCGAGGGGGGCTACTCTTTGTTGAAGTGTGCAGGCTTCTTATTGCGGTGACTTATCTTGTTGCGGAGCACAGGCTCTAGGCGCGTGGGCTTCAGTAGTTGTGGCTTGAGGGCTCTAGAGCACAGGCTCAGTAGTTACGGTGCACGGGCTTAGTTGCTCTGCGGCATGTGGGATCTTCCCGGACCAGGTCTCGAACCCATGTCCCCTGCATTGGCAGGCAGATTCTTAACCACTGCACCACCAGGGAAGCCCCGATCTTGCTATTTTAACATAAGTATTTGACAAAGTTGGTGACACGGAAATTTTAAGAGGATTCTCGTGGGCATTGACGGTTAGTAGATAGTAGTCAGAAGTCCTGTATCAATATAGGACATGGCTTTTATTTTTAACAGTAGCAGTACCATGTAGCAGCTTATAAGTAGAATATAGTTTGGCAGGGGATGCATGTTTAAGTTCTCAGAGACCTCAAAAACATGATAATTGCTTGGACCTTTTAGATATACTTTTGTTGAAATGATTCATAGACTTTTGTGCTTCTTTAAAATAGTCATTCAGAGTATTTGGAATTAAAGAAATGGTTATTAAAACAAGGTGCCAGTTTTCAACATATAAGATTGGCAAATAAATTGGTAATAAATTATATGATAATACCAAGTTTAGATATTGGTGGGAATGTAAATTGAAGCAATAAGATGGCAGTTTGGGTTATATCTCCCCAGATTAAATACGTGTGTTAATGTTTGACCCTAAATTCCATTTGTAGGAAATTACACTAGAGCAGTAAACAAAGTATACAAAGTATATGTACATGGATGCCCATCACAGCAGTCTGTAATAACATGAAAACTTCTAACTACCTAAATATCCACCAACTGGGGACTATTTATTAAATGATGGTATATTCTTATCATGGAAGACTATGTAGTTATTAAGAAGAATGAGTTATATGTGTGTATATGTGTTCATTTGTATGAAATGATGTCTAAGAGTTTTCCATTGAAAACATAAGAATGAGACTATTTGTTAAAATGTACACTTACACGTATATACATACACCTACATGCATACATGGATGTACATTGATGTTCCTGGAAGTCTATGCAAGAAACCATGAGGTTTCTTCTTTTATCGTTCATTTTCAATTTTCCTATTCAATTCTTTTTTTTTTTTTTTACCTTGAGCAGTTATTACTTTTATAATTTTAAAAAGATATTATTTTATTATTAAAATGTTTTAAAGAAAATATTCATGAAATATACTATTATACTTATTCATTTAACCATTTCTAAAAGAGTTTAAATGTTTGATTATAAAACTACAAGAAACTTTAAATAATTATTGATTTTTTCCCCTTAAAGGCTGGCTGAATTTAGATCACTATAACTTACATTTCAAACCTTTTAAAAGTAAATGCTATTTTTTTTCTATTTGAAGTATGGACTACTAAACTATAGGTTGAAACCAAGAACACTAATTCCAAATTTTAAAAGTAAACTTTGAGAGAAACATAAATGAATCAAAGAAAATATAAGCTCTTACATTATAGTCTTCATACAAGATTGCTCAAGTCAAGAATTCCAGAAAAGGTTAACAGCTTAGCACATTACTGAACTGACAAGGTATATGAGGCCACCACACCAGCCCCCATGCCAGCAAAAGAAAACAATGAAATGACAGCTCTAGTGTTTGGAGAGAGGTTGTTAACAACAGCTTATTCCTTCATGATTTCAACTCTTGACAGAAGACAGGTCTGCTCGTTGCATCATGGCAGATATATCATTACCTTCTGGCCCTGTCATGAGTGAATTGGGGGGGAAGAAAACGACGTTCAGTTTTGAAAATCCAATTACCTTCTTGAATTTTGGTCACTGTTTCTGAGATAGATGTGAATAAGCCATTCTGTGATGATAACTCTTTGAATCTAGATTGTTCTCTTGTACTGAATTAATTAAGCATATACTTAAGCTTTTTCTATAGTCAAGTGGAAAGCTAGCTATGACAGCATAGAGCACCTTGATATTCTGACATCATCCCAAGAAAGATATTGCAAGGCCTCTCATGTCTTATTTCTGGTCCTCTACTCTGTGTTTATTCCTGACTTCAAATAACTTTTAAAGTAGACCTAGGCCTTTTCATTAAGTGCAAGAGAAAAAATACTGGATTTTAAAACAATTAGGTACATTTTTACATGAAAAAATATTATTTATAATCAGAATTTGGTTATAAAATGGTCTGTTTCTCAATTACATGCATATTTGAATTCTTCTGTCTTTTTTCTTGGCTACCTAAGAAGTGACTCTGGGGACTTAGAAAGAGAAAGAGAGGGTGTGGTTTTGACAGTATGCTAAAAGCCTTGGGGTTTATGTATGATAAGAATTTCAGTGGAGGCTGAGATGAGTTTAAATGCACAGAAGGCAAACATAAAAATCTTGTTTAATTTCTGTCATGTTGTTCCCTTTTGAGTCACTGTGATGTCTTTTTCAAATCTGCTTTACTCTTGAGCTTTGTGCTACTATATCCATGATCTGTATTTCCGCCCCCCTTCTATTTCATTTTAACTGCTGATCCCTTTTCTGTGGTTCTTCCTTTAATATCAGCTGAAGCAGTTTGAATTGCTGAATCAAAGCTGTTTTGGGAGTGAGAGAGTGTGTAAGATTGTGCAGGGTGAGATTCTCTGGGGTAGAAGGTAACACCTCCTGCAGTTATAATCAATGCTCTGGACACTTTCAAAGACTGGAGAAGCCATGACTTGCTCCAGGGTTAAACTTTTAAAATAACTTCCCTAGAGAAAAATGTCATCAATAAAATGGACTAATTAGTTGACAATTCTTGAATACCCTAGGTTTAACAAGAAAAGATTAAAGAGAGGTCAGCTTTGCGTTTCTCACTGTACTTTTGGTTTCTTTTGGTTTTTAGCCTTTATTCTTTTGTTTATTTTGAACATCATTTAAAAAAATTACTTCCAGTATTTATCAGTTTGTCCCCTAAGTTATTTTATTTTGAGAACTAAAATGGAAAATGTCATCCTTTAGTAGTAGGAAATAGTCTAAACTTTTACTTGAAATAATCAAGGCAGGAAATTATGAAAGGTAGGTAATTTGTGAAAGTATAGTTTGCACTTTTAGTCTAAGTCACCAAGCTTTAAACTGAATGTACTATATTTAAATAATCACTAAAGTATTTTAAAGAAAATAATGTTAAGTGAATTTAAGGGTAAAAAATTATTAGTTTCCAGGGGACTAGTTCAGTAGCATTTCATGTGTGATGTTATTTGTTGGTGATTTTTTTTTCAACTGTTTACATGATGTAAATAAAAGGCATATTTAAAAATATTAATTCCTAGATAAATTGCCTATTCAATATGATATTAGAAATTCTAACTAATGCCTAATTTAGTTAAAGATTTAATGTGGAAAGACACCTCTATTAACTACCTACTTTTTATTTGTAATACAACTTCCTAAACTAAGCTGGATTTCAATAGTAATTCTGAATAGTAATAGGCTAGTATTTTAACTCTTTTTTTTTTTTTTAAAGCATAGGGTATATAGTTTTTTGTTTTCCTGGACATAAAACAAATCACTACTTAAAAATTGCAGTTGTAAGAATTAGGTGGAGTATCTTTACATACTTTGTATATTTAGAATCATGTACTTCTATATTTTAAAGTAAACTTTTATCAGTTTACTCCAAATGTAAATGTAATCAGTAACTCCATACTGTCAAGTATGGAATCAGATGTAACAATCTTAGGACCTATGTTGTTGCTTTGTGTTTATAATCCTTATTGAAAAGGAGATTTTACCTTGTTTATGAAATGGATATACAAGGATGAGTATACCTCATGAAGCTTGAAGGCTATGGAAGAAGGCTTGAAGTAGTAGTAATAAAAAATTAAAAGCACCAATAATATTGTGTTTGTAAAAAGTAATAAAAAACACAGGTAGTATTGTGTTAATAAAAAGCACCCAAAAATTAAAAGCACCAATAGTATTGTGTTAGGTATACATTCTGCAATTAAAAAAAAACCCAAAAAACTGATATATGGGAGTGGGAGTTCCCTGGTGGCCTAGTGGTTAGGATTCTGGGCTTTCACTGCCCTGGCCTGGGTTCAATCCCTGGTCGGAGAACTGAGATCCCGCAAGCTGCACAGCGTGGCTAAAAAACAAAAGAAAACAAAACAAGAAACTGATACAGTTTCAGGGTCATGCACATTTGATTTTTATACGATCATAAGATTTAAGCCAATTTAGGTTATGAATGCCATATAGAAATGATATAGCATAGCAAACTGTTTTTTTTAACATCTTTATTGGAGTATAATTGCTTTACAATGGTGTGTTAGTTTCTGCTGTATCACAAGTGAATCAGCTATACGTCTACATATATCCCCATATCCCCTACCTCTTGCTTCTCAAACTATTATTTTTTGTTACCTAGAGTTTAAACTATAATGAACATACAATGCCATTAAATTAAATTCTGAATGAAAATGAGTTATTTCACAATTTATTATTTTATTAATTAAAACTACAGAATGAAATATTCTGTTAATCACTGGAGAAAATTAATGTTTGTTTGAAGCTCTCCTTTGACCTTTTATTTGTGCAGTAATACAGTGATAATGTTAAGTCATGTAAGTGTGTGTCCAAACGAAACTAATTTTAAAAGTTAGGGGAAATACTGTTAAGTAAGCAATTCAGCTTTGCTGTTCTTTTGATAGTGAAGACAATTGCTTTTGTTATTATCTTCAGTTTTCTCATATTTAATAGTGTGACTGAAGGTTTTAAAATAATTCTATTAAGTTGTTATCTTTAAGCCTATTTAAAACAATTCTATTAAGTTATCTTTATGATTACATAGAGGATGGAAATCTAGTTAAAAATAAAGGATAAAGTTTAAGATATGAAGCTACATACGTATGCATTTATGTATTTCGTTATGGTACAGCTTGAACGTAGGTTGTTAAGTAATAACTTACTTTAATAAGGATCAATTTATTTCTTTATTATTAAAAATAGGTATGTTTTAAAACATACTCATGATTACATCATATATACAAACACACATGCCTTCATACATAGAAATATCTGTGTATGTTGAAATTCCAAATTGCTGTGTTGATTTTTTGAAAAAAAATAAACCATTATTTGAAAGACTTGTCAATTCTGTTGGGAAATGAGTACTTGCTTATTCATACCATGAGCTGCATATTTGAATAAAATTACCTTTTCTTAACAATGAATTGGTCTTCAAAATATTTTAAAAAACATTTATCTGGAGAAACAAATGCCAGCAATATTTTAAAACTTTCTTAAGGAAAATTTAATGTACTTCTTAGTTTGCATTTTCTGATAGTAAGAAAATGTCTTTTCATTGAGCTTTTCTTGTACATTTACTTAGTATTATAATGGTTTGGAAGTGGACTGCCCTCTTGAACAGTGTGTGTTGTTTGTGATCAAAAACTTACAGAAGTTAAATACTTCTATCAGAACAAACTTAAACTATTGTTAATTATCTTTTTTTTTCCCAGAAATTAACAAATTATAACATCAAAGCCTGTTTAAGGAGGTATGTAGTAGGTCATTTGCTGCTACAGGCATTTTCTCTCCCTCCACGATGCATTTGTTTAGTTTCTCTCACTTTCTGACTTTGGCACTGTTTGGTGAAATTCAGACATGCTCTTCCCCTCCAAGGAATCTCAGGGGTGGAAGATAACTTATACAAAATTAATAAATGGTATTGCTTTTTCATTATTGCCCATCCAAGGCAACTTGCAGTGTTCACTTTAGAGAAAAAAAGCTACTTGTGTAGGAAACACAGCAAATACATTAACAAGTTTAAAGCCATGAGCCAGTTTTAAAAAGGAAAATTTGAAATAGTCAATATTATATAAGCAATTAAAAATATTGACCCAGTAATTTCTTAAGACTCCTCCTTTTATTATTTTGGTGTAATAAAATTATAAAATTTAATCTTAAAAGTGAAAAACAATAGTAGCGTTTATATTTTATGAAGACTAAATTAAATGAGTTAGTTAATTTAGCCAGAGAAGAGTTTCAACTATTAGAGTTTGCCTATTAGAAATTTTATTTTTACTCTATAGATGATTAATTTTGCTTAAGCATTTTGTTTCAACATAATACAGAAACAGTTTTATAGGAGAGAAAAATTGGCATGAATGGTGTTAACCTGTCGTATTGTATAGTTCATGATGCTCAAATCTGTATAAATACCATAGATAGTATGATTTAAGATTGCTTTTGAAAAGAAGTTATATATGCACACACACGTAATAAATAATTGTTTGTACAGTCTTAATTTCTGTTTTCAATTCCTGAGAACTTTTTCATTAGCTCTAATATTGCTCCTTATATGAGGTCTTTTTTCCATATTAGATACATTTGAATAGTTTTATGACAAATAGTTTTAACATTAAGAATTATTTTAGGGAATTCCCTGGCGGTCCAGTGGTTCGGACTCCACGCTTTCATTGCCGAGGGCGTGTTCAGTCCCTCGTTGGGGAACTAAGATCCCACAAGACATGCAGCATGGCCAAAAAAAAAAAAAAAAATATTTTAAGGAAGCATTTAGTGGAAAGCCATCTCGTGGTCTCATCTTGAGCTTCTGCAGCTCAATTTGTTACTTTCTTAATGTACAGGAAAGATACAATTAAGCCTCCTAAATACTATAGCTTTCCAAAGTATCCTATTCCTTTATTTAGAATATATGCACCAAACTGCACCCTGTAACAACTTGTATTATAATAACAATGCTATTTGTCAAATTTTATATGTGTGCTTTTGTTTCCCACTAAACTGTGACCTCATTGAGGGCATCTCAGTACGTTTTATCATTGCCTGGCAATGCACTTTAGTGGATAAGAACACAGGCTTTGGGGCTAACCATTCCTAGTGCCAGGTTTAGCTTTGTGACTTAATATTTGTGTGACTTGGTCAAGTGTTTTGAATTGTGTAGTCTTGCTCTAATCCATAAAATGATCATCATAATAATACCAAACTCATAGGACTATCCTGATGATTAAATGACAAAATATATGAAAAGTACTTACCACTGTGCCTGAAGTGGATTTTTAAACCTTTTTATGGATGAAGGGATAAAAGAATTTTCATTAGCAAAATAGAGAAATGTGATGGCTTATTGGCAGGCACCATCTTTTTTGTTAAATCTGTTAAAAGATAATAATATGTGATTTCAGTTCCCCTGTTCTTTTTTTAAATAAATTTATTTGTTTATTTATTTATTTATTTTTTGGCTCCTTTGGGTCTTCGTTACTGCTTGTGGGCTTTCTCTAATTGCGGCGAGTGGGGGCTACTCTTCGTTGTGGTGCGTGGGCTTCTCATTGCCGTGGCTTCTCTTGTTGTGGAGCTCAGGCTCTACGTGCACAGGCTTCAGTAGTTGCAGTGCATGGGCTCAGTAGTTGTGGCTCGCGGGCTCTAGAGCGCAGGCTCAGTAGTTGTGGCGCATAGGTTTAGTTGCTCCGCGGCATGTGGGATCTTCCCGGACCAGGACTCGAACCCGTGTCCCCACATTGGCAGGCGGATTCTCAACTACTGCGCCACCAGGGAAGCCCCAGTTCCCCTGTTCTTTTTTTTTTTTTTTTCCCCCTGTTCTTAAATAGGAACATGAACCATGTAAATTCTTATTGTAACAGCTTTCACATAATGAGTACTTAATGAATATTATAGTGATAAAGGTGGAGATGCTAATTATTTAGTATTTTGTTTTGTTTTTGTTTTGTTTTCTCCCTTTTCCTCTACAAATCCTGCCACTTTATGTCTTATTCCTCTAACAGTATGACTGGGTCTCTTTTGAGCATCTAATTGTATTGGTAATGATTTTTCTGGATCCAAATTATCAACTATACTATGGACCCAAAGGACATGGGATTAAGTTGTTTTTAGCACTGCCTAGGTGGTGTAGGTGGGCTTCTAATATTAACCTTCAGGGGCAATTGGAGGATGTGAAACATAAGCCTTCTGAAAATGACTTTTTTAAACCCAGAGTTGTTAATGGCAAAAATTTTGTTCTAACCTTCTTACTCTGTAAAGTCCATCCTATCCATCCGTCAATCCTCCAATTCATCTGTAGATCCATCAAGCATGTATTAAGGACCAATCACTGTTTAAGTTTAGGGAGGTACAGTATTGCATAAAACATAGTGGCTGCCCTCAAGACGTTGTGGTTTAATGGGGGATACAAGCAAATTTAGTGCATTGTGATATGTGCCCAAAACTATAAGCATAGGGTATCTTAAGTGAGCATAATGGAGGCATCTCTTAATGCCATCTCTATAGAAATGCTTCCCAGAAGAATTAATATTTACATAAAATCCTCAGGTATGAGTAGGCACTTGGAGGTGGAGAGAGGTATTCCAGATGGAGGGATTAGTTGAATACAGCTTGAACACAGACAGAGAGTGTAAGACTAAGGCTGCAGACATCATCAGGGCCAGATGTGTCCTTTTAAGGTATTTATAAATTGTTTTAAGGGTTATGGAGCAGCATTGAATAGTGTCTAAATAGGGAAATGACATGGTCAAATTTGTTTTTTAGATAGTTAATTCTGGCACAAGCCTGAAGAGTGGATTCAGTGACCAGTAAGATACTATTGATAGAACATATGTGAGCAAAAATGGTAGACTGAACTGAGGAACCAGTGGGCATGTATAGAACTGGGGAGATACAAGAGCTATTATGATGACTGATTGTTATGTGGGAAGTGAAGGAAAGAAAAGCCTCAAATATGACACCTGGGTTTCTGATTTGTCTAATAGGGGAGATGGTAGTTATCATTAACTGAGTTGAGGAATACTGAAGAGGAGTGATATTTTAACACTGAGGAAGTTGAACATCTTATTTCAGACATGTTGTTTTTGAGGTGCATGTGCCACCATATTCTTCCCAGTTGACTGTTATAGAATGCTTTTGTTGATTTTTGCTGAACTCTTGTATCCATAGCCATCCTGTGGTTACAATTAACATTGTCAATTGTGATGTGATTTGAATAATGACTGATATTTTCATTGTGTTAACACTAAGATAAAAGTGAAACAAAGACATATGTCCAGACTTCATTTATTCATTAATTATATGAGTGCGTTGGATTATAGTTTTCAAATACTTGAAGAATATTTTCTTAATATTATATGTGATTCACAGTGTCGCAGCTGCAGACAAGACAGACTTTTAAGTTTAATCTGTATAATTAACATTTTTACATCACTTTCTTAAGTCTAAACTGTCAACAAAACAATAAATGAAGCCCTGATTTGTAGCATTTGCCAATTCCCATGGTATAAGTACCATGTAAAAGCCATGGCGGATTTCAAGCCGCCAATCTGATGTCAGTGAACACAGAGATGGGAAGAAATATATAGTATTCCATCATTATGTAATAGTTCCACCATACAGATACAATAAACATTAATAACCCTAAGAGCATAGATAATAGTAAAATAACTAGGAAGTGATGAGTATTTATTACATTTGCTCTAGGTATGTTGCATTTATTTGTAAGAGTACATAATTTAATTTTTAATAGTGGTTTTGTGTAACTGATTCAGAATTCCTGAAAATTTAACAATGTGTTCTCATGAACCAGTATGAGTTAACTCCAGCACTCCACACTTTTTAACATGTATGTTCATAACAGCACTATTTATGTTGCTAAAAACTGAAACTGTCTCAATGCTCATCAGTAGTAGAATGGTAATTCTAATTATTGTAATTATTATCTAATTGTAATTATTATCTAAGTATTCTATAAATCCTATTCTTAATTCTAATTTTAAATTCTGAATGTGCTATATCTATACAGTAGAATATTATATTGCAATAGGATTAACAAACTTACAACTATATGCAACAACATAGATGAACCTCTCAAACTTACTGTTACGTTAAAGGAGCCAATCAGAAAGAGTATAGACTATATGGTTCCATTTATATAAAGTTCAAAAACAAGCAAAACTAATCCATGGTATTAGAAATCAAGATAGTATTTATGCTTAAAGGGGTGGCTTCATGGTGGGGGCTTCTGGGGTGCTAGTAGTGCCCATTTTTAAAACATCTGTCTGTTAGTTACATGTGTTCACTTTATGAAAATTTATCGGGCTGTATACTTAAAATTTGTGTGCTTTTCTATATGTATTTAATATTTCAATTGAAAGTTCAAGAGAAAAAAAAATGTTGGCTGAATTGGAAGATGCATCTGGAAACTAGCAATTAGTATATCTGAGGGATAACTTACACTGAGATACAGCCAAAGCCCACTCTAAGTTATCACAAAAGAGTTAGGGTTTTTTCTCTTTCGTGTGTATTCTGTGCTTCAGTTGAAATACTTTCCATTCCTTGAACTCAGCCTGTACACTTAACACATCACCTCTGCTCCTTCTTTTTCTTCTTTCTGAAAGCCTTCTTCCTAGCTCCTAATTGCCTACTGGAATTTCTTAGTATTCTTCTCACATGGAAGTCGTTCTTGAATTGCTTGAGGTATGATTTCAGTAAAAGTAGTTTTTACCTACTGGCGTATCTTCTACCATATAAGACTTGAAGATTAGTGTGAACATGGTTAGATATACTTTTCTGGGTTCAAGACTATTGCATAATTGAAGGTGCCGCAGTCTGACTGCTGGATAAGTGGCACCTTGTTGTTTAAGGCTTCTTTCACTGCTGCCTCAAATATAACCCTCAGTCTCATATCTTGTTGGTTATTTCCATTGTCCTTATTGTAACCATCCACTGCCAGCTCTCATAAAAATGCTTTGCCATCATCTACATATTGTCAAGCATATTTGCAGTCACTTTTGAAATAATTGTAAATTCCATGAAAATATAGTGGACAGTGGGAAATTTCAAATCCCCTTTCCATTTAGAGATTTTGTAAATTACATATACCTTATTAGTAACTGGTGGTCAGCCATGATCTTAAAGGATTAGATCTCATGAAAGATTACTATGTTTCTAGACGTCTGAATCTGAGACTAGTTCAACTCCCAAGATCTATTAATCTAGATTAGACTGAACTAAGTGTGATTTCCTGTCTGGTCAAGTTAGTGTCATAACCCTGCTGATTAGTGAAGGTTAGGTTGAAACTACTGGTATCTACAACAGTGTGATGTTTACTTGCTGTACTCACCAGTCCACTTATGGACCCCCTCCAACTGGTATGTTTATAACTGGTTTAAGAGTCTATGTCAAGTGGCTTATAACTGCTGCTCGCCATTTTGAAGAGAATTAATTTGTACTTATACAGTTGATAAACTCATTTCTTTTCTAGCTGATTCTATCCTGGAATGCTTCTGACAGTTTATATCTTAAGCACTTCATTTCTGGGAGGGTCCAATTTAAGTTTAATTTTACTTTCTCCAATTTTAGAACAGGTTTAACTTTTTACATGTTTTTTTTTTCTGTGTCATAAGAAAAATCAAGTTGTTATGTTGCTTTAAATTTTTTTTGTAAGTAAAGTTCTTTTAACAATGTTTTCTAATTCCTTTGGCATGAAGAAGCCAATAATTCTACTTTCCTAAAGCGACTTGTTTTCCTTTTACACTCCATGCTTCTGGTGTTGGCACTCTTGTTTTTACTAGTCTCTCTTGCATACAGAATTTTAGATTTTTTACAGAATAAAGGTTACAGGCAAATAGCCAGCTGTCACATTCTTGAGGTCAGATGCCACTACTATATATGAGATGCTCTGTTTTGGCTTCATACTACTTGCCAGATTGCTAAGCAGATGTTCTAGGCTGTAATTCAGGAAATTGGGACCTCTTGAAACATTCCCTGAGAGTCGCTTTTGACATCTCTGAATCATTTATTTAAAGGTAATTAGTTCTAGTGAAAATGAAAATGCATTGATATGAAAAGAACAAAATTATTTTACAGTGTTTGGGAGTTGTAGCATGATTAGAAACTTGATTCCGGGTATGTATGTAATGGTACAAAAGTATTAATTTTAATATAAGAATGCATTAGAATTAAGCACTTTTCCACCTTTTTTTTTTTTAATTTGGAGACTGTTACCAGAAAGCCTATTTTTTTTTTAAGTTTTTCTTTTTAAAGACTTTAAGGACTACCAATTGACTCTGTGCTACATTGAAGAACTAATAAGCTGCCTGTTTCTATACAGCAGACAGGTGCAAAGGAGGCTGTAAGAGTATTCTTTCTTCTCTAATATATCCCAGTACATGTATTGGTATTTTTCTCATATATCCCATCAGTATTTTTGTTGGTATTGCAGTTTTTTATAATTAATGCAAAGTTCCCTTATTTATATACGGAACTTTTATAAAATACTATTCTAAAGCTGTAGTTTCCTTGTCCTGTGTGTCTATTATTAACACATCATTTGCACAAAAGATAAAAATTTAAACTGATAACTATTATGATCTAAAAGTCATAAAACCACATTTGAAAAATCTGATATATATTTATTTAGATCCCTTTGGCCCTATTTAGATAATAAAGGAGCCAGCCACATGTATTCATATTAGTATATTTTACTTGTATGCATTGTGCTTTACAGAAAAGTGCTTTACACAGAAATGGTATAAGATCCAATATCTTGTTATTGGGAAAATTGTTAGGCCACCATATTTTACGGAAAGTGAGAATAAATTGTAGGAATAAACATCTAAATCTCATTTATATTTGCCTATGGATAAATTTGAATTTACAGTTAACATGGGTCCATTGGACATTCATAACAAACACCTCAGTCAAACTAATGAAGACTCAGTTAGAAAATCGAACTCTAAAATCACCTCTGTTCTTCCTCCTTAAACAATTCTTCCATTTTTCCCATTTCATGTTTTGGATAAATAGCATTGCAATGAGATTGATGTGAAAGACCAATCTCAGCAGTTCTCCCAAAATTATAGAAAAGTAATCAAGGGTGCTAGTTTACAAAACTTACCCTAGTCTCTAAGCCTAAGTGGATATATAACCTTAACTTGTCATAACTTCCAGTTCTGCTGGATTAAAGTTGTTATTCCAGTAGGAAAAAACAAATGGATTGGTGATGTCGATTTTAGAATTGAAGCCCAAGCAGAGCCTCTGTGTCTACAGGAAATATAAGGATATGTATAGGTAAGCTCTTATGTGGATAATTGATATTTGAATATTAGTAATCTCTGTCCCCTCTCTTTCTTCACTCCTTTTTCTCTCCCTCTTCTCTCTGTCTTTCTTACAAGTATACACTCACGCAAATTAGCAAGTCATAATATTAAGGTATCAAATTACTGTGTTTTGTCAATTCTAAGATGCATATTTTCTTTATATTTTAACACCTCTGAAATTGGCTTGTACCTATTTTTCCACCCAAATTTAGAACCAATTGAGAGAAAAAGAGTAAAATAATAGAGATCAATGTATCATCTTTATAACTGATAAATAGAAGATTGAGGAATGAGTTAGCTCTACTAGCTGAGTGGGTTAGTCTCCCCAGAATTCAGCCGATTTACCTGCAGGCCTCATCCTGTGAGCTTATGACACTGAGCATCAGAGAATTTGTGCTTTCTATAGGCATCTGGCTGCCCAGGTGGGAGGAAGAGGCTGAGTCACAAAAAGCAGTTCACCAATCGCGCAGGTCGCAGGTCGCTGCCCCTACTCGAGGGAAGAATGAGCAGGGAGGAGGAGCAAGGGGAGAATTGTTAGTCTAGATGGAGACTAGTGAGTGGGGGTTAAGTGTACCCCCTCACTAACAGAGTGAAGCCCGGGTGTATAATCTAGATATTACTCCAAAGCTAAGTCCTTTGCCATTCTTTCCCAAGTTCTCCTAATTCACTTGGGATGCTTTAAAAATACATGCCCTAGGAATATATTCATTTTTTATTCTCTCCTTTCTGTCTCTGGACTCTTCTCTGCCTCGTCTTTCTACTTCCGTATACTTTTACTTGCTGCCAACACCTGTGAGTTCTTAGTTTCTTTATTTCTTGGAGAAGTTGATCCTTTTCTGGCAGACTCCAGGCTGTCTCTTTGTTGTGGGATGAGCCTTTTCTTCTCAGTTACCTACATTCCAACATAGTTGAATCTCATGCATTATTTTCTTCCTCTGCCTTTGCTTATGTTGTCCCATTCAGATCCTTTGAGATGAGTTTGTCCTCACCTTGACCTCACTGTTATCTTTACACCTCGCCTTTTACATTTATTCTCTTCTGCAGCTTCTCCCTTGGCCTGTCACATGCCTACCTGGGCTAATAGAGTTCCTTTGAACTAGAAGCTTGTTAGTACTTAAAAAAAAGAATCTTGGTTCAAGCCACATGTTGTTAATATCCTCATTTGCTCCATACACCCTGCCTTAGGATTGGCTTCTTTCTTGAAGAATTAGCATTGAAAAAACCCACATTTGCATTTTATCACATCCACCACAGCCCATCTGGAGTGAACCATAAATCCACAGTGAATTTTTGCAGAAGAGAGTTTTGCTACGTGAAGCACCTAGATAAACGCACAAGAATGAGAGCAAAAGAAAACACTTTCTTATTTTCTTCAGAAAGAAAGTTTAAATATGCCATATTTGCCAGTGTATAAGGCATATTAAAATTATACTTGAGTATTGAAAATTGAGTGTCTGAGGCAGGAAAAAAATCTTGTCTGTTCATGGAGTATGCAGGCATGGCTTGGCAAATGAAAGATATTTTCAGTGTATTGCATTCTGTATTCTTGTACTGAGATCTAAAACTTAATATCGTTAAGTTGTGCTTATTAAGAAAATTGATGTCTCCACTCAGATAATCATGAAACTGATTCTATAATGAAAAGGAAGAAAGTAAAGATACTTGGGAAATCAGAAAAGCTGGTCTTTAATAGTGTAAACCTTTCATTAGTGCAATAAGATTAGGGCTCTTCTTCAAATTTTACTTTGTCTTATCTTGAGATTATTTTTCTACCAGCTACATTGGAGATATATTTTTCTTCTTAAGTGGTAAGAGATAAGTTGAGCTTTTTTTCCTAATACTTATTTGTAAAATACTTATTCATTCATTTAACATTTATTTGAGCATCATAAATATATACATATACATACACACACACACACACACACACACACACACACACACACAAACATATATATATGCACGAAGCACTGTTGTAGATAATGGGGATATATCAGTGAATAGTCCCAAATCCCAGCTCTTATGGAACTTTTCATTCTGCTGGAGTATCATGAAAGTTAAAAGTGCTTTAAATGTGATATAGTTTAATAGTTAGAAAATTGGTCCTTTAAGTAATAATGCTGATCTTTTAATATCTCGTGGCATGGCGGTCTCCAGGTATTCATACTTCATACATGATGGCTCACATAAGGAAGAATGCAGAAACTGCCAGTCCTCTTAAAAGTTAGGCATGGAACTGGCAGAGTGTCGCTTTCATCATACTCTTTTGGTCAAAGCAGGCACAAGTCAGCCCAGATTCAAGATGACGCGACTTAGACCCCCGAAGATTTTGTAGCCAAAGATTTTGTAGCCATTTTTACTATACCGCAGGTACCACCATTTAAATAGCTATATGACATAGGAAAGTCACTTCAGTTGCCTGAACCTGGGAACCCTAAACTAATCTGTCTTAACATGTCAGGGGAAATGTAAACACATTTTGTAATACTTATATGTTCTGGTCATTGTTCACCCAGTGTGATTCATTTAGACATGTTTTATTTACTGCAGCTTCAATTTGGATACTTTAAATAAAACTGTAAGTTTCTCATTCTCCAAGGTTTTTAAGACAATTTCTTAACATCACAGTTTAGTACAATACTGTATGTATATGACATATTAAGGAAGAAGTAGCAAATTATTATGTCATGTATCGTAATATCAGATATCTTCTGTGATCTAGGTGTCTTTTAGTGATCAATATTATAACTAACAGATATGAATAGAATAAGATATTACAATTTATAGCAATCTAAAATTTGCTATTCCCTGGGGGAAATGCATTCTAAGCATTCTTTCTTTAAATGAGTGTATCTTTTGAAAAACTTGGAAATTCTTTAGTTATTGCTAATGTAAGGTGGGTCACCTTACTCTAGTGATAATTAAACATTCAGGAGAAACATTCAGAGCCAATTTTACATTTGACAACACTCAAGGTCTACATTCATTAAACACTCTTTGAAAGCGCAGAACAGACTATGTGTATGTGTGGTGATTAAGTAATTTCTCTTAATGAGCTGAAGTGGACTGGGGAAAAGCAGAGGTCTTCTTAGAAGCCTATATGATTTAGTACTTTAACAATGTTGCGTGCCCACCCTATTTTTGAGATACGTGTTCCCTTCCCTGTCTTCCCCCCAAGCTAAACCCTCTGGGTAGAGCCACGGAACAAGGTTTTCAACACTTGACTGTGTTATGGATCTGCTCACTCTTACCTAATTGTTTCTATCTCTTGGTTTTCTTTCTCAATATCTTCTTCTGCCATCCTGAAAACAACTGTTGGGAATATATACATATTGGCAAATAAAGTAATTGTTGGTTTATGAGATTCCCCAACTCTTGGTGATATTAGAAGCTTTTTCAGTGGATTATCAATTGGGACTTTCTCTGCCATTTTCTGTAAGCAGTGGTCCAAATAACCCATGTATCAATCTTCATTAAAAAGATTCATATTCATTTTTCTGGCAATCCACTCAGTATACATCTCCTGAGGGAGTACAAGAAGGCAGTGGCATATAATAGGTAAAAATTTGGGCATTACATCTTGAGTTTACCAGTAAGTTTCTGTGTAAAACAGACCAGTTATTTAACTTTTCTTTTGCTCCCTCCTTCTCTTCCTCATACCCTCTGTTTATTCTTTTCATTTTCCCCCCCTAAGGATTTGTTAGTATTTTTTAATCTGTGATTGATGAAAACATGTTAGAATTTTATCGTGTATCAACAAGTAGAATAATCTAGATTCTGTGAAGACCTCACCTCACACCTGGTCTATCCAAATAGTGTTCTGTCTACTTTCTGTGCCTTCATATAGTCATAACTTTTCCTGCATGATTAAACTTCCCAAGAAAACACAAATTTGATCATGTTGTTTCATTGCTCAAAACTTTCCACCTTCTTTCTTTCTTTTCCTCTCTCTTTCCCTTTTAGTAACATTGGTTCATAAACTTCTGTATGTTTCCTTATGAGTACATATCACATAGATAAACTTTTATAACATTCCATGTTTCACTTTTTAAAAAATTTTTATTGAAATATAGTTGATTTACAATGTTGTGTGAATCATAGCAAAGTGATTCAATTTTATATACACTTTTAAAAATTCTTTTCCATTATAGGTTATTACAAGAAATTGAGTATAGTTCCCTGTGCTGTACAATAGGTCATTGTTGGTTATCTATTTTATATGTAGTAGTGTGTATATTTTAATCCCAAACTCCTAATTATCCCTTCCCCCCTTCCCCCTTTGGTAACCGTAAGTTTGTTTTCTATGTCTCTGAGTCTATTTCTGTTTTGTAAATAAGTTCATTTGTATCATTTTTTTTTTTTAGATTCCACATGTAAGCGATATCATATGATATTTGTCTTTCTCTGTCTGACTTACTTCACTTAGGATGATGATCTCTAGGTCCATCCACGTTGCTGCAAATGGCATTATTTCATTCTTTTTTATGGCTGAGTGGTATTCCATTGTATATATGTACCACATCTTCTTTATCCATTCATCTGTTGATGGACACTTAGGTTGCTTCCGTGTCTTGTCTATTGTAAATAGTGCTGCTGTGAACATTGGGGTGCATGTATCTTTTTGAATTAGAGTTTTGTCCAGATATAGGCCCAGGAATGGGATTGCTGGATCATATGGCAACTCTATTTTTAGATTTTTAAGGCACCCCCATACTGTTTTCCATAGTGGTTGCACCAATTTCCCACCAGCAGTGTAGGAGGGTTCCTTTTTCTCCACACTCTCTCCAGCATTTATTATTTATAGACTTTTTGATGATGGCCATTCTGACTGGCCATCCGTGTGAGGTGATAACCTCATTGTAGTTTTGATTTGCATTTCTCTAATAATTAGTGATGTTGAGCATCTTGTTTACATGCCAGTTGGCCATCTATATGTCTTTCCGTGTTTGCCTATATGTACATTCAGATAGGTAACCATGTTCTTTATTTCTTTTCACTTTTAAAAAGTTACTTGACAAAATGCTAAAAAACACTAAAAGGAAAAAAATTACACACAGTCCCTGCAATTAAAAAAATAAGAAATGAAAGTTTCTGCTCCCACTCTTATCCCATGCCAGAGGTAATCTTGATTAACAATTTGATGGATATCCTTCTAATTTTTTCCCTAAAGCTATATAGATATTAATGTATATATTTATATGTATATACCTATATTTATTTTTTATTCCACCAAACAAAATTATGATCTACATATATTTTCAGTTTTAATTACTCAGCCTTGCTAAACTTCATCTGAAAAGGGGTGAGTACCAGCTCTCAGGCTCGAAGTGAAGTTAAGCGAAATAATCCACGTAAATTATTTACGGCACACCAGCACTCAGTCTTTATTACTGAATTTATCCTGCCCAGAGCACTCCAATTTCTATTAGGTGCCCTAATAGAGCACCTAATAGAAATTGGACTGAGGTAGCACTCAGTCTTTATTACTGCTCTAAGTATGCAAACTGTGTGCCAAACCGGGATCCAAAAGCGATCCAAATACAACCCCTCAAGGAGACTATACTGAAACATGTTTTTTACTCTTCATTCAAGCGATAGAGAATCCTGTGAATTTTTTATTTTAATTGATCTAATATATTGCATGTCATATACATTCACAGTTTTTCCTTCCAGAAGGTCTCAAGAAGAAAAAAAAAAAAAACAAATATATATTTGAAGATTTAGATATATGAAAAGTAAGCTCATCATCATCATTTTGTGAATATATTCAATTCAGACCTTATTCCTTTTGTCCAGACGAGGGTCTTTCTAAGTAAAGACATTTAAATGAGACTTTTATTCTACTTCCTAAAAAAGGAAATTACATTTGAAAGAGGCAGGATTCTTTACTTCTCCCCACCTTCTTACAAGTAAAAAGGAGGAAAAGGACAGATAATGTAAATGTTTATTTACCTCATTGTAGTTCCAGCAGTTTAGGGCACCTAATAGAAATTGGAGTGCTCTGGGCAGGATAAACATAAAAAGATTGACAAAGACCAGGAATTATACTAATATTTAAACTAATAACTTGAACTTACAATGCTATATCATTAGGTGGGCTACAAGTGATTGCCAATCATAATTGCCAAAGATATAGTACCATTCTCTCAGTTGTCACCATAAAAATTAATTTCCCTTCATGGTTTCCTTACCTTATTCTACAATGAAATAAAAACTACACTACCACTTTATAAATTTAAAAAATGTTTGCTAAGCCATCTTAATAAAATATGCTAAAATAATAAAATTTTAAATTTGTCTATCTTTCTTCTACAAACTTGGCAGTAAATCTAATTGAATTTTTTGAGTGCCATTTACAAGTAAGGCAAAGTATTAAACAGATAATTACCAACTCTGTATAAAATTTTTAGAATTTTTATGTAAATATATAAAGGACTTTAGATCCTAAATTCAACTCCCCCCATCCCATCTCCCCAAAATGTATGGGATTAAATTCTTACTCAGTTGAAATAAATTGAAATACCTTAAACATGGCTGCTGCTTCAGACTTCCTTCTGTTTTCTCCCATACTTTGCTGATATTGAATTACTTGAGGAATTTTTGAAAAATAATGATTCCTGGCACCCACCCCCAGACAGTGAGATTGAATTTGGAGTGTTGCATGTTTCCCAGGTGATTCTAATGTGCAGCAAAGTTTAGGAACTATTGCCCTCAGCTCAACCTGTACCTTAGACTAATTACGTCAGGATCTCTGGGAGAATGGAGGCAAGCAGGACATCAGTGTATTTTAAAGCATCCCAGGTGATCACAATATGCAGCCAGGTTAAGAATAGCTGTTTTAGAGAATCAGGAGAGAATTCAGAGAAATTGGGAAAGAAAGAATTTTTGTTACTTAGTGACTGCAAATAGGAAGCAGTAGGAGAACCAAAGAAGGTAGAGTTTTAAATACAGAAGAACTTAATATCTAGTCTAACCCTTCATTTTATAGAGTTAAAAAGACTTGCTCAGGGTCACATATCTGATAAGTGGACACCATCTCTACTCCTTTCCACACACACGTGCACAGTTTCCCCTTACTACTTCCTTTCTGTAATTCTAACTTTTTTTTTTTTTTTGGTTGGGAGTTTGGTACAGAGCAGGACACTGGTGTTATTGGTGACAAAAATTGAAAAGGCGGATTATTGCTTTGAGTATACACTGGAAATTTAACCAAATTTGGTTTGGTTTAAGAAAATAGAAAAATACCTATAAAGGAGATTATCTGTAAGCATTCAAACAAAAGAAAGTAGTAAACAGGTGTGAAGTTGGGACCAGATAGCCAGGGAATCATTAACAAAAAGGAACAAGTTAAAACCATAAATGTGGCTGAGGAGAGAATATAGCAAGAGGACATCTAAGGGCTGAGACTTTGGGAAGCAAACTCATCTGGGGGCCGGTGGAGGGAAATGGGACAGAAAGATGGTGAAAGAACCACTGTTTTTTTATGTTGAAAAAAGAACAGGAATACTTTTTTTTTTACAGTAATGATACATTGTATACATAATAATCACTCATATTTGGTAAATGAATTAAGTGAAACGAGAAAACATGGTATGGGTTGTTGATATTTTTTGTAGAACACAGTCACTATATACTAGAAAATGCATTGGACTTGAAATGAAATGACCTGGCTTCCCATTTCTCCTTATCTCCTAGCTATGTGAATCATGATAAATGACCTTTCTGAATCCATTTTCCTATATGTAAAATGGGGGTAATGCCCTTTCACAGAGTTATTCAGGGATTAAATGAGATGATATATGCCAAACTATAATGTGCTGTTGGAGTGAATTGCAACATTATTACTGGGGAAGTCAGTAGGGGTTAAAATTTGGAGTTGGACAAACTCACAGTCAAATGCTGGCCCTAGCTAATATGCCCTAGAGCAAGTTACTTAACTTCTCTGAGGTGTATTAGGAAATGGAGATGACATGAATACCTTTGTTATAATTTTGTTGTGATTAATGAAGATTAAATGAGATAATGTGGATTATTCACTTATAATAATAATATAGCTAACTTCAGATTTACATTAAGCACATTGCTATGGCCATTCAAAATAACAGTTCAAAAATACAGATTAGCTCATTGTTTCTTTAATGAGGAAGTGTGTCTAATGACATCACTTTAATAGGATAAAACATATTTGAGCATGGCACCAGAAAACCTTCGACAGAGTATTCTCCACGGCAGACTGTCGTTTTGGCTAATCCTTCACAGCCTCTTTTGTTAGCTCCTTTTGTACCTGCTTTTAAGATATTGGACATTTTCACCATTCTGTTGTAGACTCGCTTCTTACCTCACATTCTCTCTCTAGGCAATATCTTCTACTTCATGACTTCAGCTATCACTGATTCATTTAAAGCTCCCAAATATAAATCCCTACCCCAAACCATTCTTCTGAAGTCTAGACCCAGATCTCCAAATGCCAACAACTCTCCTTGGATCTCTCATTGACTCCTTTACACTGATGTGACCCAGAGTAAACACATTGCTCCCTTTACTCCCTCCCTTATAAACGTGTTTCCCTATGTTCTCTGTCTCTGTAAATGGCAACATCCTCACCACAACCCATGTCAAAAACCTAGGCATCTTCTATTGCCTTACTCTCCACATGTAAGGTCACCAAAATTTGTCACTTCTACTTCTTAAATGTGTCCGATTCATCTCTTGTTCATTTACACCATAATCAAAGCCACCACTGTCTCTCACATGGGCTAGTACGTTTGTCTTATAACGTGACTCCACGTCCATACTCATCCCTTTTTAGTCCAACTCCACTTAGCAGCCAGAATGATCTTTGAAGACACATATTTGGTCAAACCCTTCTGTAGCTTTCTGTTGCTCTTATGCATACTGATTACCTGATTTTTAGACTCTTTCAAGCTACCCTCCCTCTATCTCCCTGTGTTTTAGTCTCTCCAACCTTAAGGTCTCAGCTTAAATGTCAGTTCTGTAGGGAAACCTTCCCACCTCCTTCCAGTACCCCCTAAGTTAACCCCTGTTGTATGTTCTTATGACACATTTATTTCTCCTTTGAAGTGATTTTCACATCTGTAATTGTCTGCTCTCTGCTATGAGGGCAAGGGCTATGTCTGTCTTATTCACTATCCCTGCCCAGTACCTCTATGCCTGGCCTGTAGTCTACATTCAGTAAATATTTTAAGTGAAAGAATGAATAGAATGAATTTCTTGAACACTGATCCCAAGAAGGGAAAGGATACATTTGTAAGTCCTAATTCTCAATTTTTAAAAAAAATTTAATTTATTTATAGATTGATTTTTGGCTGCATTGGGTCTTCATTGCTGTGCGCGGGCTTTCTCTAGTTGTGGCGAGCGGGGGCTACTCTTCGTTGTGGTGCGCAGGCTTCTCCTTGCGGTGGCTTCTCGTTGCAGAGCACAGGCTCTAGGCGCGCAGGCTTCAGTAGTTGCAGTACGCAGGCTCAGTAGTTGTGGCTCACGGGCCCTAGAGCGCAGGCTCAGTATTTGTGGCACATGGGCTTAGTTGCTCCACGGCATGTGGGATCTTCCCAGACCAGGGATCGAACCTGTGTCCCCTGCATTGGCAGGCGGATTCTTAACCACTGCGCCACCAGGGAAGTCCCCTAATTCTCAATTTTCATTTATGCTACAAATGGAATGGTCAAAATGCTTATGGTTTTTACCTTTCTTCTACTCTAATATTCCCTAATATACTTTTTTTCATACTTTTCTTTGTAAAATTTCACTCGCTGCTACTACTTGTCCTTGTTACTACCTGTATTTATCTTTCAAGGCCTTTACCATGAATATTTCAAATATTCAGTAAAGAAATTCCCTGAATTAATGTTCCTTCAGGATCTGCTTAGAGTAGAGGGTTTTGAGTGCTTATAAGACACACATTGGATGGAATGTTTCCTCTAGCTTGCTGGGACTAACTTACGTTAGGAAAGTATAGCAGTTAGGGGGCTCTGGGTGTAAAGCTTATAATTTGTATTAGCCATCTGATATCAGAGCTGGAAGAAGCCAAGACAGAGACTCTTGGAATTACAAACCAGTGGAACAAAACATGACTTTTAGCACTAACCTAATGTGCTCTTACTTTTGCTTCACACTACACTTGAAATAGGTCATTTTTTAAAAAACATAAATACCATCAGTTGAAAATACTATTTAAATTGCCTTATTAAACTTAGTAGAGCATAGGCAGTACATAATATTAGTCACTGTTTTAAAACATTGTAAATATGCATTTCATACTTTCTTTAAATTTAAATGTATAGTTGATGATAGCATCTTTGCTTTTTATTTGGCATATAACTAAATGCCAAAATGCATTTAAGTAATAATTCTTAGTTTCTATTTCTCATTTAGTTATTGCCCTGATAAAATTCTTCTGGTTGAAGGTTTGCTTCTGCCTGTTTTTCATGCTTATACACTATCAGTTTTTTTCTCAAAATTCACAACGATAGAAGGGAAATGTGTCCATCTAATAATATTTAGTGCTCTTACTCACAAGGATAAATTAAGTTATTTTTAATAGTATGTGGCACTACCTACAGTAAAGACCGATGAATAGTTTCCTATCTGCGAAACAGGGATAACACCTATATGTCAACTTTAATGTAAAGTACCCAGCACAGCTCCCTGTACTTGGGAATATTGCATATGTTGAGAACACTAGTAAAGGGACATGTGTATTGCAAACAAATGTCAAATAAAAATGTAATCCAACCATGGTAGAGCTCTTTCTCATCATACTGGTTTCCTAAATCTTCCTTCTGGGATGCTTCTAAAATAGAGTCCTATCATGATACTGCAGCCCAGTGTGAAGCATTTTTCCTCAATATCATCATCATTCTCTTTTAAAGTCCATATTTGACATGCCTGATATGCACAGATTAATTGAAGGTTTAGGGAATGGAATAGAAAGTTAATAAAATCATAACGATAGCTCATTTTTCAAGACCATATTTATTACTTATGTTAGTAGTTTTCAGATGTTTGGATTTCATAGATTTGTATGAAAATTATTACATTATCTTTTTCTCATTTCTTCTTCACTCTCATATATCCATGAAAACTTCTTTGAAACTCTATGAACTTATGTTTGGGAGCCACTAGATACCACCTTTGCGATTACTTGGTTCAACCAAGAGTTTTATCATGAATAGATTAATTATATGATGAGGTAAAAGTCTCTGACCAGTGTAGAGTAAAACCCTGATTATCTGGCGTACTCAAGTGTCCCACACTTCATTATACTCAGAAGTAATACCTATTTATGCCTGTAGTTAGGAAAATGCAACCTGCCTTTGATATTCTTTACCAGGAATGTTTTTAAGTCCACAAGATGGCAGTATTACCTCATGAAGGTAATCAAACCAGTGACGAGCATGGTTGCTTGGTTTTCCAGTACAAATAGAGGAAGCTTTTGAATGCAACTGAAAAACTCATGGTTGTTGATAAAGTATGGAAGACAATGTTATTGAAGGCAGGAGAGCATATGAAGAGAAATTTGCTAATTGAGTAAATGATGAACTATAAATGGTAACCATGTCTTGTTATAGGGTATCTTTCTAGTTTTTATTCCTACTTTATACTTTTATGAGAAATAGGTAAACACCAAGAAAACAAATTTCATAAGATGCCCTTGGCCTCCAGCATATTCGTCCAGTATCTCATACCATTCATGTTTATAACATAGTGGATTAATTTACTTAATGTTCAGTAATGATGACCCCAGTTATTGAGGCAGAATTAGATTATCTCATTTACTGAGGGAGGTAATGCATTTTAGATTTTTACCAGTTAAAATGAAAGTTTGGATTTAAAAGGTTAACCCTAAGTTATTCAGAATACCATCAGCTATGCCGTATCAATGAGTTTCTATATAGATCATTTTATGTAGAAATTATGAAATTCATTTCATTCATGATCTAGGGTATAAATTTATTTAGTATTCCAGAGATAAAAGGAACTATGATCCATGATTCCTCTTTTCCATATTTCTGACAATATATCGTATCTTATTCCAGTGGTTTAATAATTTAAGTACTTTACTCAGTCCCTCCAAATGTGTTTTCAAGTAAGTTAAGTAATTTCAAATTCAGTCTATGTGTATTCTCTCACTATTTAATCAAACACTTACAAAAATTATTTATTTTGTTGAGGTAGTTACTGCTTTGGATGTGGTATTTCAAAGTATAACTGCACACAATTTAATTAATAATAAAAAATATGGATTCTTACTCATGCTTTCAACCTTGTTGAACCGTAAAAACATTTTCGTTGCATCATAGGTTACTATGATTTAAGGGCAAATTCAGTGTCTTATTTTCCGGTCCTTTTATTCACTTTCACAACATTATTTTCTTAGAGAGTCCTCATAGCTCTATATTAGCCATGGTAACAGAAATTAAAGTGGTACTAACAAGTAAAATCCACAGGTTTCCAAACCCTACCTGACCATTAGTTATACCTTTTATGACAGCTGGTGAGACATAGCAGATTTATCAGATTTTAGATTATCAGCTTTGACTTCCTTTACCATCTTGAGTAAGAAGAGTAGTCTAAATTAATGGGATTGTCAGCCTTATAATGGGAATCTTCTGTCTTGGGGGGACATTCTTGCTTAGAGAGAGGAGGTATTTTATGCAGATTGATTCTGAGAATGTGATTTGGTACTTGTTCCACCCTCTGAAACCAAGCTGTTTCCAGTGTATTATTAATTAAACTAATTTTTGTACTAGGTTGATAGGATTAAAATTATTTAATGTTATAATTTATTCACTGTAATAATTTTAAGGAATATTGCTCCTATGTATTAGGCTTTGGCATAATATTTGTAGAAGTTAATATTGAACTGGCAACCATAAACTTTAGTTTGCTGTATAGGCTTAAAAGTGAATATAAAGAAACTGGTGTGAATTAACCAAAAGAAAGCTACTTGGAGTAAATAGAAAAGTTGTATTGTCTGGAAATTTTATCAGGCCTTCATGCTGTAGCTCATATGAGTCTGATTTTTGAGCGAGAGTTCTGAACCTGGGACAAGGTTAGTGCTCAAATAATCCAGACTCCCTTTTATTCATTTCTAAGGAGTTGGGAGATAGGCTAGTAAAACTGACTTAGAATCAATTTCATTTGGCTCATGCTCCAAGCTATTCTCTTGTGCAGCTGCTATCGTTATTGGCTCTAGTATCTGAGGAGAACAAAGTAATGAAGGAAAGTGACAAGGTCATAGAGGTAGAAAAGGAGAGGCTTGCAAGAATAGAGAAGTAGGAGGTTATATTAGTCTTAGTTGAACATGACCCCTTGCTCCCTATCCTTGATGCTGATAGTTTTGTGAAGACAGTTCACAGCACTGGGAGACTGAGAACATCATAACTGATTTTTCTCCTGGTCGACTGAAAATCTCATTGATTAGTTTAAACTCAGGAAAGGAGGCTGTTCTGGCCTTTTTGACTATGGGTGCTCTACATATCAGACCTTCCAAAGAAAATTAAGTGTGGGGAGTCAGAGCAGTCAACCGCATCTGCTCTCATCAGCCTCAGAATTAAGGCAAGGACTTAACACCAGGAAAAAAGTGCCGGCAAAAAAGGAAAATATGGGGAAAATAATAAAGGTGGAAAGACATTATTGGAAAAAATAACATACATGCAAATTCCAGAGAGAGAAGAAAGTGATCTTTTAAAGAACTTTGGTATAGTTATGACAGTTTGGATACATATTCAAAGCTAATAATGTTTACGCAGTCTCTCTTTTTAAAACTATCTTGCTTTACACGAAAAATTCTTGCATAAAAGATCTTAGAGGTATGGCAGATTACCTTTGGAAAACACAGCTACATTCTAAAATATTATGTCAAGTAAGAAATATGAAGATTCTTTTTTCTCTTTATTCTTGTGACACACTTGAAAGCATATGATGAAATTCTAAATCAGTTTTTTAGAAAACTGTGTTGTTCGATCAATAAAACACATGTAATTTTTCTTTGGAAACATTTTATTTAGGATTTTTAGCGTTTGTCATGGGATTATGGCTTTTTTAGAATGAAAATAAAATATCCATAACTTTTATGTCTAGTTTCACACTGATTATAAGTATGGTACATTTGCACTGTGACTGTATTTGCTTTGCAGAACTCTTTAAGGTCAGTAGACAGATGGAAACTAGCTATATAGTGGAGATTTAGATAATAGTGAAATAAAAAGTCAAAGTAGACACATTGAATCAGATAAAGGTTTAATATCTTTCAAAAAGTATAAATCCATTTTCAAAATCCAGATTACATTAATCATATAATGTATAATCACAACGATATTCACAGTACCTTTTATTTTGCTTTGGAACCTTATTCTGAATATTTTGAGAACAAGTAAATTATGATGAAATATGAAAATTGACGAGTTTACTGCAGAGTGTGAAGAACCAGAGTGAATTAGAATTCTGCTCACTAAGTGCCTCAGAGCTTATTCCACCTGACTCATCAAATGAAAAATTCATCAATTAATCCTCTGACAATAACCATATATACACAAAAATCAATCTGGAATTGATTTTTTTAGTCTGAACATGAAAACCAAGCCCTGACTTATACATAATGTGAAATTTCTCTTCATTTCGACTTTATTATTGAGTGTAACAGCTGAAGTGTTCATATAATTATTTGTTCTAAGTCAACTACAAAAGTGTGACTGTTTGAGAAAGGGTGTATGTGCTGTGGAGATGGTCTGAAGCACAATCTGAGTGAGCTAATAAAGTTGTCACACGCATGTGAGAATACAGCTGATAGGAATCACTAGAAGGCAGCCAATAGAGAGGGGTACTGACCACTAAGCCCTGATGGGAGACCACCCAGGACAGTTAACAGTGAACTGAGTACTGAGGAAGATCAAAGAAAGGGAAGAGTAACATACAATAACTCAGATGTCAGATACAGATTAAAAAGAACATTGTGAGGCATGTGATTTCTATGAAATGTATTTTTGTGTGGAGGTGACTGACTCAGTAAACAATTTAAACTGTAGAAAGGGGACCGTTTTCCTTGTGCCAACCTGTTTTGTGTCAACCTGTTTAGTTGTTAGGTTTCTTTCTTCCACGAGGCCAGTGCCACAATAACATATATACAAATATCTCAAGAGAATAATCCAAGCCAAATAATAGTGAGTGGGGTTTTTTTTTTCTTTTTTTGGGTTAAAGAAATCCTGGTAAAAATGTCTTCAGATATATTACTATAATGGAAAAGAGTTGAAAGGGTCAAATATAAGTTTACAGTATTCTGAATCTTTTTACCTTCAAATTAGGTAGTTCCAAAACCTATTATTATTGCTGCTAGATTCTTAACTTCCATAGTGCAAAGTCTACTTTGAATCTTATGAGACTGCATTAGAAAGCTCTGTGTCTTCTTACAGAGAACTTAATATTGCTCTAAATGCTGTAAGTCAGCACACTCTAAGAAAAAGAAATGCACTCTTCCAATATACAGTAATGTTAAACAACACGCAGAAGATGCAAGGGAAATGTTAAGCTAGAGAACTCTGTCAGTATTACTTACCTCACATGTAGTAAATTTTGATAACTGTCTTCTGAATGTGGATTCTTGTAGGAAATGAACATTAAGCTGTTTCTGTGTTTTATAGATGTTAAAAAAAAGCTGAATATATATGATTCTGAAGCTATTAGAATTTTTTCCCCTGTCACAATAGCAGTAAGAAAATTGCAATAGAAATGTCTTCTTGAGTGCATAGCATATGAAATAATGTGTTTTTTCCCTGTAGTTTAAAATGTTAACTTGTATTTTAGGTCTCATTCTTTGCATATGCCTTGACAATTATGATTGCTTGATTAAAGAAAGAGCTTTTGTGCTACTTATATGTCACAATACCAAATATATTATATCTGAGCGGTATTTATAGTGTTCTATTTCTGATAGGTCAGATATGTCTAGTGAAAGACTAACGTAGGATAATATGTATTGTTAAGATCTTTTGTTATTAAAACATTTATGGTTTTTTTTTGTTTCTTATTCTCTTTTTTAAAACAATCTGGAAAAATACTTATTTTTAACTAAGTAATATACCGAATAAAATGATCTTTGTATATTAGCTCAAAGCATCTTAATTAGTTCGGAAGTAATTTTTCTGAACATTTTTAGAATCATACTGTAAAAAACATACTTTTGAATTTTAAAAAGCATTCATACTTCTTTCAGCATTTTGACCTTTTCTAGTCATTTTTATCAGATGCATTTTTCAAGGCCTATAAAGGATTACATATTTATATAATTGCCACCCCTGGGAAATATAATTGAAGACAGAATAGATAATAAAGAATAACTTTTAAGTAATAAGCATGTCTATGTTAGTTTATTTTCTGCTCTGTAGTATTCTACAAAGTTGTGTTTTCTTCTGTCGTTCAGTCTCATTGGATATAAATATTTAATAAATGAGTGAAATCAATGATATATATCACTAGTTATAGAATAAATGTAACTATATTCACTGACAGCTATGTCAGTGTAGTTGCAAATATTTGAATGTGTTTAAAAGCAAAGAAGTCAGACTTCCTGATAATTCATATAGTTAATACTTGTTCTCTTTATATCAATTTTTTTATCGCATTAGATTTGTACAGCTAAGAATTAGTCATTTTGTTAATCATAGATAATTATCTATCTCTGCAAAAATTTTAAATGCCTTTTTTTAAGACTAATAAAAAGTTCTATTATTTTATACTATCCAGTAGAAAAAGAATTATATTGGTTTTGTTCTTGATTCTATATTTTAAATTGGGCAGAGTGACCCTGGTATATTTTTAACTGTTTATTTCGCAGAAAAAAATGAAAATATTAGTATAGGGTGTAAATAAACCTTATTAAATTTCTTCTGTCAGGGTAATTTTAGACTTTTGTAAATAGTAAATTTTTGCGTGTATGTTTTACCTCCTATAGTTTTAACCTAATCAGTCTATTTAAAAATATTAGACTATAATTTATGGGCAGCAGGGGGCAGAGATGGTCATGGGGAAGTAAAAATGTTTGTTTTGTAATTGAACATGAGAAGAACTTGATCTTAGGAAACATTATTTTAATAGTCTCTATGTGTAATATTTTAGGGTCTTCAAGAATTTTTAATGTTTTTCATTTTTAAAGATTATCCATTTTTACCTTTGTTAATTCTGACCCCTTCATAATATAAAAATAATCAACAAGTTAATCATACTTTTTAACCCAATTTTATTAATTTAATGCAGGTATTACTTAAAAGTTATAATTTTTGATACACTCTTTCTTTCACAGTATTTATGTTTTAAAAATCACAAACTGGTGTCCTCTACTGAAGTGGCACTTAGGAAAGAGAAACATACTAATGTGCCCATTAAATATTTTCCATGGCTCGTAATTTCCTGTGATGTATCATTAAGTAATGATTTCTTATGATATTTAATTGTTCTGTTACATAAATATAAAATGTTGGAAAATTTGGAGTTTTACTCGTTATGTGCAATTTCTCTATCAGAGTAGCAATTTTTGTTAAAATCTTTCAAAAAGCTTTTGTTTTATCACTTTGTCAGAAAAATTTTCAAATTCTTAGGTTTGAAACTTAAGACTTATTTTGCACATTCTAGCAGCATTCTTAGAAGATAAATTCTGAAATTTTTCATTCATTTTTGATATAGTAGTTCTTACATTTTAAAAAAAGGAATAAATTTACCTTTTTAAAAAGGTAACCTTATAAAGTCTAAAGATGATTCTTTTAAGTGAGATAACACCTCACATTTATTAGAAATCTCCTACTTTTGTTTTAATAACTTCTCTACCTAAAATGGGTATTTATTAGATAATATGCTCTCACCTTATTAATGTTCAATAGAAAATAACCTGTTTAGAACTGTTTGTAAAATTGACTTAAAAAAAACTATCATTAAATTCTAATAGTGTAAAATGTAGTAAGGTTAATACATGATAGTATTATTTAATACTCTTTAGACAGATGCCTCAAAATAGTAAACTCAAAGCAGTATATTTAGAAAAACGATTTAATTTACTTCAAGGGTTAGTAAAGTCCAAAATACTTTTATATTATGACTTTTTCTATCAAATGACATTAAGTTATCAACTATGTTTAATTTTCTTAAAATGAGGTTTATATCTCACAGCTTTAATAACACCAGTGTATTTTGTATGATCATTTAAAATATGTGAAGTCATTTACTAATGTTTTCATTATAGTTTAACTTATTTGGAAAATGACTATGAAAATAAAATAAGTGGGCTAATTCCCTGTCTAGATATTATCCTTAATCTCCTGGTTTCTTATACAATTTTAAAAAGCCTTTAGTTTTTTTCATTAATTTATATGCATCAGAACATTTATTGAATGCTTATTTTGTGCATTCCCAAAATTTGCCTTTCCCAAAATTCTCAGACTTGTTATCTTTCAGTAGTTTATCCTATTAAAAAAGAAATGTTTAAAATGAGTATTTTAACTACACATTGTAAACAAAATATCAAAACATAAGCAAATTACAGCACACATTTAAAATTGACCAAGATACCTATTTTTTCCTAAGCACCATTTGGAAGAAATCATATCATTAAAATAAAATGTAAATGGCATACTTTTTTCCCAACACAGTCAGCAGGTTTTAATGTACTTATAAATATGTGAGAAGGGAATTTTTTTCTTAGAAACAATTTAACACAATTTTGACTTTCACAGTGACCAGGCATGTTCAAACTACAAATAATATTCTAGTGTGAATAACAGTCTCTTTTATCTAGAGAGTATTAAATAATTCATTTACATAGTTTTGAAATTATTAGAGTCTGAACTTTATCTTTGTGAACCCAAAGTCCCAAATATCATTATTATCCAATTAGATGCCATGACTTCAGAAAAAATAATAAGAGTATTTTAAGGCATTATACTACTACAGTTGAAAGCATTTGAGAATTGTATTTGGGAGAATGGTGCTCTGAAAAGAAACATTAACATCTGAAGATAAGAATTCTTGAGCATAATTGATTGAAATGATATATTTTCAAAAATTTATCCTGAAGGCTTTTTTTTTTAAGTGTGTAGGTTTCTTGGATTTTATTTCTGTACTCATAAAATGTTATGAGTTACAGAATCAAAATTAATCATTCACCGTAGTATCTCTTATTAAGAGTGCTTTCACAGCAGGGAATCTCACAGAGGACCACTCCTTCATTACTCTGACTCTCTGGCTAACACCCAGAATCATTGGCGTGGTCTAAGTTAGACCACAGATTCTGTGTCTTTGCTATACACAGTAGCATTCCAAACCATACTTTGGAGTTACATGTAGATGTGTGTGCATGTGTGTGCATGTGCACTTACAAGTGTCTATATGTAATATAGAGAGAGACAGTGAGTGTCCAAAATCTTTTGAAATAAAACATTAGTACTTGCTAATAGTTGGCAAGGGTAGGCACAGGGAAATATCTAGCATAAGTATTTGCAGGGATAAGTTAGAGCACTTCATAGGGCTCCTTCTCTTGCCTACTGAGGATCCATTTTCCCCTGAAAATATCTAGTGTATACTCAGATTCCTGTCTTACTAAAAATGCTTTGTTTCATCAGTTAGCAAATTTAGCAGAGTCTTATTGGGTTAGCAGAAAGTAGGGAATTAGATTATCTTTTCAGTTATTACATGTCTATGTAATTAGATCTTATACAGTAAGCATATAAATAATTTTAAGGCATTTACATTGTAGCTTAACATTTGCATATACTAAAGAAAGCTTTTATGTACTTTTGATAATTTGACCTTTTATTAGGATAAAAACTAGCACTTTTGTGGCACTTGACAGTTTTGCAAAATGCGTTCCCCTATTTTTCTATTGTTATTTGAGACAAAGAAGGTAACATTGTCCCCATTATGCAGATGTAGGAATTGAGGTTCAGAGTGTTCTAAGGGATTTGCCCAAGATATCAGAGTTAGTAAAAGAAGCCCAAGACGAAAGTAGGAACCAAATCTTCTGAGTCCAGATTCAGTTCATGCCTTTTCAGCCATCTTATAGCCTATCCTCTTTATGACGGTAATTTTTTTAAAAGTCATTGGTGATTTAGTGGTTCAAAAATGTGAGAGAGGGCTCCCCTGGTGGCGCAGTGGTTAAGAATCCTCCCGCCAATGCAGGGGACATGGGTTCAAGCCCTGGTCCGGGAAGATCCCACATGCCACGGAGCAACTAAGCCCGTGTGCCACAACTACTGAGCCTGCGCTCTGGAGCCCACGAGCCACAACTACTGAAGCCCGTGCGCCTAGAGCTCGTGCTCCGCAACAAGAGAAGCCACCACAATGAGAAACCCATGCACCGCAACGAAGAGCAGCCCCCGCTCGCCACAACTAGGGAAAGCCCGCACACAGCAATGAAGACCCAATGCAGCTAAAAATAAATAAATAAATAAAATCTAAAACAAAAAGTGAGAGAAGAAACAGAAATGCAAAAATTTTGTAGAAAGGCAAGTGGAATTCTTTGTTTTGGTTATGATTTTATAATCTATGCTTTGTTGGTTCTAGTAGCAAACTGTCCTTTAATAGAGAAAATATGAAATGTAAAACTGAAAAGAATTGCCTTGTCAGCTCATTCCTGTGTTGGCTATGTTTTACTATTTTCTCTCAATATTAATAATATAATAATGACACATAGTGTTATAAAAGGCCTTTTTAATGCAAATGACTCAAGTAGCATCAAGGAATACAGCATTTGGCAAAATTTAAAAATTTTTAAAAATACTGTTTTCATTTATTCTGAGGTATATCAGTAAAACACTGTCAATATATATTATGTATATTTTGGGGGTATCTGCAAAAGATTTTACTTTCATTTTGCAGAAGATAACCAGTAATTCTATTGAAATCTAGAAAGAAGGAATTGAATTTGTTTAACCAGAATAATGTAAAGAAGTAATGGTATTGATTTTTAGGTACTGCTAGACCAAGAGATTTAAATTTAAAATGTAACTTAATACTTGAGTTTTGAGAAGGAATAGAAGAGAACCCCTTTTATGCAAACAGAGATAGTCACCTAATCTACAGCCCAAGATTATTAGCATTTTTTATTTGTCTAATCGCTCCTAATTTGATGGTCCAGCTAAGTAGAGTAATCTTATTTCAAAATTGCTGGTACCATACATATATACCCTGAAGACATTTTATATAAATGATATTTAGGTTTTTTCTGGAAAAAAAATCTCTTTATTCTTACTGATTTTAACATTATCATCTACCACTTTTCCAGCTTTTATTTAATAGAACCTGCCTTTGCATGTAAGGAATATTACAGACAGGTGCCGATTTGTCTCTATAAACCACACTGCTATATGCTAGAATGAGTGGAGGCTGGGGATCATGACTATTTATTTAACTGCTTAATAGTCCCTCTTGTCAACTCTTAAGTCATTTTTCATGGTTGTCTTCTGATTCCTATCAAATTTTCCACATCTGTCTTAAGTTATGGAGTCACTGGTATATATAATGCTACAAAGTTGAAGGGTAAAGAGGCTTTCTACTGTATTCTCCGTGTCTTCTCACTGAAATAAATACTTGATTTAAGCTGTTCAGGCACTACTTGGGGCAGAGATTATCAGTAAGACAGTTTGGGTAAAGATTCCAGAACAAAACTGCAAAATGGCATGAAAGTACGTGTGGAGAGAGAATTGAGGAGAAAAATACTGTTCTGTCCCTCTAAATTCTTTATTCTCTTACCTTGTATATTTAGTTCTTAAGGTCTCTGCTTCTAAACCATGCCTCACTCATTCAAGACTTTGACTCCTTCATTGAAAAGTTTTGTCAGGGTGTAGTGATTTACTCGCATAAATGAGATTTTTCTCTTGACATTCAGAGGTTTTTGAACTTTACTTTTTTAGAGTATGCCTAAAACAAAGATGTTATATTTTGCAGCTTCAGGTCTCTTATTTCTACATAGGATTGAGAGAAAAGATAAATCTGGAGAATAGAATGGATTCCATTGTTGGCCAATTAGATATTTTTGTAAGTGTCTGCAGTGCACAATGCATTTGTAAATGTCTGCACTATACCCATGACCCATGTATTTTTAAGACTTAATCAAAAGTAAAAAGTAAGGTCTTTAGTTATATATAAAGAGATAGAATTTAAAACTTAAGCACTCTCATTTTCTACTCTCAAATATTCATAAATTTTAGACCATTTCTTAACTCTAGTATGTTTTTTGCATTGCTTAAACAACTCTAAAACATTGCCCAGAACTTGAATACATCCACAATAAATAGCATCACCTGAGGAAGATAAAGCCTCCCTTTAACGTTTTACTAGGACTAAAGGAGAAGCTTCTCCCCAATCCAGTCAAGTCTCCTTTAAGAGATATCTGGTATAGTCAGCTAGTGTTCATTGAAAGATACAATTTTTTTCCCATCCAGGCAATAATTTTTGAGTATAGCTATTACTTATATAGTGCCTGATGCAAAGACATAATGTACACTGTTCAAGTTACCGTCAGCCATTAGTCATGACATAAATGAATATGATGCTTTAGTCTACACAGTAATGCTGGCTGGCCGTCACCTACATGATTTTACTTTCCTTCCTTACAAATACTTTGTTCTCTGCCAGGAGTTAGATTTCTTTTAAAAATCGGGTTCAGCCTTTACCCCCCAAATTTCCAGCCATTCAACCTAGAGACACTCATTAAACAGCCAGCCAGGACAAAACAACGGCTGATGAAACTAAGCATGAACTGTGCTTGAGAAAAGAAGTGCTCAAGTGTTCTTCATTATTTTTTTGTTTTCACTTTATTAATCTGAAATCACTGAACGAACCATGTCAAATGTATTAACTTATATAACAACTCGTACCAAGTCATCGCTTTAAAAAGTCTGGATGTGGCTAGCACTGTATATACACCGATGTACAGAATTTTCAGTTTACTGTTTGATAGTCATTTGCTCATTTGTACATTATGCTCCTTTGAATCATTTATGCTGTATACCATAGTTAGTTCACATTCTTTCTGTATAACTTTCAGCAGAAAAAACAATAACTGAAATGTTTTTGCCACCATATTTACTGAAAAATACATAGCAAAGAAATTTTAGCAGGTTCTGCTTTTGAAAGTACATATTATTTGGTTTTCTGTCATGTGTGGGTGTGTCTTTTTAGGTGTATATGACTTTAGTATTTATAAACTGTTAAAGTATTTTAAATATTTTTAAATACTATAATATGTGATAATATGAAAAAGAAAATCTTGGGTAATATTAGCAGTTTTAGTAGGAAAGTTTTCTTTATCTAGTAATCATATAGCAATAGTCCACCCCCAAGTTTAAATAGTAAAAATACAGGAGATACAAGTAAAAATCCCAATTCTTTGTGGGCTAGTTCACAAAATGGAAAATTATTCAAATGTCCAGATACCTCTGCTGGTATATAAAGAAAAATTTAAGTATGTGAGAATACCCCTCTATGGCAAAATTGCTGGGCAGTGCTTTGACCATACATTTGACCTTGTTTAAATTTATAATATGCTGTTTAGCCCAACTGGAATTCTCAACATGTACTAAAAAGAGAATTCACTCCCACTAAATGGCCCATAAGAATAATAGTGGCAGGTGTACAATAAAGCTCTTGCTTGGCCAGCACTCGTGTGGGAAAAGCCCTTTAACTGTCCTTTTGAAGGTCCCATGTTTGAGACTGAATATGGTGGAGTGACATCTGCAAGACTGGGCAGGTGGTGAAGCTGATGCTTCTAGTTGCATGCCAAATAATGGCTCTTCTTAATAGCCTGGGTGGACACCAGACTGAGGTGTCTTTGTGGATACGAAGAAAAGAGTAGCTAATCATACATTTGAAGAGACTTTTTTGAGCCACATCTAAAAAAGAAATTATCTTTTTACGAAATGGCATCTGATACTCTTAACTAATCTGTTACTCTCCTGATGCTGCTTTCTTCACCCAACTTTCTCTCAACAGACTTTGCAGAATATATTTAGATTTCAAACTCCTAGCCTTCTATTCTTTTTATGGCCTATGTAGGCTGTCAACAAACCTCTTGTACACAAATTCTGCTCTAATTTGATATGGGAAAGCATGTAACCATGGAAACGTTCTTTGTACCCTATCTCAAGCCCTGGATGCTTTATTTACCCTTTATAGAGTAGAACAAATAATCTACATACTTACTATTCATTTTTTTAAACTAATTTCCAGCTAAACAAATATCTGACTAAAATATTTCTTCACAAAGGTAATATTTTTAATCAGACGAGTGTTGCTAGTCTGACTTTACTTGGATGAAAAAGATGAATAACATTTAGAGTGGCCTATCTTTTACCATAGTAATTATGTGTATAACTTAGGAGAATATCTTGATGATGATTTATTTAGAATATGTTTTATTGGTACAAGATAGAAATGTCCATAAACTAAAACATTAGGATTTTATTGGATTCCTAATATATGTTATTATAGTATGATAATATATACATGGCTCTTATATTTAATATCTATTACCTCCTACATTTGAAGTCGAGTGAATTGTTATTCTTCCTTTCCTATAAAATAATTCTGTATTAGCTGCTTTTACAGATACATTTCAGGTTAACATAAATTAAAAATTAAAACACTCTTAACTGAGCTTGTTAATTTTCCATATTTTTTGTTATTCCAAGTACCATTTAAGTTTCAGGAACTTCATCTTTCATATGTTCATCCCAGTCTTGTTCTTAACCGTCAAAGGTCCTGTTCACTGAGAATGATTAAGCAAGTACACTCTGTAATAGAAATGTACCTGAGGTCATAAGCTAATCATGATTATATGTTGATCGTGTTAGAATTATAGATAACCTATCATACTCATCTTCCAACTACCAATGCAGTGACTGAATCTTATTCTTTATATTACACATTCATACTTGAACATGTAACAAAGGAACTCTGAAGTTCCTAGTCATGGTCAATGCTTTTGAACTTTTGGAAGACTATTGCAATTCAAAACTTTTTTAATAAGCATCTTCCAAAGTTTTTGAGATAGTATAGAATTTTTGTAAGTGAATATTTATGAATATGCAATCAATCCTTATAGTAATAGATGGCATCTTAACAACCAGACAGAGAATGACTGTTAGTAGAGTTTATTAGCGTTATTAGGTCATATACTAAATTTCATGGGGTATCCTTCTGTTCAACCATATGCTGATTTTGTTATCTAAATGCACACCCCTCCACTCTGTGTAAGCATTCTCAGGTTTCCCTGAAGGATACAGATTTTTGCCTTAATTTTTCCTCTGCTTGTAGATTTATTCTTGCAATTATCTCAGGTTTCTATGATCTCACCTTTTCTTTTTGACTGTACACTATTTTTTTAAAAATTTATTCCTGATTATTATAAACGCAGCTTAAACAAAAGGGAATAATTACTATGTTTTCAATTGTGGTTAAGATTTCTAAAAGGTTAGCTAGCAGTTTTTATGCCTTTACCTCTCAATGAGCAGGGCCCACTTCTCTTGCACCAGGTTAGAGGAGAAATGGAGAAGGAACCAGGACTACAAAAGCTATAGGTTGAAGGTAGAATTTATTAACCCAGAGAAAGTGCCAGAATATGGGTTAAACCAAGAGTAATTCTCAGACCATTTGGGGTACTGATCAGTTTCAGGTCATTTGATTAATCTTTCCATTGCCATTGTGACATATCTTCCTAAAGAAAGACACAGCGCTCCAGAATTTCACAATTACAACCATCAAAGACATAATTTCATATTACTACTATTTCTCAATTTCTCTTTTTAGATTTTACTGATTTGTGTTACTCTTGTGACTGATAAGCTTATGAATATTGTTTGTACTCCACTTTAAAAAAATGTTTAGTGTTATTTCACTCCTAATTTTACCATGATTTGTGATCTAACCTTCACAACCACTAGGTACTATTTAATTTATATTACAGTAGGAACCTAAATTACCTTCTAATCTTTAAGTTTGGAATTTACTTTATTGTTTACTTTTTATTTGCACCTTATGACTGTATTAGGTAATATCTGAGTTAAGTGATTTGCTCAAATAAAAATGATACAGAATAGCATTTTTTCAAATTAATACTCTTTGAAAAAATAGTCCTTACATGTTACTTTCAAGCTAAGTACCATGTTCCACATGTAGTAGCTATTCAGAAACTACTTGAGTAATTGACTTATGGATCCCTGGCAGAGTTGTTCGTATTGGTTTGGTTATTTTTAATCACTAAGTATGTATCATCAAGTGTCTAGTGTTCATTAAAGTAATGACATTATGCTTTTGTCAATACGTCTTTTCTCACTTGAATGGTTCCTTTCTGTTAGAGCCAATTAGTATATCTAAACAGTATTTGTTGAATATAGAAAAATGTTTGTGCTAAAATTTACACTTTTTTTCCAAAATGGTTTTTGTTTTCAGGTACTCCATAAGGTACCAGTAAGGACAAGTTAAGAATTATATCTGTGTCATTAAGATTAAAACTATTAATACTGGTAAAATCTACTATATGTTATTTAACTGACCTTTTCTATTAAAATTAATGATAATAATGTAATTAAAGTATCCTAATCACCCATTGACGGAAACATACTTCGGCCCATGTAGTCACAGTTCAGCTATAAAAGAAGCTGTTGTCTGGATCTTTCAAGTAGCTTTATAGAGATTTCCTATGATGACTAGAGCCCTCTTACCTTCTGTCCCCTACCCATAACCTCCATCATTGCTTCTTTCTTCAAATGCAAACTAAAAGCAAAGGAACTTGTTCTGCCTATAACATAAGCCACTTTTAAATTCAACCTATGAAAACAAGGACAAAATAACCAAATTATTTTTGCAAAAGCCTATATACAATTGCTGCTTTGTCCTTCCATGAATATAGAGGGAGGCTTTATCACCATAACCAAAAAGAACTTTTTCAGAGTTTTTCGTATTTTAGGGATCTTAGAAGCCTTGATAAAGAACACTTGAAATACCTCTTGTGTCTGTACTTACTCTAAGCTGAGATTTTAGCAGTGTGATAGGGTTTGTAGGTATATATTTGTTGTTTCTATATGAGCTGCTTTTTTAGCTGATGGATGCCAAGTGTTTCTAATTTCCCCCTTTAAAATATATCTGACCTCTAGGGGTGACATATGGTCATTACAGAGCTAATGCCCGAAGTGCCATCAATCTATGATACTTGTCACTTGAGAATTCAAAAACAGCAAAAGATTATCACAATTAAAATTGAGTCACTTATCACAAGCTAAAAGTAATAAACATTATATAGTATATATCATATTGGTTACCAGTGTGAGGTCTGGAGTCAGAATGGACTCTGATACCGGTTCTACCACTTATTTATTATATTAACAGCTGTAAGCTAAGGATACCAACAGCATCTCTCCCTTGCAGAGTTTTAGGAATGATTAAATGAAATAATGCGTGTAAAGTGCTTAGGGTATTTGTTACATAGTGAGCACTCAATAAATGTTAGCTATTATTATTAATTATAATTTTTCATTCTTGAGCCATGTATTAGATTTTCAGATAGCTATACGATTGCTTTCAGTGCTTTTGATGCATGTGTGTGGTTGAAATTACTTGAGATACATTCCCATACTGACTCAGAAGGAAGACGACCCAGTAAATATATTTTCCTTAGCCATTTGGTTGATTTAGGGCTTTATTTACTGTAAATATATGGTCCAGTGGTCATTTTTGTACCAAATACTACCAAGAAGGTATATCACTACTAAGAGCTGCCATTATTCAATAATAAGGTAAGTCCCTAAAAAGAGAGAATGAAAGGGAATTGGTAAGAAGTACATAAGTACATAAAAGGTAAGAAGTACATAAAACAGAAGAAGCTACAGAAAGAAAGACGCATGTGAGGAGCAGGCAGGTGTCATAAATGTATGTCACTGTGCTATGGGTGAGGGAAACAGTCCTGCATAAGGTCGTATTCTGAGAAGTTTTTGTTTAAATCACTTCCACAGACACATAAAGATAGGAAAGCTCATGCATAAAAAATGATGAATAAACAAGACGTATCTACAAGAACATGCTCTGATAATGAGAAGTCATAATATTTCTCATACCAGTATTCTTCTTGTGATGAAAATCGAAAAAAGAAAATTGTCAGGGAGCAGAGGGGAAGATGGGTATTCATCATTGGAAGACATGGGTTCCACAGTATTACACCCAAATCACTGGAGCTTCCTAACTGCTGTAATGACCCTGGAGTTACAAAATAAACTTTAATCTGGGAATATGGTGCAGTAAAGGATTAGGCAGTGGAGAAGAGCTGTTTTTCTCACAATCTGAAGTTACAAGGAAAGAGCTCTAAATATCCCTGATACACACTGAACCTTCCTTAGGACAATCATATGCCTTATACATTTTGGCCGTATTGTCCTTTCTTGACTGTATAATTAAGATTGATTCCCAGTAGTAGTAAGCAAATCTGAAACGTGATAGAATAAGCAGAAAAGCAAGTATCTCTGCCTCAGACTTTTTGTGTGACGATCTGGCAGTAACTCAATAAAGGAACTTTACCGCATTAGTGATCTCTTTGAATAAAATAGGAAGCTAATATTCCATTTAATATGTAATTATCCTTTTTTTCTTCTAAGTTTGTCATCTTTTGAGTGAATTTTCATAATGTTAAACTACATAATTTTAAGGTTCAATTTGTTTGGAATAAAAGTACTTTAGCAAATGACTATTTGTAGTCTCTTTGGCCTTTTCGCTAGTTTATTGGGAGCATCATTTCTTGTTCTTTATAGGGAAAGAGGTGGAGGTAGGAAAATCGAAAGTACAATTGTATTTTCTTCCTACAGACTTTCTATAAATTTCTTCTTTTTTAGTCCTTTTCTCTCATATAAACTCTACTGTGTAAATTATATCATGTTGAGCTAACACTTGTAGAAAGACCAGAATCTTATCTATAAATAGCTTAAGGAAACACATTTTAATACAAAGTAACTTTCATTTGTAAGTCTTTTTATGTTGGAGAGAATTAATGTCTCCTTTTGGGGTGGCTCTGGATCACAAAAAGCATAGAGGGGCAGTTTACTTTAATAAAGACAAGAACTTTTTGTTCCAGAGTGTTAGGGACACTTTTGCCCATTGATATTTGGGAGGAAATCAGATGCTTTCACCTGAGTTATATGGCTTCATTTTTTACCCTAAATGATCCTACCACTTATGTGTCAACTTATACCCTGCTCTGTGTGTAATGGACTTGATATAAGATGGAAAGGACTTTGAAGTACGCATGCTCTGAAGGACTGAAGATCTGTTGCTCTAACCACTTCTTGAAATTTTATTTAATGAGCATTGGGTATAATATGGAAGTTTATATTTCCTGAGGAAAATGTTAACCTAGCTTTTGCATCACTTACTGCGATGTTCAACTTAAAGGGGAAAAAGTGAGCGTATGTTACAGTCATTGCAGAAACCTTCTAAAGATATTACGTCTTGAGCTCACTTCTCATTTTGCATTGGGAGCCACGAATAGTTGAGTTTTGCATTTGAAAAAAAATGTGAGAAATTTAAACTCATTGAAGTACTAGTTAACATAATTCTGTTTCTCTTTCTATTAAAATTAGTTACCTTTTTTTTTTTTTTTTTTGGCCATGCCACTTGGTTTGTGGGATCTTAGTTCCCTGACCAGGGATTGAACCCGGACCACTGCAGTGAAAGCACCAAGTCCTAACCACTGGACCACCAGGGAATTCCCATAAAATGAGTTACCTTATTCTGAAACTATTATTATTGTTATTGGACTGTTGGCATGCATCTAACATGGTAGTAGCACTTCTGTTTCCATCTTGAGAGTTATGACAATAGATTTTTGATTTGAAAACAGGGTCAACTATTTTTAGGGTGGCTCTAACCATGTCTTTTCTAGTCATCTACTTAAGTAGATTTCTTAGACATAGATTTCTTATTGAGTATTATGGCATATTCTTTAAATATTTTAAACATTTTTCCTTTACAAAAAGAGATTGAGAAAAATTTTGATGAATCCTGTTTTGGATTTGCTTATTATATTTTGTGATCTTTTATAGGTTTCTTTTCTATTTGATATCAATTATATATTTAAAACTCTACAATTCATTATTTTGTTTATTCAAATTACAAAATAAAAAATCTATGTCCTATTAATTGTGATTTATATATTTTAATTTTTTGTTATCATTTAATGTTAACAGAATGGTTTAATCTTTGCACCAAATTTTGCAGAAACTAGTGTTTTCTCTCTATTTTATAGAGAGAGAAATGTAATCTCTCTGCATGTTAGGAATTTATCATATTACTTCATTCAGTGATTTTTGTGACTACTAATTAGACATTTTAGTGAATGATATATGTTCCTGATTGCAGTTTTGCATAAAAGCACATTATGATATGATACACGAATTTAACTTAAAAAGTTATTTTTAATTTATGGATTTTGTGCTATAGTCTTTGTATTTTCATTAAAACATGCAAAGCGTGAATTGTAGTGTACATATTTAAACTTTATAGAGTGCTAGTAGCAATAACTAGTTGTAATTTGAAATTTGGGCAAATTAAAATACTTCTAAATAGCTATCAGGTTAACTGAAGTATTTACAAAAATTGATTAGAGCAATTCACATTTCTGTAACGCAGAATGTTCAAGTTCTTTTCAAATGCTTACTGCTTTTCCTTATTTTACCCTTCTATTGATATCCACTTGGAAGACTTAGAAAGCAGAAAACATCTCT